>NW_016107731.1:714241-766341 GCF_001604975.1 Cebus imitator | reverse complement strand
AAAAAAAAAAAAAGAAAAACCAGAAAAACAAAAACTAAAACAAAAATAAACAATAAAATAAAAAGTAACCCATTAGCCCAAAATCAAAGCTTAATCACAGTTAATATTTTAATGGATTTCTTTTCACCCATTTTGTAAATACTCTTATAACTAGAATAGTATATGCTAGTTTAACATTAGATGAAATGAAATATTACTTTAAAATATCATTGCAATGGCTTTATAAATTACTTTAAAATATCATTGTAATGGCTTTATAAGTCCTTTATAGAAAATATTGTTCTCTGATTTTATACCATTTAGGTTTCATCCCAATTTCTTCTATATGGAAAAATAAGTTTGCGTACTGAATTTTGTTCTAGGAACCCAAATGGGGACCCCGATCCAGCCTAGAAGGCATCGCAGGGAAAGACTGATGTGATGGGAATAGTGAGGTCCCCTCCAAGGGCCATTCTAAGTATTCAAGGAGATAAGGCAGGTGAAAAATTCTTGGTAGGTGATTAGGAGAATTGTTATCTATTCATCTTGTATCTATTAGCTTTGATTTCCATTAAATACAAATTAAGGTAAAAAAAGAAAAGCACCAAGAAGAAGACCAAATTGCCTAGAGTTTTATTTCTGTGAGTTAATGACCATTAATATTTTAGTGTTTAAAGTTTCATCATTTTTTATGTGTATGTAATATATATATATTTTTGTCTATCTGCTTTTTTTTTTTTAAAAAAAGGTCATGTAGTACATACTTTGTGTTAATGTATGTATTTTCTTTGTACCAAAACTATTCCGAGACTCTATATAGTATTTCAATGACTATATAAAGGCATTTTATCATAGGTATAGAAAACAATTCATTTGGTCTTAATAATTTTCCAAATTGTGGTACTTATGTTTATGGCATTACTATGCTGTTTTTGGAATTCTGGTTGCTTCTAGTGCTGCACTGTTGACAATGTTTGCCTGTCCCTTGATTATTAACTCAGTATTAATTCCCATAACGGAGTGGCTGGGTTGAGCCTCTGGACATTTTTCTTGCTTTTGATAAGTTGTACCAAATTTCCCTTTGGAGAATTGTCCTGACTTGAACATGTACATGAAGTGGAATACCCCCATCTAGATGACTGGTCTGAATTTCGTAAGAACGAATATGTGCTGCTGAACTCAAGTAATAAAGTTACACTGTTTGGTATTTATATTAAATGAGTAGATTTTGGATGCTCTTGCCACACACAAAAAATGAGTAACTATGTAAGGTGATAAATATATTAATTTGCTTCAATATAGTAACCTTCCCATAACATCATACTGTATACATTAAATATTCACAATTTAAAGGAATGTTTTGCCAACATTCAAAGCATTCAAAGTTAATTTTTTTTCTATAAGTGCTTATGTCAGAGTTCAGGTTTGTGGTTATTTTTGTCATGCCAATGGAAATTAATGGTGAAAAGTCTTATCAAGAGAACTTGTATCAGAAATGAGTCAGTTAAATTCTATTTTATAAACATTCATTCAACATCGATCATGAGCATAGGAGTTTATTTGAATCTAGTACTATGCAAAGATGAATGTGATGTCATTCTTTAAAAGTACAGTGTTACAGAGGAATAAAACCTATAAATGCCTATAAATGAATATACATACATATGAGAGGGAAGAATGTAATATATACTGTCATACAGACTCAAGTAGCAGGAAAGATCAGATCACGTTTTCTTGCCAAGTCATGGCAAAGAGATTGGCCTCTGAGGCTAGGCAGGATTTTAAGAGGTGGAGATTATATGGCCATAGGAACAGCATGAATAAATCAGAAAAGGTCAGAAAGGCTAAGAATATTTAGGGAATGGTGAGCATTCTAGTCTGGTTGAAGCCTAGGAAGTATGTGAAGGGCTTTGATCATCATGCTAAGAACTTGGAAGGTTATTCCAATAGCAAAATACTACTTGAGTATTCTTGACTTTTTTTTTTCCCCTGACATTTAAGGCTAGTAGCTATTTTCAGTAGGCAGGATTTATCAGTCAAGAGGGAGGTAGCAGAACAAAAGAGAAAGAAGAAGAAGGAGTAAAATCTTTCCCATGAAATGAAACTTGAACATAAGAGTTGAAGGACAGAGAGAGCAAAGAAAAAAAGTCATTTTTCTGTCTTAGTGCTTTGGCATGTTTAGAGGATTTCTTGCGGGTTTCATGACAATAATGATAATCATCATTTATTGAGTACCTATTATGTGCTAGATACTTTTCTAACCTTTCCTTGAACAATTTAGGTAGGTATTTTTAGACATAGTTTATGAAAAAGGAAGTCAAAGTCTAGTAAGGTCATGTGCCTTGT
The DNA here is from genome assembly GCF_001604975.1 of Cebus imitator. Lineage (NCBI taxonomy): Eukaryota > Metazoa > Chordata > Mammalia > Primates > Cebidae > Cebus > Cebus imitator. Next base: position 764,016 of record NW_016107731.1, on the reverse strand, counting down.
TCTAGATCATATAAAGGGCTGGGATTAAATTTAAATCAGCTGCTTCCAGATTCCATGCTCTTACTATTGTATTGAATGTGTGACCTTCTGGAAGCAGGACTTTCTGTGTTGTTTTATTATTCCTATAGCTTCTATTTCTGAACCCTAAGGCATGTTGAGCTTGGGTTGACATATGCAATAAATGCATATTAATAATTTTCCAAATTGTGCTTATATTTATGGCACGACTATGCTGTTTTTGGAATTTTACTTGCTTCCAGTTTTTCAATCTTAAGAACAGTGCCATGAACTGTTGCATTATTGCCAATCTTTTCCTACACCATTGATTATTAATTCAGAACCCCTATGTTCCAGTTTCATTTCGTGGGAAATACTTTATTCCTTCTTCTTCTTTCTCTTTTTTTCCACTACCTCCCACTTGACCACTTGACTGATAAATCCTACCCATTGAAAATAATCACCAGCCTTAAATGTCAGGAGAAAAAAAAAAGTCAGGTAACTCAGAGTTACCTGTTTTGTACTTTATTTTCTTCAGATTCTGCAAAATCATCATCTTAGAACTAGACGGAACTTCAGCAGTCCCCTGGTTTATTATTCACCCTTTTGATATCCCCATCTAGCATCTCTGATGGTTATTTTCTGACTCAAGGCTTGACTGAAGTGGAAGCGGTTGTGTTTTATTTGAATGACTCATTTAATGTAGCTGAGAAGTGGAATGACAGCGGGAAAGCCATGGTTGCTTCTAGAGAGGTTAAAGATTGAATAGAAAAAGTAATGTGTAGATGCCTTCAGGGATCAGTCCAATAGTCTGCTGTGTTGTGCCCAGCCTTACTCATCGTTCACAGCTTAGGAACTCCTGTGCTATGGAGACAGAAGCAATGTGTTCCTGACTCATAACTGTGATGAGTTAGCCTACTTTGGTAATATACTTATAATCCTTTTGAGCTCCTTGGAGGAAAGATGCAATATGAATATAAAATAATAACAAAGCTGGCCTTCAGCTACTTCCTGAATGCCCAGGTGTGGTTTGAGGCTTAATGAATTTGTGTTAGTAAAATATTCTGAGGTTCCAGTTGAAGGGAGCTAGAGAGCCCAAATGGCTATTAATTATTATTATTATTGTTGACTCCTGCCCAGAGCATGGAGATGGATGATCTCTGCCATGCTTTATCCCCAGGAGTGTAGCTGCAGGTGCCAGTCCAGTGTGCCATAAATGTCTAATCTTTTGCAAGGATCAACGCTACATTGGATTAAAAAAAAATGATTTCCCATAGTCTATTCTGAATGAGATGCTTTTTTCTCCTCCTGTGTCATCTGGTGACTTTTGATATTAATAATTAAAACAAACTGCACTGAAACCCTGGCTGGACCCTTCATGTTTTATATTAAGAAGCGGTATGTAGGCAGTCTACTTAGGAGGAAACAAATGAAATGCAGTGTCACATGTAACCTTGGCATATTTTGCGTACTTTGTGTCTTATGGGCATGTGTTTGCCACCCAGATGTCCAAACTGGGTCTGTATACAGTCAACATAGATCAGATTTTTTTTTTTCAATCATTTTGCTTTACATGGTCTTAATTATTTCAACAAATGCTTCAGCAGCTAAGCAAAGTATGTCTCATCATGTCAACTGAAGGATGACAAGGTTCATAACTTTGGAAAGGAGAGCTGTGTTTCTCATGAAGAGTTACAGTCTGCAGGGTGACCATTCTGACAGGCTGGGAATCATAGCTTCCAGCCAGAAGCCAGAAACAGACACTTCAAGAGAGAGGCAAGGATACAAATATTTATGCTGAGAGGAGTGGCTGAATATACCTATTTATAAGTTAGAGGAGGAGTCATGAATATGTATAAAAGGAGAAACATACACATGCTCAGTTGAGCTGCATGCCTCTCCATGGGGCCCAAGTTCAAAACATGGCGGCATTGGCGTGATCTGACGGTGGAGTTTTCAGTCTGCTGACATAAAAAAGTGAAGCAGAGAACATGAGAACCCTCACTGTGCATTCTCTGACCTACAGATAAGACTGACCAGAACCACTTCACGGTTGGTGGGCTCTTATCAGGAAGGCATGCTACTTGGTGGTTGGGCTGAAACTGCAAAGGGGAGGGACAGTTTAAGGTCTTTGGTGTCAGGGATTTGGTTGGTATCGGTGTGGAGCCAGTCTTTCCAAAGGGCTGGTTTGTTTAACCCCTAGGAAAGAAAGCCTAGTGGCAGTGAGGGAGGAAGGATAATGAGGCTTGTCTGACCTCCCATCCCATCATGGCCAGGAACTCAACATCTGGGGTTTCTCTGCAGTTCCTCTTGACCAACAGGATGTCCATTAAGTCCATTGGGGGCATAAAATTTTATTTTTATTTCTCGTTCAGCTTCAGGCTTGCTCCAAGGAGGCAGGGGGAAAAGTTGATGATTACTTAACTCTGCCCCAATCACTGTCATTGTCATTGCCTGAGAAACACAATGGAAAGATTTGGGCAGATGAAATGGTTCAAGCACATTTCCAAAGTGATTACAGAAAAGTTTCATTGGTTTTTGAGACACAAACATTTAGCTGTTAAAATAAACAAACTTCTGCATCCCTACAATTATTACTTGCCAATGCAGATGCAGCTTAAATGAATCCCAGCTCATCTTGAATACTGTTATGATCTCCCCAAATGAATCTTCTTGCTATTTTAGCCAGGGAGGGAGCAGTCAGTATTCGGCTGAATGATCTTGTGACAATATCCTCCCTGTTTTCCAGTTTAAGTTTGAAGGACATTTCCAATCAGGTTAATGAGGACCTGCTGATTCAGTGCTGAAACAAGTTTGCTTACATCTCTCCTCTTATTTATCCATGAAGAGCCATTCTCTTTCATCTGCCAGCCAATCACAGCCTGCCAGTGTAACATCTGGCTTGAGCAGCTGCCGAGAGAGGAAGTATACTTTCTCTCCCTCAAGCAAGTAGCAAGTGTGTGTAATTGAGAACCTGTAATTGCAAGAACGCACAGACTTTGGGAGAAACCGTGAAGGGAAGCTGAGAGAGGAGATGAAGGGAGCAAGGCTGGTTTTGTACACTTTGGAGGGAGTGTGAGGTGGAAAGAACTGCATAGAGGAGAGCAACAAATCGTTTTTATCTGTGCACCAGCAGAGAGGAGTTATTGTAACATGCATTCATAATGTTCTGGGCCACTTTTTAACCAGCTCAATATAAGGAAAAAACAGATAACCCTGAATATTTTCCCAAACTGAAAATGCAAGGGATTATTTATGAATCTGAGAGGCATTTGATCCTACGACTAAGACTCTCTTGAGCCCAAAGGTATTCTTGACGGAAGCATGTGTTGAGATAGAAACAGGTCGGCTTCTTCCACATTTCGCTGCATTTAGTTCATCTGAGCTTAAGTACACACTCTCCCTTGTCACACTGAAATACTATTGCCTGAGTATGAGATACATTTAAAAGACAGCCTATTATCAATGTATTCGTTATCAAGAACTTCCAAAGTGTCTCTTCCCTCTATTGGGGTCTGTTTACTTCCAAATCTGCAGCTGTGTTATTCAACTGAGATGAATTCTATAGAATTGCTATGAGAATTTTTTCAAAACTTTACAGCAGGCTAGATCAGAATCATTGGCGGTGATTTAAAACGCTTGAACTAGCTTCCTGGATTGTTCCATTCTGCTTTACCTTTTCTACATGCCCCACCTTAGAATCACGTCACTGGATTTACAAGTTTCCACTTGCTAGTGCCTTGTGAAGATGATGGAAAATTCCCTTTGAACCTCAGTCATCTTTGAGAACTCCTTGCAGAGAGAAGAGCAGAGCTCATCCAACCAAAGCAGTATCTCCAACCCTGAACAGTCTAAATGACACCAGAACAAGAGGGAATAGAAGATCTGCTAAGCCGTCACTACTCAAAGTGTGGTCTGTGGGCCAGTAGCATTGGCATCACCTGGAGCTCGTTAGAAACGCACAGTCTCAGTCCTCGTCCCAAACCTGTGAAATTCAAATCTGCATTTTACCAGAATCTTCAGTGATAGTTGTGCAAAGTTTGAAGAGTGCTGCTCAAAGCTACCTCTGAATAAAGAAAAGACACTAAGAACCAATACCAGCATGATTTGAAAAATCAACCCTTGATTTTTCACTGCTTATAGGTGAACAACTATGCTTATTTTTAATACATGTGCAGGATCAAAGAAATCCTTCTGTCAAGGGCTTATGGTAAATATTTCAAGCTTTGTAGCTACACAGTCTCTGATGAATCTGTTTGTTGTTACAGTGCAAAAGCAGCCACAGACAATATATAAGCAAATTAGTATGGCTATGTTCCAATGAAACTGTATTTAGGTACACTGAATTTTAAATTTTACATAATTTTCATGTAACACAAAATATACTTCTGATTTTTGCTCAACCATGTAAAAATGTAAAAACTATTCTCAGCTCATGGGCCATACAGAAGCAGATGATGGCTTAGATGTGGCCCGTGGGCCATAGTTTGCAAATTCCTAAAACATACTGAGATATGTTTAATATTTATTCTTTGTTGCAGATTTATTCATTCAAAATTTATTCTTGCTCTGATGCAGGTGACCTGTAGAAACACCATTGACAAATCGTGGTCTAAAAGTTTAAACTTTGAAATCACACCCAAAACTCTTCACAAACCTTGATCACATCTCTCCTTTCCTTCTCTTCTTTTTTTGTTAACCCAATGCATGAGACACTTAGAAAAGCAGAACTGCACAGCAGCTAAGAGGCTGAGCTTTGGCATCACCTGCATGTTGACACTTAGGTTCTTCTGTTTACTAGCTATGTGAACCTTAGTCAAGATGCTTAACTCTGTGTAGAGACACAGCTTAGTCTATGTCTTTAATTTGAAGATAATTATATAATGGCTGGCTGACAGTTTTGTGCTAGTTGTAAAATAATGATCAAGTATGCAGGGTTCTTAGCACAATGTTTGGCACATGACAAGTCCTCTATAAGGCTTCGTGACTCCTGATCCATCCTGTGAATGGTTAGCTCTCAATTCCTTGACTTACGCTGTCCCTTTTGCCCAGTCTACCTTGCCCTCATTTATCCCTTCTACTTCCATATTATTCCAAGCCAAGGATGTGAGTCCTAAAATCTTTCCTAACTCATCTCACTCTGCCAACCCCTACTTAGGCAAAAGTAATTATTCCATGCCTGTGTTTTGTGAATCACATCACATTTGCTGCCACATTTTAGCATGGTCGCGTATTATGTTTTCTCAACCTCATTCCTGTAAGTGAGATATTGACCAATATGGTAAATGTGTCATGGACACCTGGGTCTCAGCTGTGCCCATCTACATGCATTTGCCCTACCCTTGCCTATGCAGTTTTATTCAACTTGGACCTCTGCACACTGATTCCTGACCTGTGGCCAAGTTCCCAGCTAAGTCTTGAATGCCAACTCTGCATGCACAGCATTCCAGCTTCTCCTGTTTCTGTAACCTGCCGGATGCCTATCTTCTTTTCATTTCAGCCCATCGGCATCCAAGGGCGCTGCATGCTCCTTGCAATGAAACTGATCAGGATCTGTCATTGCCCAATATTCTCAGGCTCTAGCCTTCCTGTTAGCCCTTGGGCTTGCCAGCTTCTTTTTCTTTCGGTCTTTCCTGATCTCCCAGAACTGGCACCAGAGAGCATTTTATAATAAAAAATAAAGGAGTGGCAATGTCAGGTCACAAGAGATGGCCACAAGGTGCAGCATTTGTCCAGAAACAAGCTCAGTCCATGTGAGACCTTCTCTCTTCCTATTGTAACTCTTTGCTTAGAAAAGGAGCTTCGGCCAGGCACGGTGGCTCACGCCTGTCATTCCAGCACTTTGGGTGGCTGAGGTGGGTGGATCATGAGGTCAAGAGATCGAGACCATCCTGGCCAACATGGTGAAACCCGTCTCTACTAAAAAAAATACAAAAATTAGCTGGGTGTGGTGGCGTGCACCTGTAGTCCCAGCTACTTGGGAGGCTGAGGCAGGAGAATTGCTTGAACCCGGGAGGCGGAGATTGCAGTGAGCCGAGATTGCGCCACTGTACTCCAGCCTGGCGCCTGGTGACAGAGTAAGACTCTGTCTCAAAAAAAAAAAAAAAAAAAAAACGGAGCTTCATCCTCCAAGGGCAGCTGCCTCCCAGCCCATGGAAGATGAAGTGAAGCCCTAACCCTGTGTTGCTAAAAGTGCTGTGGACTCCTTGCCAATGTGCAGAACCATGGTGCAAATAGTAATTAAGTGATGGGGTTTTATTGACTCATTAGGAACACCTTTCTACTGGGCTGGATCAATGTGTAATATTGGTTCTCATAAAGGTGCTTCTTAGAAATCCAGATACCCATGGTAATGAAATGAGCTAAAAATTTGAAAAGGCCCCTTGATTTTTTTTTTTTTTTTTCTGTAAAGGAAAGTAGCTTCAATCTAAAGGGAAACGAAAGGTCAGTTGGCAAGGAGGCTGAGACCAGTGCCAGGTAGCAAGCCTAATGCATTAAGTTAGCCCCTAAATCTCATCTATTAAGGACTCAACTGCATGATTAATAGTTTTCTTACAGTTGTCCAACAATACTGTGCTGAATGTTGAATATTGAATTAATATTTTCTCTAAGCAGCCAAACCTATTTATTTGGAATTAAGACTCTGAGCTGGCGACTTTGGGAAATTCTGGAAAACCAGAAGCCTGCATAATGGAATGCTGTGTGTTGGGCCTGAATAATCGCTGGGAGAACACTGGTCTGCAGGGCATGCCTGTTTTATATCAGGGATGCTCATACGTGTCTGGATGAGTTTCAAGTTCCCTTCCTTTGATTTCTTCTCAGTGAGTGGGTTTTACCTGGTCGAAGCAAACAATCAGAGCGCTAAACATCGTTAACTCACCCTGAACTTTTCTACTCAGCCCCCAATTTGGTTTCCGGTCATATTGACCCACAGTTTTAGTTGTGGTGTTTCAGCTAAGCAACAGGTGGGAGTCGGTGGCAACCCAGCTGCAGCCTGCTAGAGCAACACCTGAGCTCCTAAACGTATAAAGATGATAAAATGGCTAGACATATACGTTTCTAATTGCAGCCAGGATTCTGCAGCTGGGAAGTCACCCGAAGATATATATTCTGTGTTGTAATCCAGCAACGACGCAGTCCACCCCGAATGAAAAGCATTTCCCTTCCTTCTCACCCCCGAGATTGCTGCCAAAATGTGAAGTCCAGTTCCAGCTCCCGAACGATGTTTGCTTCTCATTAGGAGCTGACCCAGCTCCAGTCTCGTATATCTAGCCATGGATTGAGCCAGGGAGATAGATCAGTTAGAGTTTGAGGAGGACGTGATGGTAAGCCAGTGCCAGGACATAAGACTCAGATGCATCCTCAGATGAGATCTATGATGTCACAAAGGCAGCCCTCCAATCTGTCACCACCTGCACCACCATGCTCGTGATTGGGAACAGAGCCTCTTGCTTCCTCCCTTCAGCCTCCGGACACATCTCCTCACTCCCCTCCTCGCCTCTCCTTCCTCCCCCTTTTCTGTCCCACCCTACATGTATACACACCTGTCCTTGCTTCAAACAACTCCTACGACTCATCGTCCCTCTCTGTCAGGCCCTTTCCAATGATGGGGAAACATTCATGTTCCTTGAACTTCTCTCGCAGGCGTTGAGAGGGCTTTCCTCTTTCTTTGCAGCAGGAATTTCCCTGTAGTTAAATATTTATTCTTCTGCCTTTACAATTAATCCTCGAAGCATTTCTCTTTATAGGAAAAAAAATTAACCAAATTTAGTTTTCCTCTGCTTGAAATCTGGCTTTTAAGACTATCATTTTGCTGTGGATTTAAAGAGCTGAGCAATGATTTCTTTGTTCCCTTATCCTGAGATGCTGATCTGTAGCTTCTCAGACGAACTAGTCTTTATAGCAGGAGGACTGCAGGAGCTAGGGGGGAGAAGACATTGATAAAAGAGGCCAAAAAAGGAAAATACATCTGCAAGAGTCTAAACCGTTATTTGGCTACAGTGGTAAGCCCTGGCACTGCGCCGCCTGGCTTCTTTGCCGTTGGTACTTGACCAAAATCTCCTTATGATAATGAGCCTTCCGTTTGCTTTTATATTTGCAGGGTCTTGCACAGTGCCTGGCATCATACACGTAAAAAAATGCCTGGGCTATGAGCAGTGTGAATGAATGAATGAACTGTCCAATCTGGTTGGATCTGCTTGTGCTAATGATAATCCTTATATTTGTAAAGTTTCCCAAAGTATTTCCGCATGTATCATCTGACTTGATGTGACTATTGGTAAGTCATCATTTTTCTCCTGCACTTTTGTCAGTGAGCCAGAAGGCATGCAAATAAGCAGCTAATTTAAATCTGAGAATATAACAAGAAGGAGCAATAGCCTAGGTGATGAGATATATTATCTTCTATCTGGCCTTTGGGTCTAGATCAGGGATCAGTGAACTGTGGCCCAGGAACCAAATCTGGCCTATCCCCTATTTTGGTAAATAAAGTTTTGTCAGAAGGCAGCCATGCTCATTCATGATGCTGCTTTCTTTCAACAGCAGTGGAACTGACTAGTTGTGAGAGATGGTCAGGCCTGTAAAGCCCAAGACATTTGCTGTTTGACCCTTGACAGAAAAAGTTTGCTGACCTGTGGTCTAGATGATTAAGAAACATTCGTTTAGTAGGGGGCACATGTCACTTTTAAGGATGTCAATAAAGCCAGAGAAAGTCTGCCTGCCTTTGAAACTCCTCTTGATGACTGGGTGGTATTTTCTGATCAGTGACCTAGGTTATATGCTTTAAAAGAAACAGCAGGGAGGAAAAGTGGAACAGTAAATAAAACAGAAAATTATCTTCTTCAGAGGCGTACTGGAGTACCCGGGGTTTCACACTCAGGTTGCCTTGGGTTGTCTCAAATGGCTCAACATAAAGTGCTTCAGAGGGCCCGTTGTCCCACAGGCAGCTGTGACATCCGGCTGAGTCATCTCAGCCTCCTTCCTTATCTCACACTTTCTGTTATCTTTACCCGTGAGAAGTGACTCCAGATGCAGCTCTGTTGAAAGTAACATAATTAGGTATCGGTGCCTCCTCTCGCTCTTTCATCATCCCTGGAGGGCGTGCAGGCTGCCTTCACTCTGAGAACTTAATTTTTCCCTGCTGGATCCATAAGCACATGGAACATATGGGACCTCTTGTACCGGTAGACATTTTAGCAGTTTCCTCTGATGAATGCATTTGTAAACCTCTGCTCAGATACACCCTGTATCTGAGTTCTACAGGGATATAGAAGAGGGGTATTTTTCTCAGTCTGAGGGTCCAGGGAAATTAGTGTCATTAAGCTAGGGTAGACTGCCCCATTGGTATCTTCATATCAATGCATGGCTCCTCTCTTCACCCTATCCTTCCATTCTCCTTTGTTTTCTCATCCTCTTTACTCCTTTTCTGGAACCACAAATATCTTCCCCAAAGCTCTCCCTTTTGCAGGCCCAGTGGTTCTTTCTTCATCTCTGAACCCTTGATGCTCACTGACATCTCAGTCCTTGAAGCACGGGGTAAGGGGTGGGTGATGAGTCACCTTCTACTCTAAATGTTTATCAAGAGTATTTTCTTCTAAAGGTCATTGAGGTACTGGCTATGAAGTGATTCTAATCTATCCACTTTGTTATGTGGTTAATATGAGGGATGGTTGATGAGGGGTCATGTTTGTAACAGAGGGTGACCTGTTTTGTTTTAGATGAGTTTGATTTGACATGTTTGTGGTACATGAAGATTAGCCCTATGGTTACAGCTAATCTCCTTCCTCCTAGAAGATTTTTCTTATAAAGAGTAGAATTTTGTAGGTGGTTCTGTTCTTTCTTTTGGTCACACTTAAACATAAGAAAGTTGACTATTTCCCCTCACTGTCTCTTCTCATGCTGGTTTTAAGTCTCCAAGGAATTCAACTTTCCGCTCAGTTAACCTAATCTTGACAGCCTCTTCAGGCTTAACTTAAAACCACCTACCCATCAGCACCATAACTTACAAACATGAGCAATGTATTTACTTTTGTTTAATCGTAAACTCTGACTCAGCATTTTTCAGTTAGTACTTTTATTTGGAACTATCCTTGCTTTAAAAGAAGGTGTCATCTTTTATTCTAGAACTTTGACCTTTAAAAAATAAGCCTAGATAATTATCATTTCATACAGGTATATCAGGAGCCATCGTTACTCATGTATTTGTTTTATTTTTATTGAATAATTCACACATAAAGTAATGTGCAAAGAATGTGTAAGGAACACACACTTAATGCTATTATTTAACAAAGTTTAACACTTTTACATATTTGCTTCAGGGTTTTGTTTTTAAATAAATAACATATCGTAGATACAGATTTAAACCCCCTTTGACTCCATTCACAATCCAATTTCCATCCTTGCTTCTCCAAAATTGCAACTATCCTGAACCTGGCATCAATTATACGTCTTCCCTGTCTTCCCTCTCTCTCTCTTTCTTTCTCCTTCTTTCTCTGTTTCTGCTTTTGTATTTTTTCCTTGATGTCTTTGGTCATTTTTTTATGCTTGTGTATGTTATGTAAATTATGCTAATTTACAATGTTTTTATAGAAAAATTTTATTAAATTTTTCTTAAAAGCAAAGCTACAAACACACCCATTCTGTGAAAATTTCTAGAATTCAAAACAAAATGAAACTAATTTCATTTCTTTTTTCCAGCTTGATTTGTCAGTTTCTGAGAGGGATTTTTTTTAACTTCCACCATGATTGTAATTTTGTCAATTTCTCCTTGTAATTATTTTTGCTTTTGTATTCCAAAGTGATGTTCTTAGGGGTATACACTTTCATGGTTGTGAGAGTTTCTTAATGTATTATTTCTTAAATAATTATATAGCATCCCTCTTTAACTTGTTTAATGATTTTGCTGTAAATAATTTTTTCTAGTAGTTATTAGGTGTCTCTCTTAATATTATTTTGGATTTGCTGATAATTTCTATTTTTTCTACTTTATCATTTGCTTTTCTTTTTTCGTGTGTTCCATTGATTCTTCTTTCCTTGGATTTACTCCAATGATTTTTCCTAGATTTGAACAAGCTCTTTTTATCTTAACTCTTTTTTTCTTTTTTTTAAAAAAAAAAACTCATAAAAGAAATTTGATAAGCATTTTGTTATATTTCTGCATTTTATAACTTCCATCATTTCTTTAACTCATACATTGATAGATTCTGTTTTTTGATGCCAGAAGGTCATGATGGAGGTTATTATTGTTGGAAGTCTGTTCTTATAACTTTTAAGGGGATGCCTGATTTCTAATTCAATTCCATTGTGATTAAACTACCTGGCGTCTACCACTTTTTTTTTTTTTTTTTTTTTTTTTTTTTTTTTTTTTTTTTTTTTTTTTTTTTTTTTTTTTTTTTTTTTNTGGTATGAGTGAGCCTTTTTTATGACATAGTATGAGAACATTTTTTATAAATAGTCAATATATAGTATAAAAGTATGCATCTTCTCTGTCTGGGATATAATTCTTTAAAATCAAGCTTTTTTGATGTATTATATAGATTTCTTATCCTGCTTTTTCTTTTTCCTATTTGATCTGTATCTCTGAAGGATGTTTATGAAACATATCCCAATATTACATCTCCTTGGAACTGTTTTATCCTGTTCAATGTTTTTGCCCTCAATTCTATTTTCCCCCTAATACTAGTATTGCTATACCAGGTAAAAGTATGCCTCCTGAGTCTTTTTTATTTTATTTTTTTGAGATGGAGTCTCAATTGGTTGCCGGGTTGGAGTACAGTGGTACGATCGTGGCTGACTGCAACCTCCGACTCCCTGGGTCAAGCAATTCTCCTGCCTCAGCCTCCCAAGTAGCTGCACACACTACCATGCCTGGCTAATTTATGTATTTTAGGTAGAGACTGGCTTTTACCATGTTGGCCAGTATGGTCTCAATCTCCTGACCTTGTGACCCACCAGCCTCAGCCTCCCATAGTGCTGAGATTATATGGGGTTGGGGGGCAGCAGTATGCCCCACCCTGAGTCTTTTTTTCTGAATTTTTATTTTCAAACCTGATACGGTTTGGCTCTATGTCCCTACCCGAATCTTATCACAAATTGTAATCCCCATAATCCCCGTGTGTTGAGGGAGGGACCTGGTGGGAGGTGATTGGATCATGGGGACGGTTTCCCCCATGCTGGTCTTAGGCTAGTGAGTGAGTTTTCACAGGATCTGATGGTTTCATAAATGTTTGGCAGTTCCTCCTTCACATTTGCCCTCTCTCTCCTGCCACCTTGTGAAGAAGGTGCCTGCTGCCCCTTTGCCTGCTGCCATGATTGGAAGTTTCCTGAGGCCTCCCCCAGCTGTGTGGAACTATGAGTCAGTTAAACCTCTTTTGTTTTTAAATCACCCAATCTCAGGTATTCTTTATAGCAGTGTGAAAATGGATTAATACACAATGTTTTCAAGATAATCTGTTTTCAATATGCATCTCACAGATATCATATAGCTTTTAAAAAAATCCAATATGTAGTAGTGTCTTTTAATAGATTAATTTTCTATTTGTTGTGAGCATTCCTCTATTTGAATTAATTGTATCCATCTTGTTTTGTGCTATTTAACATCATTTTTAACTTCCTTTTAAAATTCATTTTTGGCACCTTCCTTGGAATACAAATTTTTAAACTTTTTTTTTTCTTTTGCCAGTTTAGAAGCTACTGATTATATTTTATTATTTTGGTGATTTTGCTTTAATTAAAAAATAACAAATACAATATACATACATAAAATTGTACATGACAGAAATGAATGATCACAAAATGAGTGATCACATGATGACAGAACATTCATGTAACTGGCATATAAGAAATAAAACATTTCCAGTATTTCAACAGTATAGAGCATTAATGCATTTTAAAAATACATCTTTTCTCTCCCACTTTTAATGAAGTATAATTGATAAATAAAAATTGAATATATTTATGGCGTACAACATGGTGTTGTGATATACATATACATTGTGAAATGACTACCACAATCTAAAATAAATCTTTAATTTAAATTTTGTTTCCTACATTATCTAAAGTTATGCGATATCTCTATACTTTTCCAATTGAGATGAGGACATTAGCAAAGCTGAATTAACTAGCCACCGAAAACTCTTTCTAATCATTTTCTATGATATTGTTTTAATTTTAATATCACTTATTCGAAGTAAAGTCAGCTATTTTATATTCAGTAGTTACATAAATTTTGCATCTTGCTTCCCTTCTCTGCACCTTTTTTTTTGCTTCTTTCTAAAGAACATCCTTTAGCAACTTTTTACTATTAATTTATAAGAAGTAAATTCTAAAACTCATTTTATGTCTGAAAATGTCTTTATTTCATCTTTATTTGAATGATACTCTATCCATTTACAAAATTCTAATTTAACAGTTGTCTTCCCTCAGCACTTGGAAATTTTTCTCTGTTGCTTTCAATTATTTATTGTTACCACTCTTAAATCTGCTCACAATATAATTGCCATTGCTTTGAAGGAAATGTGTCTTTTCTGTTTGATGATTTTCAAAAACTTTTTGTTTATTTTCATTGAAGTGTGTCCTCCTGTTTTTACGATGGCATCCCACCCTTCCTTCAGCTGTGCTTGATGCCCGTAGGTTAGGAATCTGGGGGACAAGCATTTGAGAATACATCTCCTGTTTTCTGATCAGGAGCAGGAGGGATATTGCTTAGTCTTATAACCTGAGGATTGGACTCAGGGTCTGATTATTCCTACTGCAGACTTTCAACCAATCCTTCTGTGTTTGGAAATTTTCTGTAAGTCTCACGTTTAGAGATACCTGGTGTACCTAATTCCTGACCTTTTTCTCATGTAAATTGGCTTGCTTCCTTTTGGCACATAAGTTTGAGGGATCTCTGAACTGCTATATCACATACTACTAGACCATCTGCTTTCAATCTTTCAATATTTAGATATTTCTCTGTTATCACCCCCCTTTGCTATTTTCTTTGTTTCTGAAGATTTATAAATATTTTTAAAATTCTTTACAATAATTTTGGAGGGTGCTTCTTGGAGGTATAATGAATGAATGCCTATATTCAACCTTCTGTGTTTAAACAACAATTTTTTCCATTAAGGTTTTGTAGACATTGAAAATCCTATTAACAGAAAATAGGGTACTTCATTTCATAATTAGAAATATCCCAGGGAGACATAACACATTAACTTATAATTATAAATGGCTGTCTGCTTTCCTCTTTATAATTGACCCCCAATTCAGAATTAATTGCTTCAATATCCCTGTTTTATCTCCTTCACATATTTATAGTTTTTGGTAAGCAGGCCTCAATAACTAGACAGTAGACTTCTTGGGGTTGTCTTAGTACCATGACAGGTACTAAATACACATTTGAGTGCCTGATACAGAGGTTGCACCATAAATACTTCTTCGATAAAACTGAATGATTTAGAATCAGAATTAACACAAAGAATTTCAGCTATGACAAGAGTGTTTCTCACCCATTGGCAAGAAATTTGAACCAGATGTTCACTATGTTGCCATATTTTTCTCTCAGATTTGTCACTTGATTTGATTGATTACTGGGTTTAGAAAATAACATTATGAGTAGATGGAAACCCAGTAATAATGAAATGACAATATTACTTGGTATGTGTGTAATCCTTTTATTAAGGTATTTCTATACCCATCATTTTTGAAAGTCTTAATACATCCCTGCAATTTTGGAGAATTGTAAGGCCTATTTACAAGATACTAGTGAGAATAGTCATCAATTTAGGAAAACAGAAGGATATTCCCATATTTAACGTTGTTTTTTGTAAAACTATGAGCAGTGAAGGCAGGAAACTAGGAGAAGGGCTTAGTAAAGGAATTTAAAAAAGTGTGGATCACCTGTTAATTGCCAAAATACAGGCCTGAATTTTCACTTCTATATTACTCTTCCCCTAAGGAATACAACCATGAGGCAGTTGAGCACACCTGTTTCTTTCTTTCTTTTTTTTTTTTTTTTTGAGATGGAGTCTCACTTTGTTGCCCAGAGTGGAGTGCAGTAGCTCGATCTGGGCTCACTGCAACCTCTGCCTCCTGGGTTCAAGCTATTCTCCTGCCTCAGCCTCCTGAGTAGCTGGAATACAGGCACATGCCACGACACCTGGCCAATTTTTGTATTTTTAGTAAAGACAGGGTTTCACTGTGTTAACCAGAATGGTCTTGATCTCCTGACCGAATGATCTGCCTGCCTTGGCCTCCCAAAGTGCTGGGATTACAGGCATGAGCCACCACACCCAGTCGCACACACCCGTTTTTTGAAGAGAAATAGAAAAGGGGACTTGATGCGACATGTATCTATCTACAGAAATGGCCTATGTACTAGACCGCCTGCCCATGCAGAATGACACAGATACACTTCTTTACCCAATTCCACATTCTGACCACAAAAGGACTACAGCTCTGAGCTTATCCTCTCTAATACTTTAAATGGAGGGAGTAGTGGGACCTCTCCTTATGTAGAGAAAACAAAGTTCTTATTTAGTAAAAATATAGTTAGACACAATTATAACCACACAGATACTTGAAAACCAGTAGTCATCAGCAAAGGGAGTCATGATAATTTTTGCCTGGCATAGAAAGACTTGCTGTTGTTAATTCTGAGAAGTGTCAAATCTCTCCTCCGGAAGCAGGAGGTCTGAGGATTCTAGCTAGGCTGGGATTCCAGGAGAAAAGAATAATGTGGGTTTGAGAAGGGTTGGGGTCTGTGGCTATGCGATTTTGAACAAAATGTAATGGAACCAGGAAAGTTGGGCTTAGACAAATAAATATTTTAGAAGTTGAGGAAGAGTTTCCAAAGCAAGAGTCAAATCTGTAGAAAGGATTACCACAGAGATTCCCTGGGAGGAGCTTTAAAGTGTGCTGATTCAGTCTGAAAAGGAGGATTGTACATTGAATTGAAGTTATTTACTGCAGAATGTCAAAGAGGTAATGCAACATTTACTAATTGATATTACAGTTCATTTCTGGACTGGTCCCATAGAATGAGGTTTTAAGCTATGATGTGATGTTAGTTAATTTGAATTTTTCTATCCTGGAAAACTATGAGGCTCGCTATTGGAGTGAGCCCTGGAAATTCTTTTTATGATGTATAGGTTTGTGAGGGGAGTCTCTATGTTTGTCACATGGCTTCTTGATAATCGTCAGGTTTTAGAGAACTTACTAACAAATCGTGGTTGACTTCTGAAAATAAAAGTTGCAGATTCACACAAGAAACCAGAAAGCTAAGAATAGGTTATCCCAAGTTCTAGTAGGGAAATAGGTAGCCATATGCTGAAAGGGCAAAACTTTGGTAATTAAGGGGCTAATTAATGAGCTACCTGGAATATGAAATACATTTTTTATAATTTTTGCAATTACATTTTAAAAGTCAGGATATAATTCATTTATCATGCTATTCAGTTATTTCAAGTGGGTAAAGTGGCTTTTAACATATTCTCGAAGTGGTACAACCACTATTTCATTCCGGTATGTTTTCATCTCCCCAAAAGAAAGCTGTTAGCCATCCTTTCCTGTTTTCCTCTCCTCTCAGTCCCCAGAAATCACTAACGTGCTTTCCGTGTCTATGAATTTTTCTATCCTGGACGTTTCATGTAACTGGTATCATATAATGTATGGCCTGTTATGTCTGCCTTTTTGCATTCAACACAAGATTTTCAAGGTTTCATCCATGTTGTTGAGTGCTTCACCATTTTGTTTCTTTCTATGGCTCAATAATATTCCATTGTATAGGGACACTGCGTTTGTTATTCAACATCAGTTGATGGACATTTGGCTTGTTTCCTCTTTCTGACTGACAGGAGTAATGCTGCTATGAACAACCATGTGCAAGATTTTATGTGGATACATATCCATGTGGAATTATCAGATAATATGGTGCTGGGTCATATGGGGACTTCATGTTTGACATTTTAAGGAACTGCAAACCTACTTCAAAGTGGCTGAACCACTTTATATTTCACCAGCAATATGTAAGAGTTTCAATTGATCCACATTCCCTCCAACACTTTTTTCTATATTTTATTTTAGCCATCTGAGTGGGTATGAAATGGTATTCTTTTGTAATTTTGATTTTCATTTACCTAATGACGAATGGTGTTGAACATTTTTTTTTTTGAAGTTTCTTTTTTTTTATTGCATTTTAGGTTTTGGGGTACATGTGAAGAACATGCAAGATTGTTGCATAGGTACACACATGGCAGTGTGATTTGCTGTCTTCCTCCCTTTCACCTATATCTGGCGTTTCTCCCCATGCTATCTCTCCCCAACTCCCCACCCCCTGCTGTCCCTACCCTAGTTCCCCCCAACAGACCCCAGTGTGTGATGCTCCCCTCCCTGTGTCCATGTGTTCTCATTGTTGGTGTTGAACATCTTTAAATGAACTTGTTGGTCATTTGTATATCCTCTTTGGAAAAATGTCTGTTTAAATATTTTACCTAGCCATTGATTGGGTTATTTGTATTATTCAATATAAGAAAATATTTTCTCCCATTCTACAGGATGTCTTTTTCACTTTCTTGATAGTGTCCTTTGCTACCCAATAGTTTTTACTGTTGAGGAAGTTCAGTTTATCTATTTTTTAATTGAATTTGCTTTTGATGTTATGTCTAAGAAATCATAGCCTAACTCAGAGTCACAAAGATTTATTATCAGTTTCTTCTAGGAGTTTTATAATTTTAGCTTTTATATTTAAATCTATAATAGGTTTGGGTGAATTTTCATGTATTACTTGAGGTGAAGGTCCAAATCTATTCTGTTATGTGTGGATATTCAGTTCTGCTAGCACCATTGGTTGAAAAGGCTATTTTTTGTCATTAAATTGTCTTGTCATCCTTGTAGAAAATGATATGATCAAAAATATGTGGGTTTATTTCTGGGCTCTCACTTCTGTTTCCATGGATCTATCTCTGTCTTTATTACAGTATCATACTGTTCTGATAATTGTAACTTTGATTTTGAAATTTGGAAGTGTGAGTCTGTCATCTTTGTTCTTTTTCAATACTGCTTTTTATATTCCTCGTTCTTTTGATTTCCATGTGAATTTTAAGTTTAGTCTGTCAAATTTTGAAAAAAAAAAAAAAAACCCAGATGGATTTATGACAGAGATTGTGTTGAAGCTGTAGATCAATCTGGGAAGTGGTGCCATTTTAATAATACCAAGTCTTCAAGTTCATGAATACACGATATCTTCCATTTGTTCAAGTGCTCTTTAATTTCTTTCAATCATGTTTTGCCTTTTGTGATGTACATGACTTACACTTCTTTGGTTAAGTGTATTCCTAAGTATTTTATTTATTTTAATGCTATTGTAAGTAAACTTGGCTTTTAAATTTTATTTTTAGATTGTTCATTGCTGGTGTTTGTATATATAATTTGGTTAATTAGGATTTTCTATATACAAGATTGTATCATTTGCCAATAAAAATAGTATTACTTTTTCCTTTCCTATCTGGAAGCTTTTAATTTCATTTTCTTGCATAATTTCTCTGGATAGCATCCACAGTACAATGTTGAATAGGTGTGGTGAAAGCAGACAACTTCGGCTCATTTTAAATCTTTTGGTCTCTTACTATTAAGTAAAATAACAGCTGTGGGCTTATCAGGTGAAGAAGTTCCCTTCTTATTTTATTTTTTTAACATGTTTTTATTATGAACATATGCTGGATTTTATAAAAGCTCTTGAGATGATTGTGTGTGTTTGTCTTTTATCCTATTAACATGGTCTATTACATTAATGGATTTACATACATTGAACAAACCTTCCAATCCTGTGACGAATCCCACTTGTTTATGAACAACATATGTAATCTTTATTATAAGTTGTTAGATTTGTTTTGCTAGTATTTTGTTGAGTATTTTGGGCTTACTGTACTTTGGACACTGTTCTGTAGCTTTTTTCCCCCCATGATATCTTTGGTTTTGGTATCAGGCTAATATTGGAATCATAGAATGAGTTGGAAATTTTTTCCTTCTTAAGTGTGCTTTGGAAAGTTTTGTGAAAGATTGGTTTTAATTCTTCCTTAAAAGTTTGGTAGAATTCACCAGGGAGGCCATGCAGTATTCCCCAGGAATGCCATATACTTGGTCTTGAGCTTTGCTTTCTGAGAGTTTTGTTGATTAATAATTCAGTCTTTTTATTTATTATAGGTGTATTCAGATTTAAGATTTCCTATTTCTTCTTCAGTCATATGTGGTAAATTGTGTCTTTTTGTCCATTTTATTTAGGGTTTTTTATCTGTAGCATGAGATTATTCATAGTATTTCCTTACAGCCTCTGTCAAGTCAATAGTAATGTTCCCTCTCTCATTTCTCCATTTAATAATTTACATCTTTTCTTCCTTTTTTCCTTGTCAGTTTAGCAAAAATCTTTATCAGTGTTCAAAGAACCACCTTTTAGTTCATTGACTTTTCTATTGTTTTTCTATTCTGTATTTTATGTATTTCTCTTCTAATCTTTATTGTTTCTTTTGTTTTGCTTACTTCAGGTTTAATTTCTTCTTCTTTCTAGTTTCTTAATATAAAAGCCTAGATTACTGATTTGTGATTTTACTTTTTTTTTTTTTTAATATAGGCACTTACAAATATGTATTTTTTTCTAAGTACTGCTTTTGTTTATCCTGTAAGGTTTCGTATGCTGTGTTTTCATTTCTGTTAGACTCAAAATATTTTCTAATTTCTATTGTGATCTTTTCTTTGACCCATTGATTATTTAGGAGTGCATTGTTTAATTTCCATATGTTTATAAATTTCCCAAAATTCTCTCTGCTATCAATATCTAATTTAATTTGGTTTGGGTCAAATAACATAGTTGGATAATTTAAATTATTTGAATTTATTAAAACTTGTTTTATGGCCAACCATGTGATCCATTATGTGCATTCTTTGTTGGACAAAGTGTTCTATAGAGGTCTGTTAATCTACTTGTTTTATGTTGTTATGTAAATCTTATGTTTTCTGTTTCATTCTGTGTCTAGTTGTTCTATCCCTTACTGAAAGTGGGGAACTTAAAACTCCAACTATTATTGTTGAATTGGCTATTTGCTTCATTTCTTTTAGTTATTTCTTCATATATTATGATTCTTTGTTACTAGTTGTGCACATATTTACAATTTTTGTAGCTTCTTGATGAATTAACCCTTTATCGTTATGTAATGTCCTTCTTTGTCTTTTGTAACTGTTTGCGAGTTAAAGTACATTATGTCTGTTAGTCCTATAGCCACTCTATCTTTCTTTTGGTTACTGTTTGCATAGTATTTTCTTTTCAGTCTTTTAACCCTTTGTATCTTTGAATTCGAAGTATATCTCTTACAGCCAGCTTATAGTTGGAACACTTTAAAAAAAGTCCATTCTTCTATCTCAGTCTTTAGATTTAATTGTTTAATCCATTTACATTTAATACAATTACTGATTTTAAAAAAGGTTTTATGTATGTCATTTTGCTATTTGTTTTCTATATTACTATGTATGTTTTATTGTTCTTTTATTCCTCTCATTACTTTTTAGCTAATAAATATTCAAAGTACTATTTAAATTTGTTTTCATTAGTTTTAGAGTATTTTTGAATTCTTTTATAACTTCCTTAGGGATTTACAATATTAAAATATAACATTCTGGTTAGATTAAAACAAACTTAACTGCAATAGTATATAAAATGTGCTATTATAAAGCTTCATTTCCTTCCCTTTTCTTTGTGCTATTATCATACAAAATACATTATATATTGTATGCACGTCAGCACAGTTTATAATTATAGGTTATGCGATTATTTTTTAAATCAGGGAAGAAAAGATGTAATTAAAAATACATTTACAATGCCTTTTATATATACATATGTATTAACTGTATCAGTGATTTTTTTATGTGGATTCTTTTTACTGTCTAGTGTCCTTTCATTTCAGCTTGAAGCCTTCCCTTTAATATGTCCTGTATGGCATGTTTCATGGCAATATATTTTCATTTTCTTCATTAGGAAACAAATTGATTTTCCCATTGAAAAGATAGTTTTGCTAAGTGTTCAGTCTTTTTGTGTTAGCACTTTGAGTATATCATCTCACTGGCTCCGGCCTCCACAGTTTCTGAAGAAAAATCCGTTATTAATTTCATCGTAGATCTCTTGTATAGCATTAGTCAATTCTCTCTTATTGCTTTCAAAATTCTCTTTGTCTTTTGATGTTTTGTTTATTATATATCCAGGTGTGAACTCTGATTTTATCTTTCTTCGTGTTTGATGAGATTTTTGGATGTGTAGATTACATTAATGTTTTGCACTAAGTTTAGAAAGTTTTCAGCTATTATTTTTTCTCTTCGTCTCTCTATTGCTTCCCCTCTTATGTGGAAGTCCTATTAGATGTATGTTGATGATGTCCTAGTGTGTGTGAGACTCTTAATTTTTTATATTCTTTTTTCTCTCTATTCATGAAAGTGGGTAATCCCATTGATCTTCCAGTTACTGAATACTTTTTCTGTCTGTGCAAAACTTCTTTTGAGGATCTGCAGTGATTTTTCAATTTTAGGTATTGTACTTTTTAATTCCAGAATTTATATTTGATTATTTTTTATCATTTTTGTTTTTTATTAATAGTTTCTATTTGGTAAGACATCATTCTGACACTTTAGTTCTTCAGACCTGTTTTTTTTCTCTTTTTGTTTCTTTAAGCATATTTATAATAGCTTATTTAAATCTTGGACAGTAAATCAATATCTGGGCTCCCACAAAGATTGTTTCTATTAGCTGTTATATTTTCTGTGTATGGCCCATACTTTCTTGTTTTTTTCTTTTCAATGTCTCATATATTTTTTGCTGAAAAGTAGAAATTTTAATTACATAATGTTGCAATTCTGGAAATCAGATTCTTCCTCGACCCCAGGATTTGTTGTTGTTTACTTAGTGACTTCTTGAACGAATCTGTAAAGTCTATGTTCTTCATCATATGTGGCCATTAAAGTCTTTGCTTGCCTATCTTGGTGGTCTTCTAATGATTAGGCAGAGTTTCCTAGTGTTCTGTAACTAATATGTCTCATAGCCTTTGCTAGGGAACCTTGAGTTGATGTTTGGGCATGTTTTCAATACCCTATCAGACAGTTTACAACTCTTCTTCAATCTTCACTTCCTGCTAGTTCAGAGCCTCAAGGTTTGTCACAAGTGAGAGCTCAGGGCCTTTTTAGGTCTTTCCTGAGCACACATACAGCCCTGAGTGTACACACAATCCTACGCATGTAGGTCTCTAGAAATATTTTGGAGCTTTCAAAATCTCCCTGTGGACTTTTACCCCTACCTTTTAGTTTTAAGTTTGGTGGTTTGCCCATTGGTTGCCCAACTGTTTTCTACTGCATTGGAGATCTATGATGTTTAGCAATTGCTTCTAACTTTTTTCAACAAATGCCGCTGGGGAAAAGTCTGTTTTCTCTCAGAAAGCTTTGAGTCATGTCAAATAAGGACCAGTGCTGCTGATTCCTTTTGGCTGTGAACAGAGCTAACACTCATCCCATAGCTTTTCAACAAAACAACCTTAATTGTAGAGTCTTGACACAATTTGCAAGACATCACTAATTGGATTTCACTTGCCATCTGCTACAGTATACCTGACAGAGCCCAGTAAAATATAAATTCAGAACCGATGACAGAAAACAAACCCTTCCTGATAATTGCGGTTACCCAATCTGGAGCCTTAGAGAAAGGGGAGAGGTAGCATCTAGAGTCTTGTACTAAAAGGATTGGCATTGAATAAATAAATGTGTACATTTTATTTTCTCAAGATTTATTTGAGATTTTCTTACCTTTAAGGGAGAGCAAGGTCGAAGGAAAGCAGGTATCATCTCATGTAGGATAATTTTTCTTAAGGAATACTGACAATTACTTTCTTTTCTAAATGTATGTAAAGTCATATGGACTATGTTTAGCTTGAAGTGTATATTTTAGTTTAAAATATCCAGTGAACTGAAGATAACATTTTTTTTCTGATCCATGAGACCTAACTATAAAGATGTTTTGATTTTTCATATTGCAAATTTGATTTCCTGAATAAAAAGATGCAGTCAAGCGACTAATAATAAAGCCCTCTGATTTTCTCCTTGGATCTTAGTGGAAATAAAGTAAAATAACTTTAAAATGTTAATGCAATATCTTTGAAGGAGCTAGACCACTGAAAAGAATGGAGCTTACTTCTTAAGTAAGAAAGATCAAGATATGATCATTTCATGGAAGGTCCATTAATACCATATCCATACCCAAACCGCAACGATTCTAAAAGGAAAATAGACCATACAAATATGTTTCCCAGAAAATAGATAGTGGAGAATTCATTCATTCATTCTTTATTGATGAGGTGATTTCTATGCGTCACAAATTGTTTTTTGGTGCTGAGAATATAGTAGTTGAATAAAATAGGTAAGGCTCACATTATCATTGAGCCTATACGCTAGCGGGGAAAAGAGAACATGAACTAACCTGGAGGTAGATAGGTAACACAATGATAGGTAGCGTTAAATGCAGTGAAGAAAATAACATAGGTTGGAAAACAGAGGGTATGAGCAGGTGAAAGGTAGGGAGAAGGCCCTCTCTGATGAGATGACATTTGAGCAGAAACTTGAGAGTAAACCATGGATATTTGGGGAAAGAGACTGTCAGGTAGAATGAAAGCAGTTAAGAAACCTTTGAAGTGGTCCAGGTTAAAGAAGATAGTGGCTTGGGCAGGGTGGTAGTGTTAAAAGTGTCGAGTTATACTTGGTTTCTGTATATATTAAATATTTTGAAGGCAGAGTCTGTAAGATTTGCTGGTAAAAGGGATTGGGGTATGTGATAAGGATGCCTCAAAGATGAATATAAGGTATTGGACCTGAACAACTGAGTGATTAGGGGAGCCATTTACTGGCAATAGAGAGATGGTAGTTGACACTCCTTCCTTCTTTGTTTAGGAAGCCATAAAATTGATTTACCTTTTAATTTCCTGGAATCACACGTGTGTGTGTGTGTGTGTGTGTGTGTGTGTGTGTGTGTGTGTGAGATTCAGCTGAACAATCCCAAGAGGCTGTGGAAGATTTGGATAGAATTCAAAACAACACAAAGGCTTTTCTGCAACAAAATAGTGTAAAGTATGTTAAGAGAGGGTGGGAAAAAATAATGAAAAAAGGAAGGGATTAGAAAGAGATTGTGCTTTAGGTAAAGAAATTTCCAGACTTTTTCCAGGACACCTACTTTTCATTGGCTAAAGACCTGGGATCAGATTCGTGCTTGAAATAAGTGACTATAAACAGTTACATAAACCTTCTGAATTGCAGTTTCTTCAAATATAAAGTAGGACTTTTTTGAGGATTAAATGATAAATATAGCTTTTTTCCCTCTTATTTTCATTTTATTCTTATGGTTTACTGAAAATCTCAAAAAAGCCCTATATTGATGATCTAATTAGTCTCTAAGATTGTATATAACAAGTAGTTACTGAGATCCATTAAATGTAGGACATGATGATGAGCATTGAAACAGATTCAGTAAACATACAAGATGCAGTATGATTTATAATCTAAATATGTAGTTAAGCAAAATCACAGGACAGTATTGATGGTGATGCAAATATGAATGCTGAAAAGAACTTCTTTTAAAAAATGCAAACATTTGTTCATCACTGATTATGTGTGCAGCATTTTGCTAAGTGCCTTAAGTGTGTTATGACACTTAAGCTAAGAAACAAACAATCAAAAATCCTGTGAGTTAAACACTGATATCATCCTTAGGTAGAAATCAAAAGACAGGAATATTCATCATCTGATACTGAAGAGTCTTAAATTTAACAAAGTTAAATAACTTGGCCAAATTTATATAGAAAGTGAGAGTTCCAGACTTGAATGCACACAGCCAGAATCTGGTGACACACACATAAACTTTTCACCATTTTTGTTTTTTCAAGGAAATTTAGAAGTTGGAGAAATTGGTATAGATTGTAGTCAAAGGAAGTCTCATGAAAGGGGCAAGGCTTGATAAGTTTCCTGAGAGACAGGTAGAATAAGCAAGTGATCATGGGACTTCAGACATCCTTCCTTCAGCAGGTGAGAGGATTTGAGAGTTGGGAGAGCACATAGTGGCCTGGGAACAATAAGGAAATATGGTTTGCTTGGACCGCTGGATTTGCGTTGGGCAGTCATAAAAGATTGAGTTGGACTGGTGAACTGAGACCAGTTTGTAGAAAATCTTGAATATCGGCCAAAGCAGTTTACACATTCTTTTTTAGGTAACAGGAAGCCAGCGAAAGAATTTGAATATATGTTTGGAATTATGTCAAATTGGAGGAGAAACATTATGCAAAATAGAAGATGAGAAAAAGAGCGAGGAGGAGGCAATTGCTGCAATTTATATGGGAGATGATACACGTTAAGCAATATATTTTCTCCTTACGAATTTGGGTTTGAAAGATAAAACCTTATAACCTACCTCCCCCCTCTCTCTTGCCCTTATGTATATCACTGTCACTTTGTCGTGTCTTTTGCGTGTCTTTACCTAGAATTAGGGTTTTCAAAGAAGAAAGTCATCTTGGATCATGTGTTCTAATTTTCTGCTTTAAAAACAACAACAACATCAACAACAACAAAAACTAAGGAACTTGCTAAGGATTACATTGTAGTAACGGTCAAAGCCAAGGCTAAAGCTCAATTTTTTTTTTTTTCTGATTTCTTCTTCAGCACTGAGTGCTATCCATTTTCTCCTAACAAAAAAGTCAAGGAGTCCAGTTTCTGCTTTCTGCACATGGCTAGCCAGCTTTTCCAACACCATTTATTGAACAGGGAATCCTTTCCCCATTGCTTGTTTTTGTCTGGTTTGTCAAAGATCAGATGGTTGTAGATATGTTGTGTTGCCTCCGAGACCTCTGTTCTGTTCCATTGGTCTGTATCTCTGTTTTGGTATCAGTACCATGCTGTTTTGATTACTGGACCCCTTCCTGACACCTTACACTAAAATTAACTCCAGATGGATTAAAGACTTAAACATAAGACCTAACACCATAAAAACCCTAGAAGAAAATCTAGGCAAAACCATTCAGGACATAGGTGTAGGCAAGGACTTCATGACCAAAACACCAAAAGCATTGGCAACAAAAGCCAAAATAGACAAATGGGACCTAATCAAACACCACAGCTTCTGCACAGCAAAAGAAACAGTCATTAGAGCAAATCGGCAACCAACAGAATGGGAAAAATTTTTTGCAGTTTACCCATCTGACAAAGGGCTGATATCCAGAATTTATAAAGAACTAAAACAGATTTACAAGAAAAAAAACTAACAAGCCCATTCAAAAGTGGGCAAAGGATATGAACAGACACTTTACAAAAGAAGACATACATGAGGCCAACAAACATATGAAAAAATGCTCATCATCACTGGTCATCAGAGAAATGCAAATCAAAACTACATTGAGATACCATCTCACGCCAGTTAGAATGGCGATCATTAAAAAATCTAGAGACAACAGATGCTGGAGAGGATGTGGAGAAATAGGAACACTTTTGCACTGTTGGTGGGAATGTAAATTAGTTCAACCATTGTGGAAGACAGGGTGGCGATTCCTCAAGGACCTAGAAATAGAAATTCCATTTGACCCAGCAATCCCATTACTGGGTATATATCCAAAGGATTACAAATCGTTCTACTATAAGGACACGTGCACACGAATGTTCATTGCAGCACTGTTTACAATAGCAAAGACCTGGAACCAACCCAAATGCCCATCGACGATAGACTGGATAGGGAAAATGTGGCACATATACACCATGGAATTTTATGCAGCCATCAAAAACGATGAGTTTGGGTCCTTTGTAGGGACATGGATGAACCTGGAAACCATCATTCTCAGCAAACTGACAGACGAGCAGAAGATCAAACACCGCATGTTCTCACTCATAGGCGGGTATTGAACAATGAGAACACATGGACACAGGGAGGGGAGCACTACACACTGGGGTCAGTTGGGGGGAAACAGGGGAGGGACGGTGGGGGGTGGGGAGCTGGGGAGAGATAGCAAGGGGAGAGATGCCAGATGTAGGTGATGGGGAGGAAGGCAGCAAATCACACTGCCACGTGTGTACCTATGCAATAATCTTGCATGTTCTTCACATGTACCCCAAAACCTAAAATGCAATAAAATAAATAAATGTGAAAAAAAATCAAGGAAAAAGAACTCTAGAATTCCAAGAAGATTCTTTCCATTCTTTTACCTAGGATGGTATTAGCAGTCAGAATTGTTTTCAGGGAATAGGATAAATGTTTCCTAGCTGCTTAAAGATCCAATCAGCAGAAATTATTTTTCTGTATCTGTGTTCCTTTCTGTAAGAGACTAATCAGGATTTCATTGTACACCAGAGTTAAACACATTGACATCCTCTGAAAGAAGCATTAAGAGTCACCTTCTTTTCTACGTCTACCAGTTAGCAGGAAAGAGAAGAGTTGTCACTCTCTAGAGACACATTTTGGCTTGGTCGACTCATCAGGGAGATTCCTTTCTGGTCTATGAGAAAAACTTACCTGAATATGAAGAAGGCTCTTAGGCATAGAAAAAGGAAACGAGTGAAACCTTGTGCATTCTTTCCACCTCGGAAAATAAATATGGGGTCTAATGGTTCATTACAGCACTCGAATTTCTGAGCTTCTTTGAGAAATCTGCTTTAAATTTCCTTATCAACCTTTTTTGCATTAGGGATAGGAGACTAGAAGTTCCATTACAATTTTATACAAAACAATTTTTATTTTTCTTAATGTTAATGATTTTGAACATTACATGAAATTTTTCCATTAAAGGTTTCTCTCCAACAAGGATGGTACGGTGACTTTTAATCCAAAGCAGACTGCAGCAGCCCAGAGGAAGCCCCAGCTGAGATGGAGATGATCAGGAACAATCAATATTTCATAATTAAATCTGTTGAATTCACAGTAAAAACAAATAAAGCTGCAATTTTAATTTAGAGATTGACTGTCCAGAGAAAAAATATTCTGACAGCAGTAGAATGGGGAGTTGACTTTCATTTACTCCTCAGATATGGGTGAATTCATTGTCTGTCACCTTCTGACCACTGTGCTGGGTCGATGCTGAAAATTGACAGTACAAGAGAGACATGATATATGCTTGGAGCTGTCACTTAATAATCCCCACAATGTAAATTCCTGGAAGGACTTATACACTGCCATAATCTTCAGAATAAGAATAGTACCTGACACATAGGAGGTGTTCTAGTTGAATAATAAATATTTGGTGAATTAGTGAATAAAATGTTTTTATATGACATTTTTATCTTTTCAATATAATTTTATACCTGATACAAACTTATCAGATAAGAAGAGGAATGTTAATTTTATGTAGAGTAAAGCCACAAAGATGCCAAAAGATTTCTAAGGCTTGTGGTCAGGTGACAGCATTGGCCTTACAGTCCATCAATTTTTAAAATATTAAGCAGTGAAATCCTTTCTTCAAACAAAATTGGACTCCTGAGTTCAACAAGCAAATCAAGTAGAAACTGAGACACACTGGTTCATATAGGTGTGGGAAACAGACACCTTTCGTTACAGTAGGTTTCTTCCTCATCCCCTTTTATCCGTTGCAAACACTGGATTAATCAAGACAATTAGATGGTTAGGAAACTTGTGCATCTTATAAGTAACTCTGTTCTCTGTTACATGGCTTACTCTTTATTCAGAGGCTACTCTAGCTGTGTGACCTTAGGCAGGTTACTTAACATTTCTAAATCTCAACTTTCTCACCTGCAAAATGGGAATTATAATTATAATGCCTCTAGTGTTACTGTGAAGGTCAATGAGGAGAATACATATAAGCAGTTAATAAAAGGCATGGCACAAAATAAGTGCTCAGTGAATGTGAACTGTCATGGTGGGATGACGATGATGATTGAGAGAATGGTGACTGGGAGGAAGAACAGTTTTTGATACTCCCCTGGTCTAAAACAAAAGGATAAAGTAGGGCTTATTTATTTTTCCCAAGGTGATAGGAAATTTTAATACTAAATTAAATATATAATTATCCACTTCATCTTATATCACAGACATGACAACCAAGATACAAATAAATGTAGAGAATAATATATGCTTTCTTTTGTGGTGTCAGCATTTAGTTTGCTTTTTAGATTTGATTTAACCAAAAGGTTTTAAGCATGCTTTATTTAGGACATTAAAATATACCATTAAATGTCATTTTAATTCATGTTAGTATATGTTTATGAAATAATATCTGTGTTCCAGTTACTCTTTCAGTCTCTGGGGGCACAGAGGTGCACAAAACACTATCTTGTCTTCAAAGTGCTGTATGTCTGGTGGAGGAAACCATTATAGTAATGTAAAGTCAAGTCTGTGGCAGAAGTGTCCTCAAATACTTTTGCAAAATTTGAAAATGTCCATATCTTTCTACTCAGTTTATTTGTCTTTTTTTTTTTTTCTAATACATTTCTAAGGACAAGGCTTATGGGGAATGATGTTTCCTAGGTTGTTGAATATTGATAATAATTTGTCTATACCTCTTTATATTTGAAAGATCAGTTTTTCTGAATATCAAATCATCATCTCACATTTTCTTTCTTTAAATATTTTACTTAATTCTTTGAATATCTCTGTTCAGTTTTCTTTTGAAGCATTGTCCTCAAAAAGGGGTAATCTAATTTTTCCTTGGTAAGTCATATCCTGTTATTACTTAGATTTCCAATGAGTTTCTTTTTCTTTCAAATCCAGTAATATCACTAGATTATCTCCTGGTGTTGGCTGAAATCTTAGTATCTGTTTTGATCCCTGGCTTTGTTTTTCTTTTTCAGAAACTACTGCTATTCATATGTTAGCTCTTCTTTGCCTATCCTCAACATTTGTCACTTTGTCTTGAATCCTCGTTATCTCTCTCTACCCTTCTACAGGTTTAAAAAAAGTTTTTAAGTTTACATTTTTCTCTAAAGGCATTATTTGTCATATTTATTCATGTTTGTGCTCTTTGGGCTAGGTTTTATTTTCATTTATTTCCACAAAGTGATATTTTCATTTTCTAACCATTTATTATCACCTAATTTTTGGAGTTTTTCTAATTCTTTTGTTGTTTTCTCATAAATTATAGATTTTTTCTTTTTTAAGTCATAACTTTCAAAACTTTTAAATATTTATTTTGAAATAATTTCTGTCAAATAAGTTATATAATAGTACAAAAATATTCCTGTATATCTTTCACCCAGCTTACCTAAATGCTAACATTTTACATATTCGTAGGATAATGCTCAAAACCAGGAAACTAACATTAATATGCTAGTATTAATTACTCGCCATACATTATTCAGATTTCACCAATCATTCCAACAATGATTTTTTTCAGGATGATATATTGCATTTAGGAGTTGCATCTTCTGAATCTCCTCTAATCTGAAATGGTTCTTCAAGTTTTTTTCTGTTTATCTTGACTTTTTTGAAGAGTACTGGTCAGTAATTTATAGAATATCCCTTGAATTGGGTTTGTCTGATGCTTCTTCATGATTAAATAGTGACTTTGTATTTCTGACAAGATGGTTGCACAGGTGATTTTGAACCCTCCTCAGTTGTATCATATCGGGGGTGTGTGACATTGCTACGTCTCACAAATGGTGATGTTAACTTTCATCATTTCAATAAAGCGTTATCTTACAGACTTCTCCATCATAAAGTTACTATTATTCTCTTTGGAATTAGCAAGTCTCTTGTGGGGAGATACTCTGAGTCTATATAAATATTCTGTTGCTCATTATACTTTCACCCACTAACTTTAGCATCCTTTGCTGATTGATACTTGTATCAATTATTTTTGTGTTTGTCAAGTAAGTTTTAAAATTTTTTCTCTGAATTTATAAATCTACTTCTCTATGTACTAATTGGAATTATACTAAAATTAAGAGCTATTCCTTCTTTCCTACTTATTTATTAATATCATTATGAATATATGAATATTTAATTTATTCTATGGGTCATAACATAATACTATTGTTTTTGGTTAAATCTTACTATATTTGGCCATTGTGGTTCCCATAGGATTGATCTCTGTGTCATTTTAACATGTCCCCATTATTTAAAAATACTTCCTTACCTTTTGGTGCCGTTATATATTCTTGAACTCCTGACCTCAGGTGATCCACCCACCTTGGCCTCCCAAAGTGCTAGGCTTACAGGCGTGAGCCACCGTGCCCAGCCCGCCATTCCGTATTCTATTCTAGACTGATATTCTTTTTTTCTGCCTCACCTCTGAAAGCAGGCATTTCTTCAAGCAGCCCTGATTTCTTTTATTGAATAATATTTAGAAACTGGTATCTGGGTACTAGATGTGTTTCTTGCTAATAGAGTGTTATTATTTCTTGGTTCTTTCAGTAGACAGAGCTAGGAAGTAGATGTATGAATACACAAACACATACACACACATCTATTTATCTATCTGTTTATATAAAATCATGAGTTCATGCTGATACACCTGATTTCAATACAATATCACAGAGTTAATTTCTTATTTGTAATTCCTTTCTGTGACAGTGAGAAACCTGGTTGTTGTTATTCATAATTGATTACTTATTTATTCAATCCTAGAATACACATAAAGTAGTTTTAGAATTGCTAGCTCAGAATTGCATACTGCTGTGAAAAACAAGTTTGTGTGTTGTTCTTTTCGTCCTTAGCTTTACCATTTATAGCCAAAATTTTATTTTGTGAAGTTACTCAGCTCAATTCTTTTCTTCTTATTTCATTTAGTGTTAGTCATTTGTCACAGAGTTTATTTATAAATGTTTTATAACCCATTTGGGTTTTCTCCATGGCGTTTATGTTTGATTATATTTATTTATTGACTGATGTGAATATGTGAAATGTTAACATGGTTCTAAAATTTGGAATTAGACAAAAAATTATGCTCAGGGAAATGTCACTTGTCCCTCATCCTTTTTGTCCCATTCCCGGTTACCCATTCTCTATTTGTTATACCCAATGTCAGCCAGCCTTTGTTAGGCAATCAATCTTACTAGTTTCTGATTTATCTTTCATATATCTGTTTTTGCACAAAGGAATACATGCATGTATATTGTTCATCTCCTTCATTATTAATTCTGCTGTTCTAGACCTTAACTGTATATTTTTTATATTTAATAATTATATTTCATCCAAATTTATCATTTAACTCCATAGCCTAAAAATTGCCACTCCATATCAGCTCATTGGGATTTTCCTCTTTTTTTTTTTACATAATTGCATAATACTTCCTTTTGTGACTGCACCAAATTATTCAACTACTCTCCTATATGAAAATTTACTTGTGTATGCTAATATTGTATCTACTACTTTACTGAATTCCTTTACTGTTTGAGCTAATAGTTGGTTTTCTAGGTATGCTGTACTGTTATCTGCAAATACACATGATTTCACATCTTCTTTACTGATTTGCATGCTTCTGATTGACGTCTCTTTTCTAGGTTCATTAGGTAATACTTTTAATTATACATTGAATACTTGTGGAGTGATCCTCATTACCTTGTTTCTGCTCTTAGTGGAAATTTCTCTGGAGTTTCTCCATTAAATAAAATTCTTCCTTTAAGACTTTTAGAATTCCTGGTTTTAGGAATGTACCTGTGTGTATGTACACATACATGCACATAGTATCCATCAATTCTTATTTTCTTGATTATCTATATCAGGAGTGGGTATGGAATGTTTTCAAAGGTTTCTATTTGCTTTATAAAAATAATTAGTTCTTGATTTTTAAACATTTTCTTTGATCATTTCCTATTCTTTTTTTGTGAGAATTAAAAAGAATTTAAAATTTCAGATTTTAAATAAATTACCCTTAGTCGTATCTAGCAAATAATCTTTTGTTGTTCAAAATGCCAGCTGTTGCAGTAGGTGACATCAAGTGATTGTTGGCTGGCTGGCCTCAGAATTAGTGGCACAGCGTAAAGTTTCACTGCCCACTTGCGTGTGGATTTGGCAAATTCTTCACAAACAGTTGTTGGTCTTGTGAACACAAGGTTAAGAATGTGCCCACGACACAGCCTCAGAGGTCCTGATGACATTTGCCCAAGGTGGTTGGGGGCATAGCTTGGTTATATACATTTTAGGGAGACATGAAATATCAATTAATATGTGTAAGATGTGCATTGATTGGGTCCAGAAAGGTGAGACAACTCAAAGCAAGGGAGGGAGCTTCCAGGCTATAGGTAGATAAGAGACAAACAGTTGCATCCTTTTGAGACTCTGATTAGCCTTTCACTGAGTATACAAGTTCCATGTGAGAGGAAGGTAGAGGAGTAATCACTTATGCCTGAGTCTGTGGCTTAGTGAAGCAACAGGTGGAGGAAGCAATCAGACACGCATTTTTCTCAGGTGAACGGGAGATGGCTTTGAGTTCTTCCACAAGGAATCTCCTTGTGGGCACGTTGCGAGGCAGATATGTAGCTTTTCTATCTCTGTAGCTAAGAGGAGTAGTCACTTATGCCTGAGTCTGGCTTAGCGAAACAGCAGGGCGGAGGGAACAATCAGATACGCATTTCTCTCGGGTGAACAGAGGAATGGCTTTGAGTTCTGCCTCCTTTGTCCACAAGGAATCTCCTTGTGAGGCAGGTATGTAGCTTTGCTTTCTTCGTAGCTGTTTTATTTGGGAATAAAATAAGAGGCTGTCTTATTTGGGAATAAAATGGGAGGCGGGTTGTGCAGTTCCCAGCTTGACTTTTCCCTTTGACTTAGCAATCTTGGGGTCCCGAGATTTATTTTTCTTTCACAGTCTGTTGACCTAGCTTTAGAAACTTCCACCTTAGAGGGCTGGCTGTTTCATAGGGAGTCATATTTCTTTTTATTGAGTCAGTTGTTTGTGGGGACAGTGGCTGTGTAGAAATGTGAATTAACTTATCACATGTTCTTGATTGATGCAAGTGATGCAGTAGGGCTCTCTTCATATTTGCAGCCAGCCTGAGTCATCCCTTAATCTGGTCTGAGCTGATTTCAGCTGAAGTTGTCTGTGATCTTTAAAAATTGCCCCATTGAGTATCTGAACGATATTATGAAATCAGACTTGTGAAAATAACTTAGAACTATAAACCACGTTTTAATCTTCTCTGTCGGTGTTCAAATTCAAACATGTACGGGACTAATGCAACAGTGGGAAAAATGAGGCAGGCAAGTCTGTAAGTGGGGGTGTCTCCAGGCTTTTGGAGCTAGCTCTGCTCCAGATGAGATGCTAGAAATTCTAAATATGTTTTCTAGTTCCTGGAAGCATGGTGGCAATAAATCTCTTTATAAAGTAAGAATTCCTCTGTAAATGTTAATTTTCTTCCTTTCCTTAAAGTCTAGTAGAAAACACTGCTTCTTTCACTTTAATGTGCTTACACATTCCATTAGGATCTTGTTAAAATGCAGATTCAGGGCTGGGACTTGAGTTTCTATATATCTAACAGCATGCCAGGTAATGCTGTTACCTGGCAATTCAGTATCTGGTTGTGACCACCCTTGGAGGAACAAGGACATAAAGAACAACTTATTTATATTTAGGCCTACCCAAAGTTCAAATGTTAACTACAGGTAATTTCTTTCACAAAGATGACCTTTGAACCCAGGTCACTTCTTTTGGTCTACCTTTTTTTTTTTTTGAGACGGAGTTTTGCTCTTGTTACCCAGGTTGGAGTGCAATGGTGCCATCTCGGCTCACTGCAACCTCCGCCTCCTGGGTTCAGGCAATTCTCCTGCCTCAGCCTCCTGAGTAGCTGGGATTACAGGCACGCACCACCATGCCCAGCTAATTTTTTGTATTTTTAGTAGAGACGGGGTTTCACCATGTTGACCAGGATGGTCTCGATCTCTTGACCTCGTGATCCACCCGCCTCGGCCTCCCAAAGTGCTGGGATTACAGGCTTGAGCCACCGCGCCTGGCCCTTTTGGTCTATCTTTAAAGACTTTGGCTTTCCCGTTTCTGGGCTCTGGGATGATCATGCCTCTGGTAACCCATCCCCGGGTTCCTGGAGGTATGTAGGAAGACCTGTGTTTGATCTCTTATTTTCCCTTGCTCTTTGGATTTTTGATTCTTCTGAGCATTTTACAGGTCAAAAAATATCCTGAACATAATACTATGTCCCTGACAACACAGGTTGTTTTGAGCTTTAGAATAACTGTAGCCTTGAAACAAAGTTGCCTTTTGGTTTTTTTTTTCTTTTCTCCATCCAAACCACATTTATTTGGAAAGCTCTGGGTGCAGTGTCTGGCTGATAGTCCCCCCTGCTGTTCCGTCATGTTCTTGAAGTTGTCATACATCTTTTTGCCTTCATAGATATTCTCCTCCTGTACCCTTGCTGCCTCCCACACCTCGGATGTGCAGCGAATGGCGAAGCTGCTGCCTACTCTCAAACGTGCTGCCTCTTTTTAGGCTCCAGAGCCTGCTGTGCTGCAGGCACCATATTATCAAGCCTGGCATCATTCATTCAGTCTGATGGGCTCTATCCCTCTGTCTTTCAGTCATGGACTGATGGGTGAATCTTGAATCCTTTTGTATTTTGACGGTAGCTCTATAGATTCTTTTTTAAAAAGTGACTCACTTTGCCTCTTTCTCTGCTTGTGGTCCTTTCTTTGCTTTAGGGGTCCTGGTAATCCAGTATCTGGTTAAAAAGCCCTTGGTTGTATTATTTGTTTACCCATCTCTGGATGATCCCTGTTCTCAGCAGAGAAACAAGATCCACAATTAATGTTAAAAGAATGACTTTAAGTCACATCACTGTCCTTTAGACTGTCCAGCCTTTATGGTTCTATTTTACGCAGAATTGTCCAGCTGATGGTTTCCATTCAGTGACCTTTAGTTAGGATTAGTGCTGCTGATTGACTCTTCGATAATTTCAGTTGAGATGCTTTTGTATGGTCATAAAATGACCATAGTTTCTGGAGATCAGAAGCTTTTTTCTCTTTTTTTAAGGAAAAAGATCTGCCCCACAAAAACCTCAGTTTTTTTTTTCTTTTTTTCTTTTTCTTTTTCTTTTTATTTTCTTGCTTCTTTTTTTTTCCATTTATTTATTTTATTGCATTTTAGGTTTGGGGTACATGTGAAGAACATGCAAAATTGTTGCATAGGAACACACGTGGCAGTGTGATTTGCTGCCTTCCTCCCCATCACCTACATCTGGCATTTCTCCCCTTGCTATCTCTCCCCAGCTTCCCACCCCCCACCGTCCCTCCCCTATTTCCCCCCAACTGACCCCAGTGTGTAGTGCTCCCCTCCCTGTGTCCATGTGTTCTGATTGTTCAACACCCGCCTATGAGTGAGAACATGCGGTGTTTGATCTTCTGCTCTTCTGTCAGTTTGCTGAGAATGATGGTTTCCAGGTTCATCCATGTCCCTACAAAGGACCCAAACTCATCGTTTTTGATGGCTGCATAATATTCCATGGTGTATATGTGCCACATTTTCCCTATCCAGTCTATCGTCGATGGGCATTTGGGTTGGTTCCAGGTCTTTGCTATTGTAAACAGTGCTGCAATGATTAGGGCTTTTCCAGACTTTGGCTACAAATGCCTGAAAAGAATGGGAAGATAATGGCTGTGGGAAACAGTCAAGGTAAACAGAGGCAGTGAAGACATCTGAGCCTAGAGGACTGCAAACGTTCCACCTAAAAACATTCTGTCGGTGCAAAATAATTCAGCCTAGTTCTGGCCAAGTATTTTAGCTTTGCATCACCTTCTAAAATTAAGGATCTAGGCAAGGGTATCCCATCTCTGGTTTGTATTTGCTAAGAGAGTTACTGGGATGCAGGCATTTCAAAGCTAAACATGCAACATTCCTAGACAAACTGGGTATCCGAGCACCCTAGATCTAGCGTATTTAGTGCATATAAACTTCATCTTAAACTAGTCTGTATTTAAAGCTTTTTAAAATGAGAAGGACTAGTCAGATCAAATGTCTTTATCTGTGAAAAACAAAATAAGGTGGATAATTTTTTCTTGTAACTTTGTGGTTTTCAGTGGAGGGAAGAATAACATCATCCTTCGGTGTTTGCAGATGATTGGTTCCAGGACACCTTCCCCACACCCACCACCATGGGTACCAAAATTCGTGGATGCTCAGGTTCTTTATATAAAATGGCTTAGTACAGTTGGCCTTCCATATTCGTGGATATAGAGGGCCAACTGTAGTGATAATCACCATTTCATGATTCTTGTAAGGAAAGAAGAACTTCAAACTATTTGAGAAGGGGACTGCTTTTCAGAAATTATAGGCACTGAATTTATTGCCAGCCAGTCATAGCTGTCCATCTGCTAATTCTCTCCCCTTAGAAGGAGCAGCTGTCATTTCAGAAATGCTACAGTAGATAATAAGATGGGGCGCATTTCATCTTCAGATGCTTAAAACAAATCCCTGGGAAGAGCAGCAACAGTTCCTCTGACTGCACAGATCTCTGATATTATTAACACAAAATGCCAACTGGATTCAGAGATTGGAAGCAAATGGATTTGCTTTAAAAGGAAAAGCACTCAAGTTAGGTGTTGTATATATTATAATAACCTGCAATTGCTTAGATATAGGGACTGCCAAAGCCTTAGGCACACACCGAGATGCTCTCCAAATCATCACCCCCATAGAGCTTTGAAGACAAATACAATCATATGGGCTCCCCAAATCCACACAACCTATGTACACAAATGGAATGATTCATTGCCTTTACTGCTCTAAAACAGAAAACAAACAGATCAAATTTTCCCTAAAATAAGAGCGTTCTTAACTTCTGTGTGTCTCACATTGGCCTAATTTCTCTCCGAATCTATATATTTAGATGATCTTTCATGCGGTCCTCCTTTGGGCACTGTTTAACAGCCCAAATTTCAATCAGCAATTTCTACTGATTATTCCTTTGCATTTTTTCTTAGCTAAATTCTTTTCTGTTCAGCCTACTGCCTCTACCCTTGGGTGTGTTCAAGTCAACTGATACTTAAAACTGACCAAAGCCTCTTGGCTGGAGTTCCTAGTCAAGCCACTTCTCCCTTCCATCCACCTTTCATATAGCAACCTAACTATTCTTCATAAGAAAAAAAAATATTAGGATGAGGTAAGGAACAAATTAATGTAGTCAAAGTTGTGCTTTGGTCTAAATGCATCCCAGAGCATTTTAGAGGTGGATGAAGGTGTAGACATACATATAGATGTGGATATAGTCATGGACACAGACAGGCAGAGATGGAAGCTTATGATATTTCTCTATAGGGATATCCAAAAAAGATATCTCATTCGAGCCTCAAAATAAAGCTGAGGAGAGGTTTGGCTTATTTATTTCACATATGAGAACGTTAACTCTCCAAGAGGTCTCAAATCCTGTATCTGGTGCCAGCTGGGAGTTGGGACTAAGCTTCCTATTCAAACTTGGGCTGCTTCTGGCTGCAGTACAAAACTTTATTTTTTCTATTCTTGGGAATCGTGATCTAAAATAATACTTATGTAAAGTGGTAATGCATAAGCCTTCTCTCTGCACATGTTGCCCCTGAACTTGGTTTCCATGGAGCATAGAGATGTAGAGAGAGTTGATACAGAATTGCTGGCTGCTGGACACATGTCATGCTTGCATTTTCATTTACGCAGACAGAAATGCTTTTAAAGGGCCTCAACTAATTTCATCACAGTTGATGTTACAAAGGAAAAAACAAATCTCCAGTGCTGATGAGAATACAGGTCAAGGCAAGGAGAAATCACAGAGCTGTCAAAGAGCAACCTGGGGCTCTGGGATGCTGTGCCTGCAAGTGCCTTGATTTGAGAAAAGAAATTCGTTTTTAAACACAGCAAATGTGCTCGGGAGCAAGCCTGGGCTGCCTGTTCCTTTCTGTTGCTGTTGGCATTGAAAATCTGCTTCATATTTTACCTTCATCCTTGGTCACCAGGCAGAACTGATAAACTCTATTTCTAGATGTCATTGCTATTAAAAGGAGAAAGGGAGAAAAAAAGCAGGCAAAGACCAAAAAAGCCAGAGAGGCGCATGCACAAGACCTATCATTTATCAAGTCAAAATATTTTAATGAAGAAATCAGGATAAGTGATTAATCTAAAGATTTTCAGTTTCCAGTAAGTTGTAAGAGGGCCTGACAGGCAGCAGGAAGCTAATATTTAAAGATAATTTCAGGGACATGGAAATGAATAAGTGGTAGAAGGAGAAGGCTGAACCTTCTTTTTGGCTCTAATGTTTGTTGAAAACAGTGCATTTGAAACAAAGCAAAACAGAAATGATATCTGATTGTATGTATAAATGCTGGTGAATTTATTATTTCTAAATTATTTACCCAATAACCTGGTGGAGTTACTATATTAGAGTTTTGATGGTGACCAAGAGACTGCCACTGTCCCTGGCCCAATGAAGCTCCTAGTTTAATCGGGAAGTCAAGAGAAATGACAATTCAAATGCATCCAAAATGGTTCCATAAGGACTCTGATTAAGGGGGCCTCAGGATGTTATTTTGTAGGAAATAGGAGATGGATGCAGTAGCCTGGAAAGTCATAGAAAGTTCCCCTGCAGATTGATACCCTAAAAGTTGAAGAGTGCACGAAGTTGAGAGAGTCCCAGTAAAGACCTATGGATGACAAGACAGAATGGGCGATGTATTGTGTATTGGTTTCTTAGGGCTGTTGTAGCACACTACCACAAATTGTGTCGCTTAAAACAACGGAAGTTCATCTCACATTTCTGGAGGCCATAAGTCAAGTGGAAACTGTTAGTGATTCCATAGAGCTTGGTTGCAGAAGGACAAGGGCGTAGGGCTCGGGAGGAGAGGGCGTGCTGGAGGTGATGGAGACGACGTGCTGATCCTCCAGACCTGTGGTCCTTAGCTCACTGACCCTAGTGAGTAAATGACACCTTAGCAGGACCGCTGGGAACGTCTCCTGTGCAGGGGCTGCACTTGGTAATCTCTGGTGGTTGTGGGTTTTCAGGACCACGCTGCCTGACAACTCAGCATCTCAGTTTCCTCACTGTCAGTGGTAGTCAACCCTCTCACTATCAGCTGGGTCACTTTTGTAAAGTAACTCGGTACTTTCCAATGTGAACATCATCATTCCCCAAATGAGGGAATAGATGATTTTGGGCTCATTCTTGCCCTAATACACCACGATGATATATTTGTAAAAGGTACTCTGATTCTCTTGGTAAATGTCAAGCAGTGTAAGAGAAGAAAGCGAATAAGAGTTAGAAACCAATAAACCTGGGGGGGAAGCCTAGCTCTTTCTTATGGCCTAGATCTCCAGCCATTTATTTAATCATTTCTAAGCCTCATTCTCTTCATCGGGGTGCTCTAATATCTACCTTGCAGAGTAATTGAGCCAGCTGGAAATATCATATGTAACATACCCAGTACCACAGATTGAATGTGACTTAATTATCCGTAGAACCGAAGAACCCATAGCCTAGAGAAATTTATTCAATTTATTCCCCATGGATGTGTATAGTTGGGAACTACATTTTCCAACTTTGTCTTAAAACTCTGTTAATAGTAAGTCAATAGTAAGTCAAATACGGTTTCTAGTTCCTTTTGGGGTTGTGAATAATCGTGATACTTTGGAGCTTAAATGACAGATCTACAGCTTTCTGGACATCTGAGATTGATGCCAATTGGGCAGAAACCAGAGGAAAGTTTTGAATTCATTAGTTTAATTGTTTATCTTGCGGAGATTTATTTTCTCAAGTTATTTTCTCCTGAATGTGTATTTATTTGCTTATTGTTTCTTCCTGTAGCCACAGATGCTCGCTGAGTGGGGAAGATTTGAACAGACAATGGCTTTCTCCCAGTGCTCATCTGCAGCCAACGATTTACCATGCCAAAGGACTCCTCTACCACCTGAGCAGCGTTGGCCGGAGTCCCGTGGTGAGTCATTTCCTTTTGCCTCCAACTTCCTGGCTGCTTCCTTCTACCTTCCAGGAAGCAGATTATATTCTGTCAATGCAAGAATAGACAAAGACCAAAGACCTATGTATGGCAAAATAGAATGGGGAATGCATTGTGTATTGGCTCCCTGGGCCTCAATAGCAAACTGCCACAACTGGGTAGCTTTGTGTAAAGCAACAGAAACTTATCTGACATCTCTGAAGGCGTAAGTCTGGGATCAGGGTGTTAGCAGGATCATGCTCACGCTGATGGCTCTGAGGAAAAATCCTTCTTTGTCTGTTCCAGCTTCTGGTGGTTGCTAGCGATCTTTAGCATTTCCAGGCTCACGGCAGCATAACAGTCATCTTTGCTTCTGTCTCCTCAAGACCATCTTCCCTTTATGTCCAAGTTGCCCTGTTCTAGTAAGAATTTCGGTCATTGGACTGGGGCTTGCCCTAATTAAGTATGGCCTCATTATAGATTTATTATATCTGCAAAGACTCTGTTTCTAAATAAGGTCACATTCACAAGTATCAGGGATTAGAGCCCCAATACATCTTTTGGGGGGACACAATTGACCCCACAGCAAAGGCAAACCTCCAGTGTAGTATACACTGGTAAAGAAAGAACAAAAAACTGGGTAAAAACATTATATTTTGTCCCATATCCTGAGTCTTTGTTTTTCTGGTATTTCAGTTATTGGATAAGAAAGATAATGTATATACCTATTAAACAGTGTTTGGAACAAAATCCTCTAGGTGTTTATGTTCAACTAACACTTACTATATTCCAAATATTATTCTGGCACTGTCTCAGGGATTTTTATATGTAGGCTGTTTTCCTGAGTCTCTAGTTGATTTAAAAAACAGGCTATTTGAAACCAGAGGACTTGGCTCAAGATACTAAAGAGAAAATGGCAGCCAAGTAACCATATGAAAATGTTCATTTATTAACTACAAACTGTGAACATACCTGTCTACAAATGTGTAGGGGGACCTATGTCCAAATTTAGAGTCCTAATGTAACGAACTTAAAATAGAGCGAAGAAGCTCACATGCTGGCCAAATAAATTAATCATCTCTAACCTTAATCACTTTTTGAACATCTATGTGACAAAAAGATGGTGCATTCAATGAATATTTATTTTTAAAATGAATAAATATATAATGTAGAATCTTATTTAAATCTCAAAAGAGATGAACAAGTAAACTGATTTCAATGAGATCACCCAGAGGTGTATGGCAGAGTGGGGCTTCAATTTTGGTATGTTTTTCTACCTGCAGCATAGCTTCTCTTCATTACTTACTGTTGAAAGAGTGTGTTGGGGAGCCCCATGACTATTCTGAGGCTCAGTGATTCCCTGGAAGGACTCACAGAACTCTGAATAGCAGTTATATTCATAATTACAGTTTATTACCTTGAGAAGATACAGATAAAATCAGAAAAGGTAAAAGTCATTCTTGGCAGAGTCTAGGAGAGACAAGGTACAAATTTCTAGGTATCCTTGCTCAGTGGAGATGGATGGATAATGCTTGACTCTCCAGCAACCATATCCATTGCCAACCAGGAAACCTCACCTAGCTCTGGCGTCCAGGATTTTTATTGGGAGGTCAGTTACGTAGCCATCAAATATCCCACAAGACTGATCTTAATTACTTAGTCTCCCATCTCTCCAGAGGTCAAATTGATATCTCATGGTCTGAAAGCCCAGCCATAAGTCACATTTTTAGCATCAATCATCTGGCATGGGCCAAGTCCCAAGGTAAAGAAAGATCTGTTATCCAGCAGAATATTCTAAGATTGTGAAGTTTATTTCCCAGGAGTCATTCAAGGGACAGAACTTATTTTAGAGTGTGCAGGATTTGAACCCTTTAGGCTTGCTGAGTCAATCCTTTTTTGCCTAGAAAGCAAAGTGCATTATTTTCTCTTAAGAACTCTCATTCTGGAAGCTCTAACGAGACCAATCAGGCAAGAGAAAGAAATAAAGGGCATCCAAATTTGAAAAAATGAAATCAAATTATTTCTGTTTGCTAATGATATTATCATACACCTAGGAAACCTTAAAGACTCTCTCAAAAGACTCCTACATTTGATAAATGAATTCAATAAAGTCTCAGGTTACAAAATCAGTATACATAAATCAATAGCACTGCTGTATGCCAATAACAACCAGCTGAGAATAAAATCAAGAATTCAATTTTATTAACAATAGCTACAAAAAAATAAAATAGGAATATATTTAACCAAGGAGGTAAAAGATCACTTCAATAAGAACCACAAAACACTGATGAATGAAATCACAGCTGACACAGACTAATAGAAAAATATTCCTTGCTCATGGATAGGAAGAATCAATATTTTAAAAATCACCATATTGCCCAAAGCATTCTACAGATTCAGTGCAATTCCTATCAAAATACCAACATCATTTTTCATGGAATTAGAAAAAAACAATCCTAAAATTTATATGCAACCAAAAAATAGCTGAAGAAATCCTTAGCAAAAAGAACAAACCTGGAGACTTCGCATTACTGAACTTCAAGTTATACTACCAGTCGATGGTTACCAAATCAGCATGGCACTGGTATAAAAGTAGGCACATGGACCAATGGAGCAGAGTATGGAACAGAATATAGTAGAAAAGAATATATACTCTATTCGGTAAATGACGCTGGGAAAATTGGATAGCCGCATGTAGAAGAACGAAGTTGGATCCCTATCTCTCACCATATACAAAAATTAACTCAAGGTGAATTAAAGACTTAAATCTAAGATCTGAATC
The DNA here is from genome assembly GCF_001604975.1 of Cebus imitator. NCBI lineage: Eukaryota > Metazoa > Chordata > Mammalia > Primates > Cebidae > Cebus > Cebus imitator. The sequence goes on along the minus strand of NW_016107731.1, from coordinate 720,358 downwards.
TGTAAAAATTCTCAAAGAAAACCTAAGAGAAACTCTTCTAGATATAGGCATAGGCAAATAATTTATGGTGAAAAGCAAATGCAACAAAAACAACAACAACAAAAAATAAATGGGACCAATTAAACTAAGCACCTTTTGCATGATCAAAGAAATAACAGAGTGAACAGGCAACCTACAGAATGGGAGAAAATATTTTTCCCCCATTTATTTATTTTATTGCACTTTAGGTTTTGGGGTACATGTGAAGAACATGCAAAATTATTGCATAGGTACACACGTGGCAGTGTGATTTGCTACCTTCTTTCCCATCACCTATATCTGGCATTTCTCCTCTTGCTATCTCTCCCCAGCTCCTCACCCCCCACCGTCCCTCCCCTACTTCCCCCCAACTGACCCCAGTGTGTAGTGCTCCCCTCCCTGTGTCCATGTGTTCTCATTGTTCAGCACCCGCCTATGAGTGAGAACATGCGGTGTTTGATCTTCTGCTCTTCTGTCAGTTTGCTGAGAATGATGGTTTCCAGGTTCATTCATGTCCCTACAAAGGACCCAAACTCATCGTTTTTGACGGCTGCATAATATTCCATGGTGTATATGTGCCACATTTTCCCTATCCAGTCTATCGTCGATGGGCATTTGGGTTGGTTCCAGGTCTTTGCTATTGTAAACAGTGCTGCAATGAACATTCGTGTGCACGTGTCCTTATAGTAGAACGATTTGTAATCCTTTGGATACATACCCAGTAATGGGTTTGCTGGGTCAAATGGAATTTCTATTTCTAGGTCCTTGAGGAATCACCACACTGTCTTCCACAATGGTTGAACTAATTTACACTCCCACCAACAGTGCAAAAGTGTTCCTATTTCTCCACATCCTCTCCAGCATCTGTTGTCTCCAGATTTTTTAACGATTGCCATTCTAACTGGCGTGAGATGGTATCTCAATGTAGTTTTGATTTGCATTTCTCTGATGACCAGTGATGATGAGCATTTTTTCATATGTTTGTTGGCCTCATGTATGTCTTCTTTTGTAAAGTGTCTGTTCATATCCTTTGCCCACTTTTGAATGGGCTTGTTAGTTTTTTTCTTGTAAATCTGTTTTAGTTCTTTATAAATTCTGGATATCAGCCCTTTGTCAGATGGGTAAACTGCAAAAATTTTTTCCCATTCTGTTGGTTGCCGATTCACTCTAGTGACTGTTTGTTTTGCCGTGCAGAAGCTGTGAAGTTTGATTAGGTCCCATTTGTCTATTTTGGCTTTTGGTGCCAATGCTTTTGGTGTTTTGGTCATGAAGTCCTTGCCTACACCTACGTCCTGAATGGTTTTGCCTAGATTTTCTTCTAGGGTTTTTATGGTGTTAGGTCTTATGTTTAAGTCTTTAATCTATCTGGAGTTAATTTTAGTGTAAGGTGTCAGGAAGGGGTCCAGTTTCTGCTTTCTGCACATGGCTAGCCAGCTTTCCCAACACCATTTATTGAACAGGGAGTCCTTTCCCCATTGCTTGTTTTTGTCTGGTTTGTCAAAGATCAGATGGTTGTAGATATGTTGTGTTGCCTCCGAGATCTCTGTTCTGTTCCATTGGTCTGTATCTCTTTTTTGGTACCAGTACCATGCTGTTTTGATTACTGTAGCCTTGTAGTATAGTTTGAAGTCCGGTAGTGTGATGCCTCCCGCTTTGTTCTTTTTGCTTAGAATTGACTTGGCTATGTGGGCTCTCTTTTGGTAGGGAGAAAATATTTGCAAACTATACATCTGACAAAAGACTAATATCCAAAATCTACAAGGAACTCAAACAAATCAGTAAGACAAAAAAACAAATACTGTCATTAAAATGTAGGTAAATTACATGAATAAATATTTCTCAATAGAAGATATATGAGTGACAAAGAAACATGAAAAAATGGTCAACATCACTAATCATCAGGGATATGTAAATTAAAACTGCAGTGAGATACCACCTTACCCCAGTAAGAATGGCCATTTTTAAAAAACAACAGATGTAGGTGTTAATGCAGTGAGAATGGAATACTCATTCACTACCGATGGGAATGTAAATTAGTACAACCTCTATGAAAAACAGTATGGTGATTTCTCAAAGAACTAGAAAAAGATCTACCATTTGATCCAGCAATCCCACTACTGGGTATCTACCCCAAGGAAAGCAAAGTTACTATATTAAAAAGATGCCTGCACATGCATGTTTACTGCAGTGTAATTCATACTTGCACAAAGATATGGAATCAACCCAAATCCCCATCACCTAATGAGTGGATAAAGAAAATGTGGCATGTAGAAATATGCACACACACATATGTGTGTGTCTGTGTATAAATAAATATATATATAAATACACACACATATATATGTATATATTTATAAATACACACATACATACATATACCATGGAATACTACTCATGAATGAAATAGTATCTTTTGCAGCAACTTGAATGGAACTGGAGGCCATTATCCTAAGTTAAGTAACCCAGGAATGGAATAGCACGTGTTCTCATTAAGTGGGATAAGCTATGGGTATACAAAGGCATACAGACTGGTATAGTGGACATTAGAGAAGCAGAAGGGGGTTGGTGGGAGAGGAGTGAAATGAAAAATTATCTGTTGGGTACGATGTACACTATTCAGGTGATGGGTACACCTAAAAGAAATTTCACCGCTATAGAATTCATCTGTGCAACCAAAAACTACCAAAGCTATTGAAATTTAAAAAAAAAAATTAAAAATGAGAATACTGGTTCTGTGCTGCTGAAAATGTACAACATTTTCATTCTGACCTTCTCCCTCCTCCAATCTTAGAAGGCACTGTAATCTCTGCAGTCAACCCTCTGGAAGCAAGCACATGACCTGCATAGCAGGGCATCAATCTCATGATTAAAATTTGAAAAAAGTGTGTTTCTCTGAGTAGGAAGCTTTAGTCTCTAAGAGGAAAGACAGAGAGAGAGACTTAAAAGGGAGAACTGTCTACATAATACACATTTAAACACGCATACATTCAATCCACTATAAAACAGAATTCCTCTCTGCTCTGACAACCTCTAATTGAAGAGCAGAACATTTATTTTAAAGCATGACAGGTGAAAGGCTTGTTTAAAAATATAAATAAACATTAATTACCTATAAACATGACAGCCACAGACGTGTCTCCTGCTGGGACCATCTGAGAGGTGGGTGAGAAACAGCTGAGCACTAAATGCTGTTCACAGTGTTACAAAGCTCTCTAATGGGCTCAACATCACCTTTTAGTTACCTAGGAGGCTACGTTTAATGAGTCTCCTGCTAGCAGCAGAAGCGCTGCCACTCACTCAGCACTCAGGCCTGTCCTGTACTGGGAAGATTTCCACTGTGACGAGATTAGCTGTGACTCTGCCCAACTTCTGGCTCTTATGAAAATGTTTTCTGAAGCACTGGGAAGTCACTTTATCGTGGTAGGACGTTCCACCTGTCCTAGATACTCTTCAGGCTTTTGCCTATTGGTGAGTGGATTAATATGAATTCCCAGGACCAACAAGAATGTGGTACTGTGAGAAAAAGCAGTACCCCAATAGTGCTGAGCATTGCTAAGTACCAGACAAGTCATTCAGTTTATAGTGAATATGGCAGTATTCACAAACTGTGTCATTCCTCCCCACATTCATATACCTATCCATCCACCCACCTAGCCATCCATCATCCATTCATCTGTTCATTCACCCGTCCATCCATCTATCCATCCAGTCAGTTATCTATCTGCCCACCCATCCATCCAATGTAGGCAGTCATTCATTTGTTCATTCACCCGTCCATCCATCTATCCATCCAGTCAGTTATCTATCTGCCCACCCATCCGTCCAATGTAGGCAGTCATTCATTTGTTCATTCACCCGTCCATCCATCTATCCATCCAATCAGTTCTCTATCTGCCCACCCATCCGTCCAATGTAGGCAGTCATTCATTTGTTCATTCACCCGTCCATCCATCTATCCATCCAATCAGTTCTCTATCTGCCCACCCATCCGTCCAATGTAGGCAGTCATTCATTTGTTCATTCACCCGTCCATCCATCTATCCATCCAATCAGTTCTCTATCTGCCCACCCATCCGTCCAATGTAGGCAGTCATTCATTTGTTCATTCACCCGTCCATCCATCTATCCATCCAATCAGTTATCTATCTGCCCACCCATCCGTCCAATGTAGGCAGTCATTCATTTGTTCATTCGCTTACATCATATATGTATAATTATGGGGCTAGGTGCCAGGGATACAAATACAATTTTTCATTAAGGATTATCCTTTTCTTTGAGAAAACCACATTTTACTTTGGTAGAAACTTGTAGCCAGGTCTACAAGGAAACTGGTGTGGTAGAAAAGAGTAAGCACTGTAACAAAGGCTCATGTGAGCTGTTATAGGGACATAGATGAAGGGCTGAGTTATTTTCTCTCAGCGTAATGGAGAAGTCACAGATTGGAAGTACCGTTTGAACTGGACTTGGATGAAGAAGAGCTTTCCTTGGATTTTATTCTAGTTAGCATGAGAAATATTATTTTCTCAAAGAATCTGTAGGTCTATGATCTCTTGGGTCTTCTGCCTTGTGAAATTGAAAATCCAGGAGTTTTCTGTGCTTAGGGTCACTACATAGGGCAAAGGAAAGGAAGCTTTTCATTTGATGGGTGGCAGAGATTCATTTGATATCACATAGACCTTCTCGCAACTCCATTCCCATTTTCTTTAACCCAGGTTTTCTGTCTCTGTTAGAGAGTCCAGATGTTAGATACAAAAGCCCGGACACAGCAAAGTTTGGTATAATTAAACATTGAAATATTCAGTAACCAAAACCAACCAAACAAAAAAAATGAACTATAATATAGCCAATAACATGGATGAATCTCATAAATATTATATTGAGTGAAAGAAGCTAGACACTAAAGACTGCATACTCTATGCTTCTATTTACATAAAATTTAAGATCATAAAAGTAATTTATGAAGACATAAATTAGAACCGTGGTTACCTCTGAGGAAGAGCATTGATTGAGTAACAGGTGCCAGGAGGGAACTTTATAGTTAGTGGAGATGTACAATATCATGATCAGAGTCAGTTACACAAAAGCTCATTGAACTGTATATTCAGGATCTGTGTTTTTCACTCTAGGTACACATTTACCTAAACACAGAACATTAAAAATAAAGCAAAGTGACAGAAATTTAAAATGCAACGAGGAGACAAAGGGGGCTCCCTCAAAGGAAGCTGACTGGCATACAGGCAAGTGAGTCAAGGAAAACAGTTTTGCCACGACAGAGCAGAAAGGCTGTAGAAGAAGTTCTGTTTAGAAGTCAGAAAGATCCAGACAGAGAGAAGGCTTATAAGAAGAGAAGCCCAAAGAAGCAGATAAGCTCTATAATCAGCTAACAGAAAGTACTGAACCAGTTCCCCTTTGTGGAACTAAAAAGTTCCCCTAAGAGCCAAGAGGCTCATGTCCAAGGGGACAGATGAGGACAGTCGGGGACATCCTTGGGAGTGGAAGAAATCTCTTAGGCTACTAGAGCAAGCTCCTGGGGAGCCAGGTGGCCAGCCTTTCTTCTGAGCTGCCATATTGCAGCTGGCGTGGGCCCTGCACTGTTCAGGTAATTGGGACTTCAGAATTAGGAGTGGTATTGATTCCTACCCTCTTGGCTCTCACTATGTGAGTGCATTTTGGTAAAGGGATTTCAGTGCTCTTTGAAAAGCACATTGATTTCCATTTATAACTCACACGAACTGGGCTGCCTTCTGCCAGAGGACAGGGTGGGCATATTTTGGTTTTGTCCGTCTCTGGGGACCAATGGAATATAATCTTTAGCTACTTAAACAACTTTTCTGGTTTTATTTTGTATCTCTGGCATATGTTTTGAGTTAATCAGCTTCTTTTAAAAGAATCACAAAAGGGCAGGAAAAAGTGGATGGCTTATTCCTTTCTATAACCCTTGTTGTCAAGGGCCTCAAGATATTTTATACACATGATTTGTTTTATTTCCACTTTATTCCTTAGCAGTAGCAGAAGAACAAGTGTTATTTTTGCTTATTTTCATGGCTCGTGCTAAGGTACCACATCTAGAATTTCCTCTTTTTTTTTTTTTTTTTTTTT
>NW_016107731.1:700289-714176 GCF_001604975.1 Cebus imitator | reverse complement strand
CCATAGTCAGGAAGAAGGACAGAATACCCATAGAGGTCCTCCATGAAAAATATTTCACTTTGTTTCCATATTCTTTTGTTTGGAATTGTTCCCAAGCTAAAATAAAGACTAAACAAGGCTTCTTTACCGTACCAGAAACCAAGTTTTGTGTATATCTTTACTGACACAAATAATCTATATCTAATTGAATTGCTTCAGTTTCTTGATAAATTTTAGTTGAAAAGCAAAGGGCATTTTTCCTGTTGCCCTCAATAGTGTCTTCAATGTAATTTCAAAGAGCTGAACATCTAGGATATTCTTAGAGGGAGAACAAGTTAGAATTTTCAAAGAGCTCTAGGCAAATTTCTTACATTTTATTTGTTGAGGGCTGGAATGAGATGAGGAGATGGAGTGGAGGGGAAAATGGGAGGAAACCACTTGGATCATGTTCCCCTTCGGCCTTTGTGAATGTCCCTCTGCCCAGAGCTGATGGAAATGGGGGAAAGCAAGAAATACATGGAGATGGGGCCAGAGGGACTGGTTTTGCCATTAGGCTGCTCTTTGTGAAGGCCAGAAGAGAGTTGTGCATGCCTGAGGAAAACTAATCTGGGAAACACAGGAGCAAGGTAGCGTGATCATGGCCAAGGGCATTGGATGTAAGGCTTAAAGTTCTCCTCCTGGACAGTGGGGGTTGCCCAGAGCAAAGCACTCTCCGTCCGTGGGGGCCAAGGTAATCAGCAGCTCTCAGATAGGAAAGCAAATCAGAAACAGAGGCAAAAACCAAGGCAAACCTCTGTCCAGGAACTGGGTAGGCATGGTGACAGGTCAATATTCAGTCCCGACCCCACCCCAAGGGCTTACGCAGACAACATAGAAGCTCTGTTACAGGTAAAAAAGACTAGTCTAGATCCCACCTTATGGTGAAGACAGAGGTCTCAATAACCATCTGCTCGGATTGGGCTTGGCACACCAAATGGATTAATGCTTCTACCTGGAGAACTTCAGTACCTGCAACTGAGCGAGACAGATGGCAAAGGCCTCTCACTCTGATAGGTTGCAGGGGCTGTGTATAAAGGTGACATCCAGGTTGCTGCTTCTCTCCCTTCAACGTCTGAAACTGAGGAAAGGGAACAGATTTAGCACCTGAAGGATCTGCCAGGAACTCACTGCACAAGGGCCTTCTCAGGGCGTTAGGTTTACCGCTCGTGGAGGGAGGGGGACTGGCCAGAGATGGAGAGTGGGAAAACACGAGAGCATGACCACTCACTTTCCAATTTGCTAGTTGAGAGTTTTGTTATATTGTTCTTCATCATGGTCCATCAAATGTTTTAAAATGTTTTGTTTGGAAAACTTTTAGAACCATGCTGATGACAGTTTGAGTTATCACACATCACTTTCTAATGGGTAGCCATGGCAAGTTTGCTTGACCTCCTTTAACTTTAGAAGAAATTGAACCTTGTCCCCATAGTTGGATAATATCCTCCTTTTAGGACTTCTTATACCAATTATAGAGGAATATAAAATCTCAGCATGGTGACTGGTACATGTCAGGCATTCAAATAAATAATAGACATTAAAATCATTACTTACCAGAAGGGTATTAGATACAAAACAAAGCCACATATTAGATTGTATGTTTTGGAGTTGATTTAAAGGAGCTCTTTAAATTGAAAATATTTCAATTTAATTAAAATATTTTGGAAAGAAGAACATAATAATACATAACACTGGGATGAGATGGCCAAAAACATCCACCAGCGTAAAGGGTCCCACTGTGCGCAGTCTCATGAGCAGTTGATTATTGATGCATTCTGTTGAGTTTTAATGTGAAATTTTTCTCCCCAAAGTAGCCATTGGAGGGGGCCAAGACTGATCTGTAAGTAAAACCTGCTTTTCTAAGGCCATGTTGGAACTTTGGCCCATAATGGCTCAATTTAAGTGAAAGTCTGAGTCTCTCACTTTGGGAAAGGGAAACAGAGCATAAAATCCCCTTTTGGGAGGTTAGAGGAATAAATTCTGCCCAGGCCTACTGTGGTTAACCTCAGCTAGAACTGGATGTTGCTGATGACTCAGATGAAGCACTTACTAAGGAGAAAATATGGCTATCAGTAAAAAGACTAGGAAATGTGCCCTTGCAAACTGGCCTCTTGGAAGGTAGCTGAGCACGTCACCACAACATCATTTCCCTCATAGAGATGTTAACTCCGTTTAGGAATTTGGGCTGAATGCCACCTGCAGAATATTGTGCACAAACCGGAACCTCCAGGGCTTTAGTGAGCCTCAGTTGGTTTAATTGGATGCATTGCTGTTTTGGGTTTCCATCATATTCTCCAGAATATATCTCCTCTAGGCTGTAGCCTTGCCTTTATTTCCTGTGGCAATGGTATAAATAATGCAAATGTCTTGATACTGGGAAGCAGGAATGAGACCCAGATGTCAGGAATGGAAAACATAGCAGCTTACACTGGCAAAGCAGAGTGGTTAACACAATCAGTTATAGGTGAGCCCTGGGGAAAAGGGGAATGGCTAAGGGAGAGGTGTTTGAGAGGGAGAGGGTAACCTCTTGAACAAGGGGGGCCTATTAACTGGCAAAGGAACCAGAATGGGACCAAGGAGGGAGGAGATGAGGAAGGCATGTGAGGAGCATGGCAATGTGGTCCTGATCAGTCTCTTTGCTGAGTAAGAAATGGAACTCATGTTTGCATGAACTAAATTAACCTTGCAATTTAGCTCAGACAAGAATGCATTGGAAAAGGTCCTAGGGAGGTGCATAATCCAATCTATACCATATACTTTCCTGATGAAGAAACTGAGACACAGAGAGGGGAATTGGTTTAGCCAAAGGCCGAAAGTTCAAAAGTAAGCACTCCAGCTCAAAGGAAACTAGGAAAAAACTACATAAAATATTTAATTCTGTGCTTCTTGCCTTTGGGGAAAAGCACAATCATTGCCTAATCTGGAAAACTAGGATTTATTCCTAACCTCTTCCTTTCTTAGCCTCTAAATCCATTTAGTCTCCAACTCCTGTAGATTTTACTTTTTCACTCTCATAAAACTTGCTTTCTTTATATAGTTATGTCTGCTGCCTTAAGCTAGGTCCTTCTCATCTCATTTGCTGGGTTTCAGTCCTTCGCATCTTAACACTTCTGTTCTAATGATCTGATCATCTTGCAGCTTCTTGCTTAGTTTGAAGCTTCCTTCACCACCTTCAAGAAAATGTCTCAACATCCTAGAATGACGTACAAATGCATTAACAATCTGACCACTGCCCACTTCTATACATACCTAATTTATTCTCCTTTTACTCTATCCTCTTATTCCAAATTATTGCAATACCTCAAATCCACAGACCCTTCTCACTCATTTGTCATTTGTGTGGATGGCTCTCACTCAGTAAAGTTCATTGTATATATAACCTCCCCTGAGAATCCCAGAAGCACCACAGGGCACACTTCCAAGGTGCTGTTCCCTTAGAGTGCAATGTGAATGCTGTCCCCTAGAAGCGTGCCACTGTTCTTATTGGGTTCCCAGAGAACACTGCTTATTCCTACTTCTGCTCTTCCCTCATGGTAATACAATGACCTATTGGCTTGTGGTATAATCTCAGCAAATCAGCTTCTGGATGAGGTGATATAGAAATGAGAAGTGTTTTAAAACCTTGCTTCTGGGTTAGGATCAATTGGGGTTCCAATATTCATCCACATGATAACAATACAGACTTGGGCAAGTTACTTATTTTATCTGAAATTCAGTGTTCTCAGCTGCAAAATGGTCACGATAATAGCAACTACTTCATCGTGAGATAATCTAGATTAAGTTTTTAGCATGCTATCTAGAGTCTTCAATAAATTAACTATTGTTTCTATTTTATTGTTATGGAGAGCAGTGCTATGTTATATTAAAATTTTAACTTCTCCGATTACATAGCAGGTACCCAGTAAATATTTGTTGAATCAATTGATTAATAACAAGATAGGGCTATTAAGGCCAGAAGCGATGGCTCATGCCTGTAATCCTAGTACTTTGGGAAGCTGAGGTGGACGAATTGCCTGAGCTCAAAAGTTCCAGACCAGCCTGAGCGAATGGTGAAACTCTGTCTCTACTAAAAATACAAAAAATTAGCTGAGTGTGGTGGTAGCTACCTGTAGTCCCGGCTACTCAGAAGGCTAGGCATGATACTTGCTTGAACCTTGGGAGGTGGAGGTTGTAGTGAGTTGAGATTGGGCCATTGCACTCCAGCCTGAATGTGACTCTGTCTAAAAAAAATTTAAAAATTAAAAAAAATAGGGCTATTGATTAATTTGTATATATTGGATTGGGAACACTTTCTACTTACGTGATAAAGAATTTTGCTGAAAAGAAGTATAAGTATTAAATCTTCCAGTAGAAAAGAAGAAGCTTCCTCAACTTAAATAACTTGATAATTGCCTTATAATTGCCCCCTGCAATTTGGAGAAACACGTGTTTCTTAGAATTAACAGGCATTTATTTTTAGGGGTATCATTTGAGCAACAAGCAGAACAATGTCTCCAACTCCGTCACTCTGAATCGTCTGAACCTACTACAGCTCACAGGTCTTAGTCGTGCTCATTCCTGCAGGTGAATAGCTCTATAATTTGTCACTTACTTCCTCTTTCAGAGTCTATAAGGATCAGGGGAGGAAGAAAAGCTATTTTTTCCAGTTGAATTTAGCATTTAAGGAGTGCCTATCACCAAGGAGGCATAGCTTCTGGCTTTATTGAGAAATCTGTTGCTAAGACACAGTCTTAATTTGTTTGCACACTTTCATAAGAATGGTGAGTATTTATTCACAGAGAGAAACAGATGTAAAGAGGTAAAAGTTGGTGGAAAATTAATGATAGTAGAGGATTAAACCTCAAACAATTATTTTATGTGTTTGTTTAGACTAGAGGCTTTCAAGCTAAGGTCCTGGGACTGGGGCATCAGCATCGCCTGGAAACTTGCTAGAAATGCAAATTCTTGGGCTTAACCCAGATGTACTTGAATCACAGAATTGCTCGGGTATGTCTCAACAGCCTGCTTTAACAAGACCCCCAGGTTATTCTGATGCTTAATATTTGAGACTCAGCTTGGGCAATATAGGGAGGTCCTGTCTCTATAAAAATATTTTAAAAATTAGCCAGATATGGTGTCACTTGCCTGTAGTCCTAGCTACTTGGGAGGCTCAGGCAGGAGGAGAGCTTGGGCCCAGGATTTTGAGGCTGCAGTGAGCCATGATTGCACCACTGCACTCTCAGCCTAGGTGAAAGGGTGAGACTATGTCTCAAAAAATAAATAAATAAATAAAAAGAGAGAGAGACCCACTATTCTAAGTTCTAGAATAAGACATCATGCAAGCCTCATATATCAGTAGCAATAGTAACCGAGGAGACTAGCTTTCCCCTGCTGGAAAATCCTGTAATAACATTACCTGGGACAGATGCCTTGAAAGAGGATGCTTATTATTATTTTTTTTTATGACCCACAACAACTACCTCATGTCGCCTCCTGATCTCCTAACTAGAACCAAACATCAGCATAATCCTAAAAGGTAAGTACATGCTGTTACCCAAAAAGATACAGCTTGCACATAAAAGAATTACAAGATTTAATAACGTATATCATTAGAAACCAGGGCAACATGTGTAGGAGTATTCTAATAAGGGCAGAACTTCACTAGATTTGGCCCACTTCATTGACATGAGTGTAAAATCTAGAGATTCTAAATTTAATTTGTTAGCTTGAGCAGCCAGAAGTGGATCTAACAGCTTAATTGGTTGGTTGAATGAATGTTGCGCTCAATAGTAGTCTACATTTAGTAAGGTCAAGATGTCAGAGCTTTGCCGGCATGATGTAGGGGAGAATATGCAAAGTCTCTAGCACATAGAAATGTAAACTGAGTTTATTCTGTCTGTGGGAGGGCTCAGAAAACACTCCCTCCATGAAACAGTGAGAAATATATTAGTGTCTTCATGCTTGACAAACTTTGTAGTTGTTCTCCTTGAAGGCCAGGTCTATAGGGGATACCACTATTGAGATGGGGTCTTTTATTTTTTTTTTTTTTTGAGACAGAGTTTTGCTCTTTTTGCCCAGGCTGGAGTGCAATGACATGATCTTGGCTCAGTACAACCCCCACCTCCCAGGTTCAAGCAATTCTCCTGCCTCAGTCTCCCAGCTAGCTGGGATTATAGGCGTCAGTCACCAAGTCCAGTTAATTTTTTAAAATTTTAGTAGACACAGGGGTTTCACCATGTTGGCTAGGCTGGTCCCAAACTCCTGACCTCTGGTGATCTGCCTGCCTCAGCCTTCCAAAGTGCTGGGAGTACAGGCATGAGCCACTGCACTCAGTGAGATGGGGTCTTTGATTTCATAAAGATTATACAGTCCCAGAGTAGCAGAGGCCAAGTGGTAGTACTTAACCACCAAAGACAAAGGCAAGAGGGACACATCAACCATCACATCTCTCCTTATCCCAGATAATTCTTCTTGTTCTGATGTCTACTTTATCTGATAGTTAATATAGCTACTTTAGCGTTCTTTTGTTTAGTATTTGCATAGTGTATCTTACATCCTTTTGCTTTCAACCCATCTGTGGCTTTATATTTAAAATGCGCTTCCTGAAGGCAGAATATATTTGAACTTTCTTATTATCCAATCTGATACTCTTTACCTTTTGAATTGTGTGTTTCGACCATTTACATTAAGATTATTGATATGTTTGTGTTGAAATCTACCATTTCCTTGTTTTCTATTTTTTCATGTGTTCTTAGAGCTTCCTATCTTTTCTGCTTTCTCTTTTATTAATTCAGCATTTTTATGATTCCAATTTATCTCCACATTTGAATTATTATTTATGCCCCTTAAAAGTATTTTAGTGTTTGCCCTATTGTTTACAATACCTATCTTTAATCAGAGTCTACCTTGAGATAACATACTATTCATCTCCACTATAGGGACCTTATAACACTATTTATTTTTTCTCACATTTTATAATATTGCTACTATTTAATATATTGCTACCATTTTGCTTTAGACTGTCAGTTGTGTTTTAGATAAAGTCAAGAAAAAAAGAAAAATATTTTCTTTTACTGTCATGTATTTTATTTCCAATTCTTTTAGTGCTTTGATTCAAAGAGACTGTGATTTTTTGAGACCAAAATGATCTTTGGGCTCCCAAACTTCTACATCAGAAACTGGAGAAGATAGCCTTAAAGCGGGCCGTATTATCCAATGCCCTTTTCATGTATGGCCAAGAAAGATACAGGAAAAATAAGGACCTTCCAGGGAAAGAGTAAATATCTATAGAAAAAATAATACTGGACAGCTCTGACAGGGAACAGATCCAGGGTCTAATCAACCACTGGCCCTACCCAAAGGATACAGGCATCTCACAATGCCTGAATGAGAGCATTACAGAATTGTTGTGAACCAGTGACTGCTATACCCCTCTTATTCATCCCTTTGTAACATGAGTGTTATTGGGGATATCGTTTCCTCATTCAACCATTGTCGATAGATGAGCAGAAAAGAGGTGACTTGCATTTTTGTTTCTAGATAAGGAGAAGAACATAGAAACTGTAAGGGAATTTTGGGCTGAGACTTATACTGTGATGGAATGGACTCTTTAGGGATATCTTCCTTGGGGAATAGGAGGGTATATTTTGTATGTGGAATGGAGGGAAACAAGTATTTAGACTAGGAGGAGACATTATTCTGACAGTTAGTTTTTGTTGTATACCAAACCACAGCAAAGCTTAGTGGCTTAAACAAAAGCTATGCATTATTTCTAATGGTTCTAAATAAGAATCATCCAGGTAAACTGGCTGATTCCCCTTCTGTGAGCCAGGTTGGCTAGGACTGGATAGTCTAAGATAGATTCATTCACATACCTGGTAGTTGGCTTGATATCAGCTAGGTCAATGGGGATAACTGTGCTAAGAGTCTTATCATCCAGCAGCCCAGCCTGTGTTTGGTCATGTGACAGCTGTTGCAAGGTTCCCAGGAACAGCAAGAGAGCAAACCCCTTAATATGCCTCAGCTTGCATCATATTTTATCATTCCTATTGATCAAAAGATGCTACATGGCTGTATTACTCTGTTCTTATGCTGATAATAAAGACATACATGAGACTAGGTAATTGATAAAGGAAAGAGATTTAACTGGCTCACAGCTCCAAATGGCCGGGGAGGCCTCACAATTTTGGTGGAAAGTGAATGAGGGGCAAAGTCACATCTTACATGGCGGCAGGCAAGAGAGCGTATACAAGGGAATTCTTTATAAAACCATCAGGTCTCATAGTATTTATTGACTATCATGAGAACAGCATGGGAAAGACCTGCCTCCATGATTCAGTTGCCTCCACCTGGACCCACCCTTGACATGTAGGGATTATTACAATTCAAGGTAAGATTTGGGTAGGAACACAGCTAAACCATATCAATGGATAAGCCCATGTTCAAGAGGTGAAGAAACGTACTCCACCTATTGGTGAAGATAGAACATAGCCTATTGCCAAGGGCAATGCATACAAGAATGGAAACAAGTTGTGGTCATTGTTTAGGTTTTACTATTTTTCTCCATTTTTAGCGTCTTTCCTTATAGTAAGATTTTGTATCACTGCCCTTTGTCATATGACTTGCAGCGCCTCCCTGTAGGAGTAATATGCTTCCCCACACCACTGATAAAATTGGTTATGTGACTTTCTTTGACCAGTGGACTATGATAAGATAGGATGATTGCTGTGCCTCAGTAGAAGCTTTAATGGCAATTATCTGATTCTACTTTTGACAGTTTTTCCCCTCTACCACAAGAGTAGCATGTTTCAAATTAGGGCTTCTTTAGCCTGGCTTCTAGAATGGAGGAAACACACAAATCAGAGTCAGAGCTGATCTCTAGTGTGAATGGAAAGTAAGCTTTTGTTTGATAAGCCACTGTGTTTTGATGGTTATTCTTCACCACATCAGAACCTAAGGAAAAATGACAATGATTGATTAGCTTCTGTTTTTATATATTTCATCAATTCCTTTTAGATGAATCTTTCCTATTGACTTTTATTTTTTTAATTCTTTTTTTTTTTAACTTTCAATCAAGTTCAGGGGTACACGTACAGATTTGTTGCATAGGTAAACTTGTGTCATGGGGCTTTGTTGTATAGACTGTTTCCTCATGCAGGTATTAAGCCTAGTACCCATTAGTTATTGTTCCTGATCCTCTCCCTTCTCCTACTCTCCACCCTCTAAAATTCCCCAGTGCGTGTTTTTCTCCTCTGTGTGTCCATGTGTTCTCATCAAATTGTTTAAAATGCTCATAGATACCTTTTTTGTGTGTGAGATGGAGTCTCACTCTCTTGCCTGGGCTGGAGTGCAGTGGTGCGATCTCAGCTCACTGCAACCTCTGCCTCCTGCGATCAAGTGATTCTCTTGCCTCAGCCTCCATAGTAGCTGGGATTATAGGTACCTGCCACCATGCCCAGCTAATTTTTTTGTATTTTTAGTAGAGATGGCATTTCACCATGTTAGCCAGGCTGATCTCAAACTCCTGACCTTGTGATCTGTGCATCTCGACCTCCCAAAGTGCTGGGCTTACAGGTATGAACTACTGCACCCGACCCACTCACAGATATCTTCAAATGCCCTTGTTCTTATTTTCTTTTCCAGCTGTGGCTTTGTCTCCTCCCCAGTCACAAGTAAATTTATCAAAAGAGCGACATATGATTTGTATTTCTTTATAGTCTGTTCACTCTTAAGACCCTTACAATCTACATTCTCCCCTGATACCTCCATCAGTACAATCAATGCCACTCTTGCCAAAGTCACCAATGATCCCCACATGGCTGGTTCTGCTAACTCAACAGCATCCATCTGGGAAAGTTGACATTTTAAACTTTCTTTGAGGAATGGAACGTGAGTAGATATGATTTAAGCAGATTTAAGAAACCAGTGACCTAACCTGGTTTTATTTTCTCCTTTGTTGGGCTATTACAGGTTTTCTGTGACTTCCATGGCCACTCCCAAAAGAAGAATGTGTTCCTTTATGGCTGTAGCATCAAGGAAACCTTGTGGCAAGCAGGATGCACTGTGGGCACATCTACTGTCCTAGAGGATGTCACCTACAGGGTAAGCCGCTGAGGGGGATGCCACCAGACATACTGTGTCCATATTCTTTATTCTTACCTTTAAGACCATGCTTCATTCATTTATTTAGTTTTTTTTTTGGGGGGGGGTGGTAAATAAGCCTTTTGATTATTTTAACCTTAGGGTTGTAATACAAGCAGGCTGGAGGCATGTGAAACCTCTCCTAATTTCTGTTGAATAATGGCTTACTACCTGGTTGCTTTGCCTCTGTTTTCTGTAGGGTTTGATATTGTATAAAAGGTGTGAGAACTGGAGACAGAAGACGTCATCTTAATGCCTGGCTTTATAATTATTCGATTACTAACCATATGATTATGAGATCATTAGCATTATCTCTCTGAGCCACTCTTCTGTCATCTGTAAAATGAGGATAGTTAAAATACTGCCTCTGTTACATAGTTTATGGAAGGAACAGAATGACAGAATACAAAAGGACTTCAAATAAATAGAGAGGGATGAACATATATAAGCCATTAAACCATCCACATCTCTCTGCATGAGCATTCTATAAAAAGCAGAGCAGTAATCCGCTGACCCTAATTCTATTTTATCTCAGTTTCAGTGGTTAGAGCTCAGCTGTTCCTCCATGAAACCACATAGGAAATTAGGGAGGTGCAGAGAAGAGGGTACATCTTCCCATCAGGATAAAGAAAACAAGCTGTCACTTAGTGAGAATCAGGAAGAAACAGAGAAGCAAAGGTGCCCAAATGCTAAATGGAAGCTGGTCTTTGTTTAAAATTTATGTAGAAAAAGTAAAAATTAGGATGGTAACTGCCTCTTCCAAGCCTGTTATTCTGGGTATGACAATTTGCTATGTGCAAAATAGCTTCATGCCCAGGGTTAATGACAGTATTAAGAGGTAAAAACGTGCCAAACCACCATTTCACCTCGAAATATGTTCCCCCTTCTCTGGCCTTCTTCACCCAAGTCCCTCTGAAAAAGACTGCCACTGAGTAGTACAATCGCCCCAAGGCTTTTATGGCAGAATCAACAGCTTATCTTCAATAATCTGTCTGCTGTAAGGCTGGACCAGAGTAATGGTGATAAAACACAAGAGGCTTAACGACTCAATCTTATTTAGGAAACTAGTTTAGTAAATTAAAGCATTCATCTGAGCAGCCCACGTGGACCCAACCTATATAAACCATCTCTTATGTGGGATGCCTCTTGAATAAAAAACATCTGCCCGGTCCAACCTTACATACAGAGTCCGTATGTTTTTACTTCTCTTTTTCCAAGAGAAGGTAATAATATTAATAGATAATTCCACTATAAACAAGAAAAGGTTGTAAGACACAGAACCTTAAAAAAGCCTTCTGTACGAAGCTGATGTGAAATGGGGCAGAGGTCAGACATTGTAGAGAATGACGGGATGGGTTCTTATCAACTGTGTTTTAGTTTTGATGTATGATTCATATTGTTTAATTAATAAATTCAAAAATATTTTGAGGCCCAGATTAGTGTCAGGTAAGGTAAAAGGTATAACATTATAGAGGTAGGTATGCCAGTTTCTGCCTATGAGAATAAGCACAGTGGTACTTGATAGCAGTGCTGTTGAAAAGATGAATCCATCTAGACAATGAAGCTCACCTATAAGGTCCTTTAACTTTGGGTGGGCCTGTTGCCTGAGCCTCACTTTTCTCCCTTGTGAAATTAGGGAGTTAAATGTTCTATGTAGTTTATTACATCGAGTTTGTTGGTGCCCTGGGATTCCTTAAAGGTGATTCATGAGCTGCTATGACATATGTGGAAGTAGTGAAGTGAATATGGTTTGATCCCACCCCTTACTTTCAACCCAAACAACTTTGCTTTTTGGGGTCCCACATAGTATATAAACTCCCTCTATCACTGACACTCTAAGTCAGTGTCACATAATGATCTGTAAATAATTGTCTTAATACTGGTGATCTGCCTAAAAAGACTTCTGTGTACAAATGGATCTTGTCAGAATTGAAAGGACCCACTCATTTTGCAGATGGGAAAATTAAGACTCAGGGGAAGAGTGTCTTTGTAAGGTATGTTAATGTTATCATCGCGATATCTGCCAGCAGTCAACAGCCTGCTGATGCTGAGAGGCTGATTCCTTCCTTACCATCGAAAGTGGAACAATTCTAAACATGTTAAACTTATCCAAGACTTTTTTTTTGGTAATTTACCATTAGTATTGAAGAGACAGTTATATGCCCTATTACATTTCACATCCACTCTGCAACATTTATTCAATTTTATTAATCATCCTTAATGGTACTACTTCTAGTTATGTTGGTATAAAGAGGTCAGTGAATCCTCTCTGTAAAATGCAAGTGTAAAACAGAATAAAATTTCGAAAAGCAGCCCTTTTAGGACTCTGGAAATTTACCAAATACGATGATAAATTGAGAAGCATTTATTCTTGAAAATTGCTAAAGCTTCATTTAAGAATAGCAAGGGTCTGTGACCTTCTTGACTGGAGCTTCTCCTGAAACCACTCTATTTGGTCATCAAGAAATGCAATTTTACCAACAGAAGGATAGACACACACACACACACACACACACACACACACACACACACACACACACACAGAAATTTACAAGGGAGACCTTAGAAATGAGAGACCCACAGAAGAGCTAAGATAAGCTCTCTATAAATACATGGTATATTAAGACATTCTTGCATTGTTGAGACTAGATAAATTATAAAGAAAGAGGTTTAATTGGCTCATGATTCTATAGGCTGTTCAGGAAGCATAATGCTGGCATCTGCTTCTGGGGAGGCCTCAGGAAGCTTCCAATCATGGCAGAAGGTAAAGGGGGAGCACGCACTTCATATGGTGAGAACAGAGCCGGGGAGTCGGGGAGGTGCCACATACTTTTAAACAACCCAATCTCACACGAATTCATGATGCAGAGATGATGCAAAACCATTCATGGGAAATCCACTCCTGCAATCCCATCACCTCCTACCAGGCCCCACCTCTAACACTGGGGGTTACATTTCAACATGAGATTTGGGTGGGGACAAATATCTAAACTGTATCACATGGATTATGGAAAAATATGTGTCTCTTCAGAGAAGACCCAATAGAGACCAGTGAGAAATAAAGTCCAAAGAGACTTAAGAACTGCCACAGTTTTGAATGTCTTCCCAAATGACATACAAATCAATCAACAGAGGGTGGAAATCTTATGCACTCAAGATATTTGAGCACTACATTTGCCCAAATTATTGTATAACCACTATGCTTAGCAGCCACAGATGTCAAGCTAAATAATTTAAATAAGAATGTAGAAACTGTGTAGAGACATCAGTGGCACATAATGCAGAAGAAAAAAAAATATTCTGCAGATTAATCCAGGAACGTAGTTAAAGTTTTAAAAACATTTAAAAAATAGAATCCAGAGATGTTAAAAAATTATAATCTATGATGTTCAGTTTTCAGCCAAAAATTACAATTTTGTAAAGAATCAAGAATGTGAAATCCATACTCAGGAAACAAAGCAGTAAGTAGAAACAGAGTGGGCCAACCTGTTGGATTCATAATTATTTCCAAGCAATTGTTAAAATATGTTCAAATAATTAAAGAAAGAATTAAAGAATTAAAGAATTAATTAAAGCATTGCATTCAAAAGTTAATGGCAAAATATGATGACCATTTATTCAATATATATGAAACTTTGACAGAGAATTAACTAAAAAAGAGGAAGGAAGGAAGGAAGGGAAGGAAAGGAAGGAAGAAAGGAAGGAAGGGAAGGAAGGAAGGAAGGGAAGGAAGGAAAGGAAGGAAGGAAGGAA
>NW_016107731.1:652750-699212 GCF_001604975.1 Cebus imitator | reverse complement strand
GGGGAGGGATAGCAGGGGGAGAAATGCCAGATGTAGGTGATGGGGAGGAAGGCAGTAAATCACACTGCCACCTGTGTTCCTATGCAACAATTTTGCATGTTCTTCACATGTACCCCAAAACCTAAAATGCAATAAAATAAATAAATGGGAAAAAAAATAGGTTCAATTACATATTGTCTATAAATTTGATAATGCAAAGAAGTTGAAAGTTAAAAATGGAAAAAGATACACCATGCAAATGATAACCTTAATAAAGATGGAGTGGTTGTATTGACATAAACTAAACACTAAAAGAAGAAATATTACTAGGGCTGAGAGGGCAATTCATAACACTGAAAGAAATAGTTAATTAGCAAGGCATAACAATTATAAATGTATGTGAATATATATACTCTGAAATACAAGAAGAAAAAATGGAAAGGAGGCATTTAAAATTTAATAATAATACTTGAATATTTTAGTAATCCTCTCTCAGTTAGTGATAGAATAACCAAACAGAAATTTAGTATAGAGAATACCTCACCTAACTCATATAAATAACAGTTCATTTCAAAACAAAACTATATATGTTCTTTTTGAGTGCACATCAAAAATTCTCCAGGATAGACCCGATAATAGGCTATAAAATAAATCTCAATATATTTTAAGGGGCTGAAACCATGCACAGAATATTCACCTACACAACAGAATTAAATTATAAATCAATTTTCATAAGAAATCTGGGATATCACTGAATATTTGGAAATTAAACAATTTTTATCAAATTAACTTATGGATCAAAGTGGAATTCCAAAGGGAATGAGAAAATATCTAACCGAATAAAAGTAAAAACTCAATATGTCAACATTTTTAGTACACAGCAAAAGTAGTACATACAGCGAACTTTGTAACTTAGAATATTTAGAAATGCTGAAAGATCTAAAATCAGCAATCTAATTATTCACATTCAGAAACAAGAAAAAGAAATACAAATAAATTCCAAAATATAAGAAAGAACAAAATAAAAGCCAAAGCAATTCAGTGAAATCAAAATTATATGAACAACAGAGAATCCATAAAGAACATGCTTTTCATTCAGTAATTCATAGTTTGGTTTCTTGAAATGGTCAACAAAATGATCATCCTTCAGCTAGACAGGCAAAGAAAAGAAAGAAGATACAAATTACCAAAATCAGGATTGAAAGAAAGGACATCACTACAGATTTTACAGAGTAGAAAAGAATATCATTAACAGCTATATACCAACAAATGAATACATTCTTAGGACGACAGAGATTACCAAAACTAACTCAAGAAGACATAGACAATCTGATGAGGTTTATTTTAAGTGGAAAAAGGATTGGTAATGAAAACTCTTCCCACAAATGGAAGTCTAGGCCCAGATCATTTGGTTGATACATTCCTTCAAACTCTGAAGAACAAAATAGCGCTAATTATAAAAAACATTCTTTCAGAAAGTAGAGGAGAAACACTTGCCAACTCATTTTATGAGATCTGTGTTACCCTGATACCAAAGCCAAAAAGAGAACATCACGGGAAAAGACAGCTACAGCCCAATATTTGTTCTAAACACACAATAAAGCATTTTTCAGTGCTGAAAAGGAATGAGCTGTCAAGCCGCGAAGAGATGTGGAAGAACCTTAAATGGATATTACTAAATTACAGAAAACAACCTGAAAAGGCTGCATATTATATTTCCAGGGGTATAACATTCTGAAGAAAGCAAAACTATGGAGACTAAAAAGATCGGGGTTCCCAGGAATTTGGAAGGAAGGACAGAAGGATAAGTAGGTGGAGCACGGGGGATTCTTAGGGCAGTAAAACTATTTTGGGTAATACTGTAATATTGAGTAGACATCATTGTACAGTTTTTCAAACCCATAAGGTGTACAACACCAAAAGTGAAGAGAATCCTCAATGTCAACCATAGACTTTGAGTGATGTTTCAGTGTAGGTTCAGCGGTTACAACAAACCTACCACTCTGCGGAGGGATGCCCACGATGGGGGCGTCCATGCATGTACGGCAGCAGGGGGCGTATGGAAAATCTGTGCATCTTCCTTCTCAATTTTGCTGTGGACCTAAAACTGCTTTAAATAAAGCCTTTTTTTTTTTTTTTTAAAGAGATACAACCTACAAAAGAAAAAAATACATTCACTTAAGTAAAAAAGGAAAATTCACTTAAACTCTGTTAAGAGTAAACTTTTGCAACATGGTAAGCCAATGATAGGTTAAAACGATTTTCAAATATTCTTGAACACTTTAGTTGTAGGAAGGAGAAACAATACATTTATGTCTATTTGAGCAGCTCCCCAGGGGTGTGGACTAGCAGCTTCTATTTATTTTAACGAATAATTATGGAGTATATTCTAAGAGTAACATTCTGCTCAATGAGTTGGTATTCTTTCATGACTAAGACACAGACCTGCCCTCATGGAACTTCTAGGCTTCTGGAAAGATAGAAAATAAACAACTAATACATACACAATAATTTAATTGTAATTGTAATGAGCCCTTTGAAGGAACAAATAGATTGAGGGATTATAGGAAGGGAGGGACAAGAGTGGATAGGATGAAACCAGTTAGGAGGCAATTGTAGACACTCAACTGCAGATAACATTAGCGTTCCATTTCCCCTTCTCAGATGATCTGTGGGTCTGGAGGCTATGTAGGAATTTACAGATCATAGTAAATTACAATTATGTTAATTTATTCATATAATTTATCAAAAATTAATAATTATAATTAACAGTTACATTTAACATGAGGACAGTAAGTACAAGAGACATTAAGAGATTTGCTCAATGTTCCAGAAATTAACAAAACTTCTTTCATTTATATTCTCATTAACTTGTTATGCTTCTCTTTCCCCCCATAATTTGTCTAAAAGGCTAAAACTTCACTATTGTCTAATGTACATAATTTTAAATGATGTGTTAGTTTATGCATATTCTGCCAACACTAAAATGACAGCACCCTTCTTGCTCATGTCACAGAAGTTCTGGGACTGTCTGCGTGCAGTATTTCTGCTGACTCAAGACTGTGTGTACTATCAACTCTGAGTCATTGTCCTCTGGGGAGGAGGTCCAGTGGCTGGAAGCTCCCTCTCTGTCAATCAGGGTGTGGAGAGTCTAGAGATGCCTTCTAAAGGGAGATTAAGTGGTCAAAAATAAAACATTTTTACCACAAGAAAAGGTAGAATATATGAACCCAGAGAGAATGGGTTTTCAGGAGTTTCATAATTGATCAAGCCTCAGATTTTTGTCTTGGAAGATGAGACTAAAAAGTTCATTTTGGCAATTATGTATTCTTAGGAAAGAAGTGAACTATCTGTGCTGCTTCTCCAGAATCATCACTGGCCCCTCTGGCCTTCTGAAATAAGTTTACAGTCCCTAGTCTGACCCTGCTAAGTAACAGTGAGGCTGGATGTAGTCTGTAAATTTCAAGTCCCTGTGAAATCTGAGGCTTTCCATAGTCTCAACTCATTCATGTATGAGGCCAACTGTGTGTGTGCAACCTTGGTCCACAGCAACGCAGAAAAGTGGAATTGAAAGATTATGGAGGTGGCCACGTTGGCATCTGGGTCCCTCTCTAGCAACTTTATAGTTTTCTGGACTTAAGCTATTTATTTCTAACTTTTCTTTTTTGTGGGGAGGGGGAGATGGAGTCTCACGTTGTCTCCCACGCTGGAGTGCAGTGGTGCAATCTCAGCACATTGCAATCTCTGTCTCCTGGGTTCAAGCGATTCTCCTACCTCAGCCGCCTGAGTAGCTGGGATTACAGTCATCCACTGCCACACCCAGCTATTTTTTGTATTTTTAGTAGAGATGGGTTTTCACCATGTTGGTCAGGCTGGTCTCAAACTCTTGACCTCAGGTGATCCACCCACCACCTTCAACCTCCCAAAGTGCTGGGATTACAGGCATGAGCCACCATGCTTGGCCTATTTCTAACTTTTGTAAGCATGATTCCTCATCTGCAAAATGATTTTAAAAAATTGATAGCCATTTCTTGGGGTTAATAAATGATTTAAAGTAACATATATTAAGTATTTTATATATAGATGCTTAACAATGTTGAGAAGCTATTTTTATGATGACTATCCCTAGTCACCCACAACTAATCATAGTTTGATTTTTTTTTTATTGTAGACTCTTCCCAAAATCCTTGATAAACTAGCACCAGCATTCACAATGAGCAGCTGCAGCTTTCTCATCGAGAAATCTCGAGCCTCCACTGCCCGGGTGGTGGTGTGGAGAGAGATCGGGGTGTCCAGAAGCTACACCATGGAAAGCAGCTACTGCGGCTGTAACCAGGGCCCCTATCAGGTATGTGAGGCTTCAGGACACCATGCTTTCTGTCCGGCAACAATACACAGAAATTACAGATAGCGCATTCCTGCTTTCTCACCTAAAAGGGGAAGAAGGCACCAAGTAGAGCCTGGTCCTGCTCCCTTGCCTTGAAAAACTGATTCGACAATTGCTTTCACCTGCAGGATCATCTGTGTTGCTCCTGGAAGCAATGCGTGCATGCTTTCCAGTTTGGTTCCTCCATCAGCTCCCCTCGCCAGCAAGCAGCAGGGAGCCTCTCTACTTTTATAGAACCTCTGCCTGCCTGGCTCTGTTACTTGCATAAAAATCTTGCCTTCTGCAACAAGTGGACTAATTCCATGTACATCATAAGGGCATAGGTCAGGCTGTAGATATTGTTGGTACATATATCTGTTGTGTTTCTGCCTTCTGCATCGATCTAAATCTGTAGCTCTCTTTGTTATCCTGTGGTTTCCAGAGCACACAAAAGTGTGTGTGCATGGTGTGGATCTCCCAGAATGAGTGGGTCTCGGACTCATATGCTAGTGTTGAGAGAAAGTGCTTTTGTATAAATCACGTTCTTTCTACAGCTATATTAACTGCATGAGCAGCTGGATAGCTGCTACAGCAGGCTGTTCTGGCTGCTTTTCCCACTCCTCCATAGAGGAACATAAATAAGGGGCATTTTGACAGTGCCAAGGTAATAGACTCTTGTAAATTTCTTAGGCAAGCTGACAGAGTGCTCCTTGGTGATTTCCATTCAACCCCAGGAATACCTGGACCTCACCAGCACGAAGCTCGCTGTTGGCTTTGATAGTCTCCTGGAACAGCTAGGATGCACTTGGCATCTATGCAGTCCTGAGCTTGTAGAACTCCGTTAGTTACCAAAGAGAGCACAGGGAGTGACAGGTGATGCACATTATGTAACTTCCCACCTGGTCAAAGATTTTTTAAAATTCCAGGCTACTAAACCACCCATTTTGATTATTACGTCTGTCAAATAGCCACGTAGCCTAAAGACTTGTTTCAAAGAATTGTTATGTTACTGGATTAATAAATTCTTAGTCTGAATTAGTCCTATTCACCCCCATTAATGTAAATGAAGAATAAGAAGAGTCGAAATCATTGGATGAGCATGAGATTGGGCATCAAGAGATCTCACTCTTTTACTTACAAGCAGGGTTGAAAGCTACGTACTTCTAGGAACCTATGTTTTTCATATATCAAATGCAGATTTTAATAAGAACGCCTTTTATCCTACTATACAAGATTTTGTAAGGACTAAAAGAAAACACATATGTGAATGTACTTGGAAGTTATATAATCAGGAATCTGTTCACTCCCTTGTCATTCAAAACCTATAAGACCAGAAAAAAATATGCTTGAAATATTGTGACTTTAAGGCCTTACGGAAATAGGTTTGTGTCTCTCTGTTTGTATGTGTCTTGATGGGAAGGGGCCTGTCATTTGTTTAAAAGACAACTCCATGTAACTCGTCGGAGATTTATTGGCTTGGTAACTTTCATTGAGTTTGTTTCTCTAAGCACCGATTCAAACTAACAGCTTCTAGTCACATAAGTACCAATGTCATTCATAATAAATCAACTGGAAACTCAAAGTCCTCCAGAACTGTTTGAAAACTGAATAACTCATAGGTTCAGGCCCTCACCAACTCTCTTCTGTGCAATGTACATAGAGGCTGTTGGAGAGGACAAAGAATGGAAGGTCTCACCCAATAGATTGCCTTCACGTATTGGCACAGCATTTATCCTGTGAAATTTTCCAAATGGAGTTTTCATGGGGTCGCTAGAAGGAAGAATGGAGGGACAACTGGCTAGAGAAAGCCCTAACAGTGCCAGACCTGGATTTGGTTTAACAATCCCATTCTCTATATGAAACACCTCTCTGAATGTATTGGTTTTCTCCTTCTCTTTGTTTGCCTGTCCTTACAAACATCGTTGAGTAACTGAGCAGAATCACAGGCAGTGAACAAGGGGGTGGTGAGTAATTTTACATATGGGAGGGCCCACCCATGGGAAGGAGGCCAGCCTGGAGTTGGGTGTTTTGGTGATGGTTGCGTGAGGTATATAATGAAGCCTATGAGCTATAAAGCAGCATAGAAATTTCCATCTGAACATATTGCAAATGCTTTTTGTACATTGGGAAGCTGAGTCCCAGTTGAGTCTTGAGGTTATTATTCTAAGGTCATCTTTCCATTTTTTGTTTAGCATTACCATTTATTCAAAAGATGGAGGATACTTAAATACACCCATGAGGGGCATTCTTTCCTTCCTTCATAAGAATATAAATATTTTTGCAGTTTCTCTGGTTAATGCAGCTTTAAAGTAGTTCCACTCATTTTTGCCCCAGCTCACTAAGTACCTGATTTGTTAGTATTGAAATGAAATATCATTTCTTACAGTGACATTTATATTGGAACTGCATTAAAGAACATAAGCTATTACCTTAAAATAATGATTATTAATATGATATTTTCTCTTCTATTATCCAGTCTATAGTTGGCTAATTAGAAAAAAATTATCCTGCTTTTGTTTCTCTGGGATACAGTTTCTATTGCTAGGTCATACATGTAGATCTATAACTTGTATTTAATATGGAAATCCCACCCACTGAGAGATTTACTTTACCTATTAGGGACGGGCCCAAAGCTTTTGAGGCTGTTAAGGGAAAAGCCATAATGGAATGATGCATCCTTTGGGGGCTCATTTTTCAGAGGCATCCAGTCTGTGTGGACAGCTGTGGGCTTCACACTGAGTGTTTGTGACCTGAGGTCACATACATGGTGTGTTTGCATACACAAAGGCATGAGGCTGGGCCCCAGGGACTACTGGTGGCTTAGAAGGAGGATGTAAGTCCCTCTACCCAAGCAGGCTGTTGACCTGCTCCTTACAACACTGCTAACTTGGACAGCGAAGTGGATCTTAGAGACGGACAGAAGATACTAACTCAGCTGAGATTTGGAGAGTTACCCAACTTGTTTTTAAATTCTTTATCTGCAAGCTGCATCCTTGTATTGTGGGACTTGCCTGCAGTTCATCCTCTCTACCACCCGTGAGGGCTCCTTTAATACCCAAATCTATTCGAGTCACAGTATGCCCATAATCCTTCTAAGTATCTTCACTGTGTCTCGATAAAATCTAACTCTTCATCATGGTGAGTAAGGCCTTTTACAATATCTTCTTTCAGTTTTTACACTCAGTGCTTAGTTAGTAAGTTGGGGAGAGATAGCATGGGGAGAAATGCCAGATATAGGTGATGGAGAGGAAGGCAGCACATCACACTGCCATGTGTGTACCTATGCAACAATCTTGCATGTTCTTCACATGTACCCTAAAACCTAAAATGCAGTAAAAAGAATGTATGATGGCTGGCAAGTGAGTAAATAAGTGAACAAGTGAATGAATGGCAATTTCCAAGCAGTCAGATGATTATCCTTGCTGTCCTTCGGTAAGTAGAAGAAGAGAAGAAATTATATTGTGGTCCAAATGTGATCAGATGCTATTCTAAAAATTGAGATTTTAAGAGTAGTTACAATGGGTGGAGATGGAAATGTGTGGGTGAAAGAAGGCAAAGCATAAGAATGCAGGGCTGAGACCTCTCAGACCTGTCACTAGAAAAGACTTGGGAACACCCAATGGATGATTTCCCAAAGTAAGGTAATTCCATTCCAGGTGTGGAATCTCTTATTGCCACTTTCTAATAACAGATGATAATTAGGCAGAAAGACTTCCATCCATACACGTAGTAGATGCTGCAGTCCGTCCTTGAGGTCCCTCCTTAGGACCCAAGCACTCATTTCCCTTGCTGTCTCTATAACCAGGAATTACTTGTAACTAAAGGACCCCATCTTGCCCAATGCTATGGCTCCTCCCCACCGGCAGCCTACATCCAATAGCTGATCTGTGCAGGTACAAAATACAGTCTCTGTTGCTAGATCATACACTTAGATCTATAACTTGTAGAAATCCCACCCACTTTGCCTCAGTTGGGAATGACTCCAAAGGGCCATTCCAGTTCCAGAGCTCCCTCTAGGATCAGCTGTCACCTCTGCTGCAATTCCCTTGCAGCTGAGCCTCCCTCTCTGCCCAACTTTATTTCCGTAGTAACTCATAGGTATTGTTCCAACAGGCACTCCCCAAAAGTCCTCAGCAAATCTCAGCATCTCAGAGGCCGTTTCCTGCTGTAAACAACTTATAACAGTATTTCAAAAAGGCTTAGATTAGAAAGCATGCATGCTGGAACTAAGCACTTAAATTGTTGCAGATGGTTTCGTAGGAATAAATTTCATATAGGAAATTCAGTCATCGGAACTCTGTGTTCAAGGCTCCCAGTGCCCCTTCATTCACTCCGCTTGCTTTAGCTGTTTAGGGAACAGAGTCCTCTACTACAGAGCTAGAGACTGCAGATCAGAGCAGGGCTTCTTGCAGTATTCCAGAATGTGGGCTGGGTGTATTTATTTTCTGTGGCTGCAGTAACAGATTACCACAACCTTGATGGCTAAAAACAACATAAATTTGTTCTCTCACAGAAGATGAAAGTCTGAAATCAAGGTGTTGGCAGTCCTGTGTTCTCTCTAAAGGCGACTGTTTCATGCGTTTCTTTCAGCTTCTTGTATTGCCAGAAATCCTTGGTGTTTTTTTTTGTCAAAGTGCCACTACAATTTCTTCCTTTATCATCACATTTCCTTCTCCACTTGTGAGCCTCTATCTCTGTGTCTCCCCCTTTCTTCTTAGAAGAAGAAGACATATTGGAATAAGATCCCACCTTACCCCAGGATGACCTCATCTTTTTTTTTTAATTGTACTTTAGGTTCTGGGGTACATGTGAAGATCATGCAGGGTTGTTACTTAGGTACATACATGGCAAGGTGGTTTGCTGCCTCCATTTCCCGTCATTGATATCTGGCATTTCTCCCCATGTTATCCCTCCCCACCCCGCTGTCCCTCCCCTAGCACCCCCCACCCAACTGACCCCAGTGTGTGATGCTCCCCTCCCTGTGTCCATGTGTTCTCATTGTTCAACACCCACCTATGAGTGAGAACATGCAGTGGTTGATTTTCTGTTCTTGTGTCAGTTTGCTGAGAATGATGGTTTCCAGATTCATCCATGTCGCTACAAAGGACACAAAATCCTCATTTTTTATGGCTGTATAGTATTCCATGGTGTATATGTGCCACATTTTCTTTGTCTAATCTATCATCACTGGGCATTTGGGTTGGTTCTAGGTCTTCGCTATTGTAAACAGTGCTGCAATGAACATTTGTGTGCATGTGTCCTTATAGTAGAATGATTTATAATCCTTTGAGTATATACCTAGTAATGGGATTGCTGGGTCAAATGGAATTTCTATTTCTAGATCCTTGAGTAATCGCCACACTGTCTCCCACATGGTTGACTTAATTTACACTCCCACCAACAGTGTAAAAGTGTTCCTATTTCTCCACATCCTCTCCAGCATCTGTTGTCTCTAGATTTTTTAATCATCGCCATTCTAACTGGCGTGAGATGGTATCTCAATGCGTTTTGATTTGCATTTCTCTAATGACCAGTGATGATGAGCATGTTTCCATATGTTTGTTGGCCTCATATATGTCTTCTTTCTAAAATTATATCTGCCATGACCCTATTTGCAAGTAAGCTCACATTCTGACGTTTTAAGAAGGAGATAAATTTGGGTATTGGGGAAGATACCATTGAACCTAACAGACTGGGTCAAACAAGAAAATGCAAAATTCTTTCCAAGAATTAGGGAAGGTTTTTATTTCTGTCTCCATATTGCTATGCGGTGAAACCCTAAATATATTATAACATGATGAGGAAAAATGAAAAGTTTCAGATCTTCTTGGAACATCTTGGAAGACAAGTTTGAGACTCATAGCATGTATTGGTGCTGATGAAGTGTTACAATACACAATGTTAAGGTAGCAATAATGATAACAAACAGGTCAGTCACACTTTTTGTGTGCCAAGCCCTTTACATCTCGTAAATTACCTCATGTCTGCTGTTGTATAACAAAGCACGACAAAACCAGTTTTATCATTATTCTCATTATTCCTATTTTACAAATGAGGCCACTCAGAGAGGTTAAGTAACTTGCTCAAAGTCCCACAGCTAGAAGTTTTGGAGGCAGGAGACTCACCTCTGCACTTCGCTGTCATTAAGCCGATCTGTAGCAACAGGTGAGTCACCTAACGTCCCTGGGTCACAGTTATCTTATGAATCATAGGAAGACAGAATTGGAACTAAAAGATAGGCATGGTTTCTGTTACATTATACTGACAAAGTCTGCCTTTGCTGGGTATCCAAGGGTCTTACGGATCACCCAGACCCGGGTGACCCAGTGTAATGTGAAGCCCTTAAAAATCTTCTGCAATTTATCTTGAGTATGCACATTTTCACAGGGAGAAAAGTGCTCTCCTTTTAGCACCAATTAGCTAGTTGTCAGGTGACTTTGGCTGTTCTATCCACTATTTCCCCCTTTTTTTCATTTTATCCTGGCTGGTCTTTATTTCACCTTTCCAAAGTATGCAAAGAGGGCTGAGAAGAATGGAATACACGAATTGGCAGCTCTCTATCAGCAGGGGGAATGGGGAGCAGAGTAGATCTTCAGTGAAACAACCAATTTATTCTTATCAGGCAACCTCCTAGGTTGCTTCCTTTTCTCATTTCACTTCCTCTTGACTTTTCTTCTTGTCTCATCAGAGAACTATTGCTTTCACACAGTTCTTTGGACTTGCACAGCCCAGATGGGACACTTCTCTCCCCTAAGAGTGTCCTGAACTGCAGAATTGCCTCTGTATCAGGATACACACACACACACACACACACACACACACACACACACACAGAGAGAGAGAGAGAGAGAGAGAGAGAGAGAGGATTCTTCCTCTCCAACACACAGGTATATGAACATATCACACATATATACACAAACGTGCATATGTATCAGTGTTTTTTAATTATACAAGCAAGCAGAGTTGATTGTTTAGTATAGGCTCCTATGTCAGATGTAGAGTTCCAGGGAGAACTCTATATTTCACAGCTGTGACCTTGAGATAGTTCCTGACTTTTATGAGCTTTAGTGGTAAGCATGGCGCTCCTCATAGTTTCTACTTCATGGAGATGCTGTAAGGACGGAATGAGCTACTGCCTATAAAATATTTATCACCATTTTCACAGTAAAAACTCAATACATGTTTACTGTTTGTATTTTTATTAGGATTATTCATGGTGGTTTTCTTTTTCATTTTAGGTAAAGACACTTAAGCTCCAACTCTTAACCATAATCATCTTATTCCAACATTCCTAATTAGAAACTTTGGGGTTTGAGAGTAAGACTCAGAGATTTTAAAAAGTATAATATGCAGCCAGGGATGAGAACCAGATTTTGGCTTTTATAGACCCTAATATCCATATACCTATATTTGTAGGCTTAGCTCCATCAAAGTCTATATGTATCATTTAGACATTTCCTTTATCATCCACTCATTTATTCTATCTATCAAAGTTCCTGTGCTGTATAATCTATATTAGCTAATTTGTATGGAAGTCCCAGGAGAGGGAAGCGGGGGATGACAATTTGTGAGCCTTCTTCTAGGAGGAGAGAAAGAAAGATGTGAGGAGTGGAGGCAGGGTAGGAAACAGATTGAAATTTCCCCAAAGACTGCTGAATTTAAAAGTCTATTCCAATTATGAGCACAACTCAAAAAATATTTTGGATCACTCTTCTCAAAATTATTTTTATAAGTAACCTACAGAGTAATATAATTTTGATCTTTTGTTGATCTTTGAATAAGGGGAGGAGGTGTCTTACTTTCACTAACGTAATCTGAGGAGAGCTTGAGGACCACCTCAAACTTTAATGTGCATAAGAATCACTTGGGAAGTCGGGCGCGGCGGCTCACGCCTGTTATCCCAGCACTTTGGAAGGCTGAGGCGGGTGAATCACGAGGTCAAGAGATCGAGACCATCCTGGTCAACATGGTGAAACCCCGTCTCTACTAAAAATACAAAAAACATTAGCTGGGCATGGTGGCGCGTGCCTGTAATCCCAGCTACTGAGGAGGTTGAGGCAGGAGAATTGCCTGAACCCAGGAGGCGGAGGTTGCAGTGAGCCGAGATCGCGCCCTTGCACTCCAGCCTGGGTAACAAGAGTGAAACTCCGTCTCAAAAAAAAAAAAGAATCACTTGGGAGTTTATGAATTGCAAATGTTTCCATTGCAAAAATGTCTGAACTCAGTGTCCAGCAATTTCTTGATCTGGGGCATGGTCCAGGAATCTACAGTTTTTCAAGTTCTCTGGACATTTGGAGCCCAACAGCCCAGAGGCCAGTTATTGAGAGACTGAGGCAGGATAGTCAGACCAGATGTAAAAGGTAAGATGGTTTTGAGACAGGTTTTGGTTTTTCTTCTCTTGCTTCTGATCTTCTTTGGGCTGTAGAAAAATTCCCATGACTTTTGTTGTGAAGTCTCAAATGCTCCTTCTGCTCCCACTTTTCCTTTTTATTTCTTCATCCATGCTTTTAGGTAATTAACTTAATTCTACTACAAGAAACTGATATCACATGAGAGCTTCAAGATGTCTTTGTTTCTTTGTTTTCTCTAGCTCCTGGGATACTTCCAGGTCAGGATATTTTTAAATCAGTATCTTTGAACAGTTTTCTTATGTGGACTTTCAAGAGTTTAAGAACAGATATGTCTAAAATGATGTGCTTGCTCTGTGTACATTTTCTGGGGAGAATACCTGCATTTCTAAAGATATTGTTAAAAGGGTGAGCGATCCCCCAAAAAGATTAAGAGATCGTGCCTCAACTTATTGATTGTAGGATCTCTAGAGAGCCCTTCACAGCCTCCTAGTTTTCGCTCTTAAATCAGCTCCAGAAGTGCTTGGCTTGACTTTGTGAAAATCAAATGGAGGCTGTAAATCCCTATTTCTGCCTGCCTATCAATTAGCACAAGAACAATGATTCATATCATTAAATGTGTATTGGATTAAGCAGTCTAAATCTTCTGCGACTGCATGGGATGCTAATCTTCTCAGGATGCTCTTTCTCAAAAGTGGTTGTTTAGGTCCTGGAGCAGGACATCAGCAGCACCTGGGATTTACTGGAAATGCAGACTCCCAGGCCCCACCTACTGAATCTGCATTTTAAACCAGATCTCCAGGTGATCCAGGTTTTCCATAAATTTGAGAAACATGGGTTTTCAGCACCCTGGTTAAAGAGGCTAGATAGGTTGGAAAGGGTGAAGAGTCAAGTATAGGAAGTTGGGGAGCCCTAACTTTTCTGTTAAGCCAAGGACCTTGTTCCTAGAAATTTTTTTTAACCTAGAATAAAATGCTGTGTATATTATAAATGTGATTTAAAAGTTGAAAATAAATAATCCCCAGTATGAGATACTTTGTTCATCTATGCCAACATTTAATGTTACATAAACTGTTTTTTTTTTTTTTCACTCCCATATTCTCTAATACCTTTTCCTTCTCAAAGGCTGGGAAAAGAGGACAATTTTCCAAATAGTAGTTTTTGGAAAATGCCATTTTATTTTTTTTTAATGCAAATATGAAATCCAGATGCTGCTGGGTGCAGTGGCACATGCCTGTTATTCTAACACTTTGGGAGGCTGAGATGGGAGGATCACTTGAGCCCAGAAGTTTGAGACCAGCCTGGGCAATATAGGCAGACCCATCTCTACAAAAAAATTTAAAATCAGCTGACTATGGTGGCATGTACCTGTAGTCCCAGCTACTTGGGAGGCTGAGGTTACAGTGAACTGAGGTCATGTCACTGAACTCCTGGGCAGCAGAGCAAGACTCTGTGTCGGAGAAAAAGAAAACAAGGAAATAAAAAGAAATCCAAATGCTAATCTATCATTTTAGTAGAAATAGTATTTGGGCTATTTATGTTGACACTCTCTCCTTCCTTATTAACTGTAATTCAAGTGTTGCCTTGCTGTTTTCTGTGTTTGCTTTTTTTTTTCCCAACAAAAATCTCTTCATATATGATCTCAAAGCACATTATGAACAGTTTATTAACTTACTGCAGTCTTAATGATGCAGTGAAATATTGTCCTCATTCTGTTGCCCTCAGTTCTATAATGTCTGTCAGCATAATGGTAGAATATTAAAAGGAATTAAATAAAAATCAAGAGGCAGAGATGCTAATCAGGTTGCCAGCAGGGATCTTTCCTGGGATTACAGAAGCCCTGGGAACCATGAAATTTAAATGCCCATTGTAGAAAATTGTTCCTTCTATGAAAAATAAGGAGAAAATCTGGCACTTGGGATAATCCTATGAGCCTCAGAGGACCTATGATCCTTTAAAAAATCATTTGGCTTCCAATGACCAAGAAGAAGAAAGGATGGTTTTTATCTCTGTAAATCTTACTCTCCCGTGTGACTATTATAAATGCAATAAGCCAGATACTCTTAAGGAACAGACAAATAAAATCAAAGAAAGCCTTGACTTAATCCAGAGTTTTATTTATCTTGCAGTGTAGGGAAAAAGGATTGGCTCAACCTGGGATGCTTAGAGTAGCGTTTCCATACAAATGTTCTGAGAAGGTCAGAGTCCGGGATATGAAGAATTATCATGGGGTATTCTCTCTGTACTATATGGAGTGGACCCCAAACCATAATATCCTCTTTGACTATTGATACTGGTCAAAGAGTGGGGAGGTAGGGCCTTGACCCTGGGTGTTGTCCAGGCTCTTGACACCGTCTTGAGAAGGAAATCAAGGATGAGTCAGAAAATAGGGAAAATACAGAGATTTATTGCAAAGAGAAAAGTACATAGTCAAGAAAGGGGAGTAGAGGCTTACTCAAGAGAGGGTCACATGCAAAGGCATTTGCCGCTGCTACCTGTATGGGTGTCTTTAACCAAGGAGTGGGATATTTGTGAAGATTCTTGGAAAAAGTAAAGATTTCCCAGAACTGTGGTGGCACCCGTTTTTACACCGAAATCTGGGTATTCCCGGAACTGTCACGGTGCCCATGAGTGTATAATTTAGTATGTTTATGAGCACATAATGACATTCTAGGAGAAGCCTAGGTCAAATCCAACATCATGTTGGGTCTAGCCAGTTGGATCTAGCCAGTCTTAGCTAGCTTGGTCCACAAACTTTCTCAGGGTGTTTTTCAGCCCCAGCTTCTTCAGCTATTTCAAGTTCCTTTTGCTAGTCATGTTGCTATGGGTCTTTGGGGTGTCGCTTTTCTGGCCGGAAACCTCTGTGGCTGGAGGCACCTTTGTCCAAGTTTTGCTTGGGCCCTTTATGCTTGTTCCACCCACTTGGCCTGGCAGCCTGCACGTGGCTCATGCTACTGGCCTGGATCCCATGCCTGCCAAGGGCAAGTCAGGCGTGGAACAGCGAGGGGTGTGTGAGCAGCATGTGGTCGGGCCATTGCACAATAAGACACACTGGCTGATGCCGTGGGGCAAGCAGCTCCAGGTGCTGGTATAAATGCTGGCTCTCGGCAAAGCTGCGGCTGGACCAGGTGCACCACAAGCAGCTTCTCTGGCTGGCACTGGGGAATGTGGTGGCACCCCAAAGTTTGGAGACCCCAGGAACCTCAGAGCCCCAAAGATGGACTCACAACCCTGGCCTAGGAAGCTCCCAGGTCTGGGATCCCTGAAGGGCCACAGCTTTTCTCTTCTGCTCTTCACCCCCAACATGGCTAGGAAGGGCCATGTTTCAACCCTGTTTGTGTTATAGATCTTTTAGCCTCACCATTCAGTGGGTCTTGAGTTCTTATTCTGTGACCAGGAAGAATGAGGTTCACAGACAAGTGGAGGGTGAACAAGATGAAGAGGAACTTTATTAAACAATGGAACAGCTCAGAGGGGACCCACAGTAGGCAGCTCCTCTCCATAGCCAGGGTGTCCCAACAAGTGTGCAAATTTCAGTAGAGAGGGTAGCTCCTCTCTGCAGCTGGTTGTTCCATCATCGTTTCTTCAGTTCTCAGCAGGGAGGGATAGCTCCTCTCTGCTAGGCAGGTCATCCTGATGAGTGTCCAGCTCTCCGCAGAGAAGGTAGTTCTTCTCTGCAGCTGATCATCCCATCACCTCCCCATCATCTCTCCATCCTCTCTGTCCTCTGCTGAAGTCTGGCTGAGTTCAGATATTTTATTGGCCTCAGAGGGGAAGAAGTATGTGCTGATTGGTCCATGGGCAGCCATGACTGAGCCCAGTGAAAAGCACCACAAGCTTCCCCTCTGGTCTGGGGTCTGATGGCCCAGCCCCAGGCTTCAGGCCCTCCCTGGCTTGAAGGTGGGGCTTCACTAGGGACCTGCCTCTTTCCACTCAGAAGGCTATCTGCTTCCTGCCTCCTGCGGCTCTTCATGACACCCAGGCAGTTTATGCCAAGGGATGCTTGCAGGCCAGCACCAACTGTCCTAAGCACCCCCTTGGCCTCTGTCTCATGCTTGTTGGTGCCCAACATCCTGAGCGTGCAGAGCCAGCAGGTGTCTGGCATGTCAGCACTACCTTGGGTGTGTGCATATCTAGCCAGGCTGTGACAGTGCCCTGGCTCGGCTCTGATTTTGCTCTGAGATTACAATGGTTGTTGATAGTGGGGAGAAGCCAGGCAGTGGGAGCAGCACTTCTGAGCCTGCTAAGGGAAGGGGGACCTTCCTGGGCTCCCAAGAGCACAGAGATGCCCAGGTCCTGAGCCGTAGCAAGGAGGCTGCAGCTGCCTCTGTGGAGCTCCCACTCTGCCAGCTGAGAAGGGGCAAGGCTTCCACTTGTCCCTGGTTCCCACTGGCTCCATGGAGTGTGCAGCCCAGGCCACGCCTCCTCACAGCCTGGGGTGGGGGCTCCAGGTCCTTGCTGGGCCCCTCTCTGCCAGTTTCTCCATGCCAAAGCGTGCTGCTCTCCTGCTGGCTGGCAGCTCAGCCTGCGCCCCATTGCGGCAGTTGTTGGAGTGGCGGGCTCCAGAAGGCTCCCAGAAGCAGACTCTGGAGTCTGTCCACCTCCTCCCTGTACCCTTCCTGCCGTGGTGATTGGTGAGAGCAGCAACATGGGGCCAGGGGCCAGAGTGGCAGAGCCTTTGGGCCTGGGAGCGGGCCCTGCCCAGCCATGCAATGGTGGGGGCAGTGCATTTGGCTGCCTCAGGGGTGCGGGTCATAGGAGTCCCCCCATCACCACTGCTGCTCCCACAGCTGCTCCCAGCGCCTGGGCCTCCTGCTGCAGCCGGCATGATGGCAGTGGCTGCTTTGGACCACCGGCTGCTGCCATCAATGTGGCACTGCTGCCTGGAATTGTGTATTCTCCTGTGACTACCCTGTATTATTTCTATCTCACTATAAGAGGCAGATAATGGTTCAGGTCTTCAACATTCTTCACCATTTCTTCAATCTAATAGAGTAGCCTTAAGAATCATCTCTATTTCTAACAATAAGCAATGATTCTTTTTATATGCCTGTATTCCCTAAACATAAATGAGAACATTTTAGAGTACCTTGAATCCTGTTGTTAGAAGCCGATAATTAGATGTTTTTATGTAAATATTTAATTGTTTCATCAGTTTGTCGCCATGTATTTACCGGATATCTACTTTGTTTTAAGCTGAAGTTTGTGACTGGGTGTATATATATATACAACTAAAAGCACATAACCAAGGGCAGGTAATGGTTATTTCATCTTCATTCTTCATTCATCCTTTCTTTCATTAACCATTCAAGAAACGTTTTTTTAAAAATCCTGCAGTAAGTTAAGTGCCAAGAATATGACAGGCAGTGGAACTGACAACTTCCATGTCTCCTACAGTTTACAGTCCAGCCACAAAGGCAGATAATTAAGTAAGCAATGACAGCCGCGTATGGGAAGAAGTCATAGGAGAACACAGAAGAAGGAGATGATGATGTAGGCTTCCGGAAATGTTGGCTCTGTGTGTGTATGTGCGTGCGCGCGCGCGCGTGTGTGTGTGTGTGTGTGTGTGTGTGTGTGTGTGTAGCTGGGAAAGGTAACATCTGGTGAAATAGAAGATAATTCTTTGAAAGTAGGACAAGGTCAGGCAGTCCTTGATTTTTCTTTCATCCTAGTTGTCTTTCATCCTACTTCGTTCCCCTTTCTTATTCTAATCTCACCATAGAACTGCATGCTGGGGTATGCATCCTGCTGGATCTGAGTCCACTGGAGTATGCAAGCTCATGCATACTCCTTACCTAACATGCCCTCTTTAGGAGCACACTGAAACATACTGCTGGCATTTCTCTGAGGCTTATAATTAACTACACCTCCCTGAAGGCAGACAGAATCAAAGGTAAAAAATGTTTCACACTCCTCGGACTGATAAACAATAGTAAAATTTAAATAAAGACCATCTTAATTATTCTGTTCCAAACGAAATTCTGGCTATACACCACCAAGTATTCCTGAAAACACCAAAGATCACAATAACAAAAATACTTTCCCTTTCCAAAATGATTTATAATTTATAAAACATTTTCATAAACTTTGTTTTTTCGGAGGAGCCAGAAAATGACCGTAAACAAAGCAAAAAGCATGGAAGTGAGAGATAGGGAAATGGAAAGGAAAGCGAGTGTTGCATTGCCGCAATGGTAAACGCAGTCAGTGAGGTCCACGAGGCTATGTGGGCTTCTTCGGGATAGGCTGTACATAGTTGGAAAGGAAGGTGAGAGCATTTATCTGCTTGCTGTACACCACCCTACCTTCCTGTTTCCCATTAATCCAAGAGTGTACCCAGAAGGTTAAACTGATATGTTCGGGTTGTACCATCTGGTCCCTTCTGCAGCCACTCATCCAAGTCCAGAAATGGTGGAAGAAGCCAAAAATTTGAGGTGGAAGGACAGTTGGTCTGGCTCTCTGGTAGCAGCAAAGAAGGTCTTCTAGGAATTTGGTCAACCCCAAGGGGTGCAACAAGGACCCAAGAAGTGGTGGCATCTAAGGCAAAGTTCACAACTGGGGATTCAGGAGCTGACATATCTGAAGGAATCTAAGGAGGCACATAACATGTTCTACACGATTCTCAAAAAATTTTTAATTTTAATTTTTTTTTGAGATGGAGTTTCACTCTTGTCACCCAGGCTAGAGTGCAATGGCATGATCTTGGCTCACTGCAATCTCCGCCTCCCGGGTTCAAGCGATTCTCTTGCCTCATCCTCCTGAGTACCTGGGAGTACAGGCACCCGCCACCATGCCCAGCTAATTTTTGTATTTTTAGTAGAGACCATGTTGGCAACGCTGGTCTCAAACTCCTGATGTTAAAAGATCCACCTGCCTCAGACTCCGAAAGTGCTGGGATTACAGATGTAAGCCACTGTGCCTGCCCCTAATGTTTTTAATTATATAAATTATTGCACATGGGCCAGATATATGGTGGTGCACATCTGTAATTCCAACACTTTGAGAGGCTGAGGCAGGAGGATCTCTTGAGCCCAGGGACTCAAGACCAGCCTGGGCAACATAGTGAGATCTTGTCTCTATCAAAAATTCAAAAAATTACCTAGTTGCGGTTGGACCCACCTGTGGTTTTGGCTACAAGGGAGGCTGAGGCATGAGGATCACTTGAGCCTGGGAAGTTGAGGCTGCAGTGAGCCATGTTTGTGCCACTGCACTCCAGCCTGGATGACAGAGCAAGACCCTGTCTCAAAACAAAAAGTAAATAAATAAATAAAACATTTAAAAATAAAAGCTATAGCATAAACTAGCCGTATTCAATTTAAAAATTCATGAACTTTTTTTTTTTTTTTTTACAAAAATATAATTAATTTATTTTTAGAGACAGGATCTCGCCTTGTCACCCAGGCTGGGTGTAGTAGTGCAATCATTCCTTACTGCGGTCTTGACTGTCCAGATTCAAGTGATCCAACTGCCTCAGCCCTCCAAGTGGCTGGGCCACCACATCTGGCTTATTTTTTGGGGAAAAAAAAAAAAAACAAACTCTGTAGAGACAGGGTCTTGGTATGTTGCCCAGTCTGTTCTTGAACTCCTGACCTCAAGCAATCCTCCCACCTTGGCCTCTCAAAGTGCTTGGATTACAGACTTGAGCCACCAAGACTGGCCTCCGTGGCCTTTGTCTCTGAAATCTACTTCCAGGAATTTAATTACAGAAGTACACAAAGATACATATACTGGAATGTCATTGCTTGTTAGTGAAAAAAATGCGCAAACAACCTTAACTCCCATAAGTAGAAAATTAGTGAACAAACAATTGTCTTAACAATGAATGACTCAGATGGAAGGAAAAAGATAATTAGTATTTACATGGACTTTAGCATTTCTACATGCTAACTTCATCATTTTCTAATTGTACTTTGGATAAATTATTTACGCTTTTTTAATCTTTAGTGTAGTCATTAGAATGAAAGGGGAGCTAATGATTGTAGCCCCTCTCTTGCAGAGTACATGTATATAAAGCACTTACAGTGTTCCTAAAATAAAAATTTCAGACAAACTAAATTTAGCAAAATTTAATTAAGAGAAAAACAATTTGGGAATCGGGCAGCCCCCAAACCAGAATGGATTCAGAGAGACTCCAGCACAGGCACTGTCACAGAAAAAAATTAGGGACAGAAAAAGGAAAGTGATGTACAGAAAATGGAAGTGAGGTACAGAAACAGCTGGATTGGTTACAGCTTGGCGTTTGCCTTATTTGAACATGGTTTGAACAGTTGGCTGCCTTTGATTGACTGAAACCAATCAGGGTGACTGGCACAAGAGTAGATTATAGTCTCTTTCCACATCCAGTTAGGTTACAGTTTACTATGCACAAAGAGGTCTTTAGACTGAATTTGAAATCTGTAAGGAGGCTGTGATATAGTTTGGCTGTGTCCTCACCCAAATCTCATCTTGAATTCCCATGTGTTGTTGGGGGGACCTGATAGGAGGTAATTGAATCCTGGGAGCAGGTTTGTCTCATGCTGTTCTTGTGATAGTAAGTCTTATGAGATCTGACAGTTATTGTAAGGGGGAATTCCCTTTCACAAGCTCTCTCTCTTTTGCCTGTTGCTATCCATGTAAGACATGACTTGCTGCTCCTTGCCTTCCACCATAATTGTGAAACCTCACCAGCTATGTGGAACTCTAAATCCAATAAAGCTCTTTCTTTTGTAAATTTCCCAGTCTTAGGTATGTTTTTATCAATAGCATGAAATTGTACAGTAAGTTGGTACCAGGAGTTGCTACTAAAAAGATACCCAAAAATGTGGAAGCAACTTTAAAATGGGGTGACAGACAGGCGTTGGAAGACTTTGGAGGGTTCAGAAGAAGACAGGAAAATGTGGGAGAGTTTGGAACTTTCTAGAGACTTATTGAATAGCTTTGCCCAAAATTCTTATAGCAATGGACAAAGAAGTCCAGGTTGAGGTGGTCTCAGATGGAGATGAGGATCTTGTTGGGAACTGGAGTAAAAGTGACTCTTGTTATGTTTTAGCAAGGAGACTGGCGGCATTTTCCCCCTGCCCTAGAGATTTGTGGAACTTTGAACTTGAGAGCGATAACTTAAGGTATCTGGCGGAAGAATTTCTAAGCACCAAGGCATTCAAGAGGTGACATGGATGCTGTTAAAGGCATTCAGTTTTAAAGGGGAAACAGCATAAAAATTTGGAAAATTTACAGCCTGACAATGTGTTAGGAAAGAAAATCTTATTTTCGGAGGTGAACTTCAAGCCAGCTGCAGAAATTTGCATAAGTAATGAGCCAAATGTTAATCCCCAAGACAATGGGGAAAATGTCTCCGGGCATGTCAGAGGTTGTCGTGTTAGCCCCTCCCATCACAGGCCTGGAGGCCTAGGGAGAAAAAGCGGTTTAATGTGCCAGGTGGGCCTAGAGTACCTTTGCTGTGTGCAGCCTATGGACTTGGTACCCTGTGTCTCAACCACTCCAGCTGTGGCTGAAAAGGGCCAACATAGTGGGCTCAGGCCATGGCTTCAGAGGGTGCAAGCCCCAAGCCTTGGCAGCTTCCACATGGTGTTGAGCCTACGAGTGCACAGAAGTCAAGGATTGGGGTTTAAGAAACTCTGCCTAGATTTTAGAAGATGCATAGAAATGCCTGGATGTACAGGCAGAAGTTTTCTGCAGGGTGAGGGCTCTCATGGAGAACCTCTACTAGGGCAGTGTAGAAGAAAAATGTGGGGTCAGAACGACACAGAGTCCCTACTAGGGCACTGCCTAGTGGAGCTGTGAGAAGAGGGCCACCATCCTCCAGACCTCAGAATGGGACAGTGACAGCTCACACTACACACCAGCCTGTGAAAGCAGCTGGGAAGGAGGCTGTACTCTGCAGAGCCACAGGGGTGGAGCTGCCCAAGACCATGGACACCCACTTCTTGCATCAGCATGATGTGGATGTGAGACATGGAATCAAAGGAGATCATTTTGGAACTTTAAGATTTGACTACCCTTCTGTATTTTGGAGTTGCATGGGAGATGTAGCCCACTCCTTTTGGCCAACTTCTCCTATTTAGAATGGCTATATTTACCCAATGCGTGTATCCCCATTGTATCTAGGAGGTAACTAATTTGCTTTTGATTTTATTGGCTCATAGGCAGAAGGGACTTGCCTTGTCTCAGATGAGACCTAGGCTGTGGACATTTGAGTTAATGCAGAAATGAGTTAAGGCATAATTGGTTAGGAAGGCATAATTGTTTTTGAAATGTTAGGACATGAGATTTGGGAGGGACCAAAGGTGAAATGATATGGTTTGGCTGAGTCCCCACCCATATCTCATCTTGAATTCCCACGTGTTGTGGGAGGGACCTGGTGGGAGGTAATTGACTTGTGGAGGCAGGTTTTTCCTGTACTGTTCTTGTGATAGTGAGTAAGTCTCATGAGATCTGATGGTTCTTATAAGGGAGACTTTCCCTGCACAAGCTCTCTCTCTTTTTGTCTATTGGCATCCACGTAAGACACAACTTGCTGCTCCTTGCCTTTCAACATGATTGTGAAGCCTTCCCAGCCATGTGGAACTGTAAGTCTAATAAACTTCTTTCTTTTGAAATTGCCCAGTTTTGGGTTGTCTTTATCAGCAGTATGAAAACAGACTAATATAGGCAGCTTTAGGCTAAACTTAATTTAACAGTGCCTGACACAGAAGTACTAGCTAATTCTCATCTTCACCACCACCATCATCATCCTTTCATCTTGCTTGCATATTGTTATACCCAGTTTACTGATGTAAAACCTAGAGGAAGAATATTTCAGTGGCATTCTAAATGCTTGACAACTAGTCAGTAGTGTTCTTCAATTATACTGCTTTGTCTTATGTTGATGAAATTTTCAGATGTCAAAAAACTGGGACAAGCAGTTATTGCATGATGTTGCAAATTTTGTGTTTAAAAAGATCTTAGCAAGATAGAATCCTGGGCAAAATCTCAAAAGAGGAACTTAAAGTGAATAATTTGGAAGTATTGAATTTGGTTAAAACAAAATGGCATCACTCAACTGCAAGATTTATAAAAATATTTAGAGATTTTACATTTAATGTAATACAAATTAATTGTAAATTATGACTGTTAAAATGTGAATGTGGTATTAGAGTATGTTAAAATTATCATAGTGACTAAAATAAGAAAACTGATATTTGTCCTTTCTCCACATCAGTCTCAATGTGCTGAGAAAAATATGTTCCATGCAAAAATATTACTTGATTTTTGTGCACTTATTGGAGAACTGTAACAGAAGTAAACAATGGTCAGAAAAAAAGACCCTTCTGAGCCATCCTAAGGAGATGGAGTTTATTTCAGAGAGTGTAAGAATCCACTGATATGATTTGAAAAGAGGAGTAATGGGATCACAGCTGCCTTTTAACTGGTGAGTATTGACTGGGACTTGAAGCAAGGAGACCAGTCAGAAGGCTTTTGCGAAGCCCATGGTTGCAGGGAAGGCAGAAAACAAAATAGACACATCAAGAGATATTCAGGAGGTGCAACTGACCAGACTGGATAATGGGTTGGTTGAGGTGGTGAGGGAGGAAGAAGTGGGAAAAGCCAATGATGACTCCCAGGTTTCTGGACTAGATTTGATGCTGGGAATGTAAGAAGGGATTTTTGGATGATTATATGCATCAGAAAGTGAAGCATAGGCAGGGTAACTACCAATTTCTTTTGATGTTAAGGAAGAAAAGAAGCTGTGTTTGGCTTGATAGATAAAGTCCATGGCCAATTTCTTCTGTGAAATTCTTAGGTATATAATCAGACCGTTAATGGAGGAGAATGTGAAATTGCCGAGTTAACCTTAAGAGGAACTTTCTAACCAACACTCATTACGGCGATAACATGGCTGACCTTATCCTTGCTGCAGCCTAATTTAAATTATAATGCTTATTCTTCTATGCACTCCAAAATTCAAAATTCTAAGTACAGTTTTCCTTGTTACTACTAACTTGCTATAAATGCAAATTTGTACTTTTACTAT
This sequence comes from Cebus imitator, assembly GCF_001604975.1. Classification (NCBI taxonomy): domain Eukaryota; kingdom Metazoa; phylum Chordata; class Mammalia; order Primates; family Cebidae; genus Cebus; species Cebus imitator. The sequence goes on along the minus strand of NW_016107731.1, from coordinate 674,512 downwards.
TGAAAGTGTACTTTTGGCTGAAAAAAGGGAGTCTGAGTCAACATAACTATACATGCATATATATATATATATACATATACATATATTTTTATATAAATATATATATTTCTAAGTATAGTATACATGTATATATATATATATATTTTTATATTTCTAACTGTATTATAGAAAAGTCCAGTGAAAAATAAGAAAAGCAATATGGCCCATAAATGTATGAATTTACTTTTATCATTGTTCTTGTTATTTTGGTATTTTTTTCTAGACTTTGTTACACATTCATGTTTATAGACTGGTATTCAATCTGTATGTACATTTATGGATCATTAATTTTTTTGTTTATAGTTGATATAATAATTGTACATATTTAATTAGTACAGAGTGATAGTTTGATACATGTATACAATGTATAACGATCAAGTTAGGGTAATTAAGGTATTCATCACAGCAAACATTTATTTTTTTGTTGTTGAAAACATTCATAACCCTCTCTTACTGCTTTTAAACATATTACAAGAATTTTTTGTTAACTATATTCAACCTATAGTGCTATAGAACACCAGAACTTAGTCCTTCTATCTAGCTATAATTTTGGAATCACTTATTTTTAATCAAATAATAAGAATTTCCCAGATTGCTATGAAGACCTTATGCTTTAATGTTGTCCCAACATTACATTAACTACAGTAAAATTTACTTACAACTGTTAGACATTTTGGTTGTATCCAAATTTTTGCTGTACAATCCTAGAAGTAAGACCTTCATATGTAAACTTTCCCTCACTCACTCCAATACTTTAGTAGATGAGAGTTCCAGAAGGGGAATTACTAAGTCAAAGGTTTGGAAAAATATTATGGAACTCGATATCATAAAATATTATTTAATTAAAGCCTGGGTGGTTTTGATTCCTTGTTCATGGTCAATGTGAGAAGTTGTTCCTCTTCAGCTTTTCCGTTCAACAATATCTAGGATGTTTAAGCTTAATGGAGAGGCAAAAGAAAGGAAGGCAAAATAGGAATAAAATGATCACTTTTATTTTAAGTATTTTTCTCAAAATTTGTCATCTCTTGATTTTGATAGGCCCCTTCTTACTTTCCCCTCCTCCCCCCATTAGCTAATGAAAAGATATGGTGGCAACATTTCTTATAAGTTTTCTCATTCAGATAAATTATCATAGAAAGAAATTCAAAGGATGGGTTGTTTATTTTGTTTAGTGCTTGTGAAATGATATCCTAAAAGAGGCCATTGCAAAAACCATTATGTTGACTTCCAAATTGGATCATCATTTTATCAGTCATTTGAAATCTCATTTACCACTGGCACCCACTGCCAGTTTCCATAACCAATCAATTTGTGTGTTGTAACACTCCTAGGGCACTCTTCAGTCACCCACGAATGGGTTGAGTACAGCTGTCATGAGCAACCCCCAAATGTTACCTAGAAATCAAATCTTCCTTTTCCCCCCAGATCTCTCTAATATAGCTACTTCCTCGCTGGCTCAACATAGGTACAAAAATGAGACCATTAGTAGTCTCAGTCAGGAAATACAAAAGAAATTGCCAAGGAAGGTGGTGAGATGAAACCAGCCAAACCCCTCTCTTCATCAAGGACATGGGAGATGAGTTTACTTTTGATTATGAGGTTCTTATATAATAATTATGGATAGATGACAGGCATGAGATTCTAAAAGGGTTACTGAAGCCAGGGTGGTCTCTGGCTTGGAGAGTTTCTCAACCACATCCCTGGCCTTTACCCACTAGCTGCAGGTAACACCCCTGTAGTTATGACAACCAAAAATATATCTAGACATTGCCAGTTACCCCCTTGTAGATCAAAATCACCCATTATTGAGAACCATTGCTTACTTACAAAGGTTTAGTTTCCTAGGCTCACTCTTTGAATCTTGGTTTCTTTAGCTGAAAAGTCAAAAGAATGACTTGGTTATCAACAACATTAATGGTATTTGAACATGCCTGGGTCAGGGAAATAGATTTACTGGTCTATCTAATCTTTAAAGCCCCAGCCTTTGTAGTTCCTGAAGTTTAAAAGTTACAATGTTTAAATATTTTTTTTTAAAGAAACACCATGGTGTTATTAGTTGGGGAATGTAAATATGATTAGCTATTATTTTATCTAAGAGGCAAATAAGTATCTTTAAAGATGAGAGTTGGAATTTAAAAAAATAATCTCAACTTTTATGTTAAATTCAGGGGGTGCATGTGCAAGATTATTACTGGAGTATGTTGAGTAATGCTGAAGTTTCGGGTACAATTGATCCTGCAACCAAGGTACTGGTACCTAATATTAGCAGGTATACAGCTATTTAGCATAGTACCTAATATTTAGTTTTTCAACACTTGCTCCCTCCCTACCCCTCTCCCCAGTGTCTATTATTGCCATGTTTAGATCTATGTGTACCCAATGTTTAGTTCCCACTTATAAGTGAGAACATGCAATATTTGGTTTTCTGGTCTTATGTTAATTCACTTAAGATTATGGCCTCCAGTTGCATCCATGTTACTGCAAAGGACATGATTTCATCTTTTGTGGCTGTGTGGTATTCCGTGGTGTATATATGTACATTTCCTTTATCCAGTCCACTGCTGATGGGCACTTAAGTTGATTCCATATCTTTTCTATTGTGAATTGTGCTACAGTGAATGTGCAAGTGCATGTGTCTTTTAGACTGATCATTTTAGAATGATTTATTTTCTGTTGGGAATACACCCAGTAATGGAATTGCTGGGTCACACAGTAGTTCTCTTTTAAGTTCTTTGAGAAATCTCCAAACTGCTTTCCACAGTGGCTGAACTAATTTACATTCCCAACAACAGTGTGTAAGCATTCCCATTTCACCACAGCCTCACTAGCATCTGCTGTTTTTTGATGTTTAAAATTATAGTTATTCTGACTGGTGTGAGAAGGTATTTCATTATGGTTTTGATTTGCATTTCTCTGATGGTTAGTAATGTGGAAAATTTTTTCATGTTTGTTGGCCACTTGTATGTCTTCTTTTGAGAAGTGTCTGTTCATGTCTTTTGCCCATTTTTTAATGGGGTTATTTGTTTTTTGCTTGCTAAATTGATTAAGTTCCTTGTAGATTCTGGATATTAGACCTTTGTTGGATGCATAGTTTGCAAATACTTTCTCCAATTCTGTAGGTTGTCCATTAACTCTTTTGATAGTTTCTTTTGCTGTGCAGAAGCTCTTTACTTTAATTAGGTCCCACTTGTCAATTTTTGTTTTTGTTGCAATTGCTTTTGAGGACTTGGTCATAAATTCTTTCCCAAGGCCAATGTCCAGAATGATGTTTCCTAGATTATCTTCTAGGATTCTTATAGTTTAAGGTGTTGCATTTAAATCCTTTAATCCATCTTGAGTTAATTTTTGCATATGAGGAAAGGTAGGGGTCTAGTTTCATTTTTCTGTATGTGGCGAGCCAGGTAGCCCAGCACCATGTATTGAAAAGGGAGTACTTTCCCCATGCTTATTTTTGTTGACTTTGTTGAAGATCAGATGGATGGATGTGTGTGACTTTATTTCTGGGTTTTCTATTCTGTTTCATTGGCATTTATCTGTTTTGTACCAGTACCATGCTGTTTTGGTCACTGTATCTTTGTAGTATAGCTTGAAATCTGATAATGTGATTCCTTTGGCTTTGTTCATCTTGCTTAGGATTGCTTTGGCTATTTGAGCTCTTTCTTGGTTCCATATGAATTTTAGAATTTTTTTTTCTAGCTCTGTGAAAAATGATGTTGGTAGTTTGATAGGAATAGCATAGAATGTGTTGATTTCTTTGGGGAGTCTGGTCATTTTAATGATATTGATTCTTCCAATCCAGAGTATGGAATGTCTTTCTATTTGTTTGTGTCATCTGTGATTTCTTTCAGCAGCGTTTTTTTTGAGACCGAGTTTCGCTCTTGTTACCCAGGCTGGAGTGCAATGGCGCAATCTTGGCTCACCGCAACCTCTGCCTCCTGGGTTCAGGCCATTCTCCTGCCCCAGCCTCCTGAGTAGCTGGGATTACAGGCACACGCCACCATGCCCAGCCAATTTTTTGTATTTTTAGTAGAGACGGGTTTCACCATGTTGACCAGGATGGTCTTGATCTCTTGACCTCGTGGTCCACCTGCCTCAGCCTCCCAGCAGTGTTTTATAGTTCTCCCTGTAGAGATCTTTGACTTCCTTTATTAGATGTATTCCTAGTTATTTTTATTTTTGTGACTATTATAAATGGGAATGTGTTCTTGACTTGGTTCTCAGCTTGAATGTTACTGTTTTATAGAAATGCTACTGAGTTTTATACATTGATTTCATATCCTGAAACTTGACTGAAGTTGTTTATCAGTTCCAGAAGCTTTTGGTGGAGTATTTAGGGTTTTCTAGATAAAGAATCATGCTGTCTATGAAGAGAGATAGTTTGACTTCTTTTCCTTTTTGGATGCCTTTTATTTCTTTCTCTTGCCTGATTGCTCTGGCTAGTACGTCCTCAAAAATGGAAGTTTTATTTTGCAAATGCCCCAAAGTTTGCAGGCTGGAAGCAGGCTGGAGTGTGATAAGCGTTCAGAAGATAGGAGACAGCTGGCCAAAGATAAGAGCAAAATAGAAGTGAGGGTGAAATCAGTAGACTTCAAGTGTGCAAATACACACATAACTCCTTTCATTGTTTTATTTTTGTGTATTTAATTATTTAGAGACAGAGTCTCACTGTGTAGCCCAGGCTGGAGTGCAATGGTGAGATAATAGCTTACTGTAACCTTGAACTCTCTAGTAACTGGAAATTCTGCTGCATGCCACAATGTCCAGCTATTTTTTACTTTCATTTTTTTTTTTTGTAGAGATAGGTCTCACTATGTTTCCCAGGCTGATCTTGAGCTCCTGTTCTCACGCAATCCTCCTGCCTCAGCCTCTCAAAGCCCTGGGATTAAAGACACGAGTCACCTTACCTGACTGAGCAACTTGGACACCATCCCTTTTAAACAAACAATAAACAAAGGGTTAGAGAAAAATGGTTCAGGGAGTCCAGAAACTGTTTTGTGTTGGAAGGCTTTCTCTGTCATCGCTTGGTTATTTAAGTTGCACAGCCTGGAGACTAGGTGTGAAATCTAGGAATTGTATTCAAAGTAGATTGAAAGGAATAATTAGCAAATTCAGAAAAATGGTGAGACAGGAAGCTCAGAGTTCTAGACAGACTGTGAGGATGAAGCAGGAAGTAGATGATGAAGCATAGCAAGCCATGCTCCACGTTCCACTGCTTTCACTGTGATTTTGTGATGTTCAGTGTCTATTTAGAGCTTTTGTGATGTTCAGTGTCTATTTAGACACACAGGCATGCTGCTTGTCAGCATGCCTCTGCACCAAATAGAACCATGAATTCAGATTCAGCTTCACAGGCAAGAACATTCTCATCAGAGAGATAATGCTTTATAAAATTGAGTCAGAAAGGAGAAGAAGAAGGAATAATAAATCCCCTTCTCTCTTGCTTACTCTCTCATTCTGTCTCTATCTCTTTCTCTCCTAGCCTGTAATTCTAAGTTATCTAGGCTGGGAACTAGGGTCGCACAATAAGCATTTATAAATGAATGATAACAAGTAATGTTTTTTTAAGTGTTTGCCATAAGTTTACCTAGCTTGGAGTGGCTCATATAATAAATTGTAATATTTATTAGAACTTACTATGTGTTCTTATGTCTGCATGCGTTAGATTAAATGTCAATATAAACCTATAAGGTAATTGCTATTTTTATCGTATACCTTTTAGGATGAGAAAATTAGGACAGAGAATAGTTGAGTAACATGTTCAAGGTCACACAGAGAGTAATGATGGCAGAAAACCAAATTCCGTGAAAATATATAAAGTGTTTTATTCTGAGCCAATGTAAGTGATAGCAGCCCAGGAAAACAGCCTCAAGAGGTCCTGAGAAAGTACACCTGAAGCAATTGAGTTACGGTTTCGTTTAATACATTTCAGGAAGATAAGAATTGTAGGTAAAATCATGTATCAATTAGTGGGATATATACATTTGTTTGGTCTGAAAAGGCAGGACGTCTTGAAGTGGGAGCTTATAAGTCACAGGCAGGTTTAGGAATTCTTTATTTGGCAATTGGTTGAAAGAGTTAAGCTTTGTTCAAAAACTTGGAGTCAATAGAAAGGAAAGTTTAAGCAGGGCAGGGTGGGGGACGGTCTGCTATTTGTCATGTGATGCCATGCAAGAAAAGGAAGACACAAGACGCCGGGTCAAAAAAGACCTGTTTAATGAGCTTTAAGAGGTAGTGAGGCATGACTCCCCAGATCCCTTAGAAAGGAATCAGCAAGTAAAAAGGTCAGAATTCCTTCTCCAGTATGTTTAAAGAGCTCGGGCTGGAACCCACCAGATTTGCAGCTGAGGCTTCTCTCCTTACTGCCACATTCTTCTGCTTCACTCAGCACACTGCAGGCATGGTCTTAGCTTACTCCCACCGTGATCTTAAGTGCAGGTATTGTCTTTATCGCCCTTCCACAGATGCGGAAACTAAGACATGGAGAGGATGAATAATTTAAAGTCTGGAATGAAGTGAGAAATCAGGGATTCAAACTGTGTCGGATTGCTGTCTCTTTTCACCTGACCTCTATGCTCCTTGGCCTCCTCTCAGATTGCTACAAGGACATGCTGTACCAAGCAATTGTGCAGCGAGGCAGATGCAGTCAGGGCACTCCTGTGGCCCCACGATTTCAGTGTTTGGAGAAATGAGAGTTTATATGTGATTGCTTGGGGGGCGTTAAAAAGGCTTTATGGAGGGGCTTGTGTTAGCTAGGGTTTGGAAAAATGGGCCTAATTCTATAGGCAGCAAGTGGGAGAAGGGCTTTTGTGGAAGAAGAAATAGTATAAGCAAAGGCACGAGGTCCAGTGGCATGGGGTTTGCTGCAAGAAATGTCCAGTTGTCATTCGGTTTAGAGCAGCGAGGGTATGTACCTTTTAGTAAATATTTTCTTTAAAAGTACAGCAATTCAGGGAAACTCAGAAGACAGAAAAAGTAAGTTTTGATTAAAGTCAGGAAAAGTACCCACAGACAACCACAGAAAGTGACCAAGACAGGGAAGATGCTGCCGTTAGAACCCGTGTGGCAGTCGCACAGCAGTGGCTAGGCTGCGTTACATCCAGAGATGTGGACCATTGGGAGGAAAAGCACAAAGCAAGAATTATAGCACTGTAGGAAGCTTCTAGTTCTTCCCCAGGCTCCAAGGACTCACTGTGAACCCAGAGTGGTCCTTTAGACACCAATCTTTCTCTGAAAAAGTAACTGCTTTATATGTATGCATTTACATGGAAAGGATCACAAATAACTAACATGTGCTGGCACTATTCTTCATTATTCTAAATATGAACTTAGGTAAAGGTAGAGGTAATGCTTATATTTAATTGCACCATTAGAAAATTACCTGTAGGTTTAAGAATAAAGTTTCTGAAGAGAAATTTAAAAATTCTGAATTATACCTTCATTAATGCAATATTATGATATTGGAAATCAGAACGACCCTGGGTTAGCCACTCTGCAGACAGAGAATACCATTTCTTCATTGAACGTGAATAAAGAAGTTCAGACAGAGAATATTATTTCTTCATTGAACGTGAATAAAGAAGTTAAGTTTAGGGAGCCTTGATCACCTAAAGGTCTTATCAAAGGCTCTCTGACATAGTTGATCTCCTCCAATTGTCACTGACTGAGTGGATTCAGCCAGTAGTAATTCTGCTGTCCTAAACAATGAGAAATGCCTCCCTACACCCGCCCCTACTAGAAGAAAATCGACAGCAGTAACCATTGAGGACTGGCCTGCCTGCTGTGTCCTGCAAGGGAGAAGTCACTGCAGGGAGTGCTGGGATCTTTGGGATTTGGCTTTTCAACATTTTTAATAAGGCTGAAGCTCACACGAACGTAGAACTCATTTGCCTGGGCTCAGACACCACGGCAACCACAACCTGATCAAATCCAACCCCTGGAGTGTGTCAGGGCCTCTGCGATGGAGCACAGCAGGCTCACCTTTGAAGCAGAGTTTGACTCCAGAATCTTCTGTTTGCAGCATGACTAAGCTTTGTTTTTAGCCTCCCTCTTGGGGAAAAATTAAACTTGACCCTAGGAAGAGGCAACAAGAACTGAACAAAAACCCGTATTTATTGATATGAGTCTTCCTCAGAGGAAATTGAAACAGGTGTCCTTTGAATTCTGTTAAGCCTTTATTATTTTTTTGATGGCAGATATGCGTTATCAATGTTTATTGAGAAGACTGAGAATATGCTGATAACAAAAGATCTAAAGAATATTAAACATTTCCCATTCACATATCTTTCACAGTTTCTTACGTATATATTTTCAGAATCTCCTCATATATATATATATATATACATATATATGCTGTGTGCATGGACACAGAAGGACAAATATTTTTTTAAAAATATGAATAACTTACGATGGTTGTTTTGAAATCTGCTCTTTTGGGGGTATCATTTTAGAACAGAATGAAGTACTGATCACTTAGTGCTGGGTAAGGTGTCAGAGCCCCAGCACCAGAGAGTGATCAGCTCTCAAGTTGGTAAGAATTTACTGATGACAGTATAGGTTTGAACAGGAAAGTTTTGTTATTATAGACAGAAAGTGCACTGCAGAAGAGCGCAGTGGGCCATCTCAGCAATTGAGGGCTGAGTGCCCCGTGATGAGTTTTTGCTTAGGGATCTTTATGGAACTTAAAGTGGGACCTTAAGGGTGTTTTTGACCATGTTAGTCACATAGGTCATGATAAATGGTTAAATTTGTAGACACTTTTTGTGCCTTAATGTCAGTAAGGGTTACACAATAAGATTCGATATGTGTGCATTCTGGAGATGTATAGAATTTCTAATTACTTACAAACTTTGGGTAAAGAAGGTTAGAACCAGATGCCTGCTTCAGCTAACAGGGAAGTCTAATTACTTCTAAATTTCTCAGATAAGAAGTTTTGCCTCCGGATGGACTGCTTGGTGATCACTAGGTGATCTTTGCTTTCTTTACTTGGATTTGCCAAATAGTTTGGATTTTCCCCTATTTGTTTTATAATTTTCCTTCCTCCTTTCTTCCTTCCCTTCTTCCCTCCTTCTTTCCTCCTTCCCTCCCATCCTATTATCTATTAGTCTACTTCTTTATCTAATCTATCATTTCTCTATCTATCCAAAGAATCTTTTCTGAATCATTTGAGGGTAATTTGGAGACATCGTGCCCTTTTAGTGTATATTTCTGTATGCATTTCCTAAAAACAAGGACATTCTCTTATAAACTATAGTAAAATATTTCTCATATATATGGAGGGGTAAAGAGAAAATTTCTTTTATGCCCTCAGAGGATCTGTTGAACAATTAACTCACAAAAGGCAGATTAATAAGATCAAAGGAATCTAGTTTATTATTGGGCTCACAGGGAGAACTACAGAGTGATTGCTGTCCCCACTGGGCTGCAAAAGCTTATGTACCATCTTGAGGTTACACACAGAATGGGGGCCCAGACAATGGCCAAAAATAGGGTATAGTGGTAAAACACATTATGGGAGGAAGAGAAGAAGAGGCTTGGTTTGTGATATGGTTTGGCTGTGTCCCCCTCCAATCTCATCTTGAATTGTAATTCCGTAATCTCCATGTGTCACAGAACAGACCTGTAGGAGGTAATTGAATCATGGGGGTGGTTACCCTCATGCTGCTTTCTTGATAGTTAGCGAGTTCTCACAAGATCTGATGGTTTTATATGGGAGCTTTTCCCAGCTTTACTCTTGTTCTTCCCTTTCCTACCACCATGTAAAGAAGGACATGTTTGCTTCCGGTTCTGCCACAGTTGTAAGTTTCCTGAGGCCTCCTCAGCCATGCTGAGCTGTGAGTCAATGAAACTTCTTTTCTTTATTGATTACCCCGTCTCTGGTATGTCTTTATTAGCAGCATGAGAACAGACTGATATGGCTTGCAATGGGAGTCTTGTTATATAGATGAAACCTCACAGGTAGCAACCCTCTGAAGGAATAGATGGTAAATGTTTCCTTCAGACCTTTAAAGGTGTCAGACTCTCAGTTAATCTTTCTTGGATCCAAACAGGGGAGAAGTCCTGGCAGTATCAATGCAGATTCCCTACAGATGTAAATTTCCCTCAGGGAAGACAGCTTTATAGGGCTACTTCTGTTTGCTGGCTCTCTGACAGCCATCTCAAAATATGTCAAGGAAATATGTTCTGGTTGGCCGGGTGCAGTGGCTCACACCTGTAATCCCAACACTTTGGGAGGCTGAGGCAGGCGGATTGCCTGAGCTCATGAGTTTGCGACCAGTCTAGGAAACATGGTAAAACCCTGTCTCTACTAAATACAGAAAATTAGCTGGGCCTTGTGGCATGTGCCTGTAGTCCCAGCTACTTAGGAGGCTGAGGTCACAGTGAGCCAAGATCACGCCACTGCATTCCAGCCTGGGCAACAGAGCAAGACTCTGTCTCAAACAAACAAACAAACAAAAAAAATATATATATATATATATAAATAAATTTTTATTTTCCTCACATACTACAATAAAATGATCAAATGACAAAAGATACATTAATACAATGTGGTTATCTAAGCCAGAGTCCATATTCAACTTTCCTCAATTGTCCCAATAATGTACATTATAGCTGTATTTTCCTTGTCCTGAATCCAGTCTGAGATTCCACTTTAAGTTTAGTTTGGTCTCTGGTTTACTTAAATCTAGAATAGTTACTCATCATTTATCTCCCAAGGAAACTTAGTTCTTTTTCTGGAGAAAAGAACTTAGAAACCAAGATCTGTGGACTTTGTGTGCTCATTGCTACTGATGTGTCTCATCAGACAGACCTAGGAGACAGGAGTTATATACAGAATTTATATAACCATGAAAGCACAGAGATATTTCCAGTTCAACACTAAATAGTATGTTCTAAGTTTTCTCTTTTTCATAGTTTTAAATGTCTTTTTCAACAGCCAAGAAGTGAGAAAGCTGGCATGATAATCATTATTTTTCTGCATGATTCAGTTAACAGATAAAATGCATGGACTAATTGTTATATCAACTTCACTGGTATATAATTTATATACAATAAAATTCACCCACTTTATGTGTACTGTTTGATGAGTTTTGTCAAAGTATATACAGGTATCGATCAACTTACCACCTATGCAACTTAGGACCATTCGACTTTACGACCACAATTGCTAGCCACGACTGCTCCGCATCTGGCAGCGCAAACGTTGCCCAGCTGGGCGTACGACAGTGCGGAGCAGCTTCCGGCAGCACTACCATCTCCGTGTGCACTATTTCAACTGTACATATAGCCTACTCAACTTACGACCAAATTGTGTTATGACTGGTCTGTGGTCCCAACCGTGGTCGTAAGTTGAGCACTAGCTATACCACTGAAATCACCAAGCATAATCGAAATACAAAATATTTCCAATATTCCAAAAAGTTGCTTCACACTAATTTGTAGTTAATCCTTCATCTGTAGCTCTAAGCAACTACGAATCTCCTTTTTGTTACTATAGATTATATTTTTCATGTCTAGAATTTCATATACATTGAATCTTACAATATGTGTTCCTGTTTCTGCTTCTTCTTGATGTTTTTGAGATTCATCTTGTGTGACACTGATTGATTTTTTTTAAATTTTGAGACAGAGTTTTGCTCTGTCACTCAGGTTGGACTTCAGTAGTGTGATCATAGTTCACTGCAGCCTAGAACTCCTGGGTTTAAGTAATCTTCTTGCCTTAGTCTTCTGAGTAGATGGGATATAGGTGCACTCCATCATACATGTCTGGCTATTTTTTAAAATAGAGATGAAGTCTTACTATGTTACCCAGGCTGTCCTCAAGTGATCCTCCCACCTAGACCTCCCAAATTTCTAGGATTGCAGGAGTAAGCCACTGTGCCTAGCCCTGATTGATTTTTAAACCATGCTTGCATCCCTGGGATAAACATATTTGTTCATGATTTATTATCTTTTTATATGTTGCTAGAGTCATTTTGCAAATATTTTGTTAAAGATTAGTGCATCTTTGATTTTGAAGTATATTTGTAATATTCTTTTCTGGTTACATCTTTGTCAGATTGTGCTCACAGGGTAATGTTGGTTTCACAAAATGTAATAAAAATGTTCTTTTCTTCTATTTTTTTATTAAGTAACCTGAAGAATATTGCTATTATTCATCTCTCAAATATTTAATAGAATTCACCAGTGAAGTCATCTAACCTTGAGTTTTGTTTGTAGGAATGCTTTTCATAATGATATAGGGCTTTGGTAACTCTTTAGTGCCTTTAAATATCTTTGTTTTGTTTTGTTTTTTTTCCAGATTTATTTAAATGCTGAAATTTATAACTTGAGAAATGTTAGTATGTGCTGTGTGATATTCCTTCACTACCAGAATAGAACAAAGTAAAATTTATTTTTAAAAATCTCAATCATACATTGGAGCATAGTTTTACATCAGCAAATACACCTGAATACTACAGAGTATTTTATCTTATATACACATGGCAATTTATTTACCTGATTTTGCTACTTGTATACTCATTCTCATTTTCTTGAAACCTACTCTATTGAGGCCTTTATGCCTACTCAAATAACATTACTGTTGCCAACCTCACTAATTGCCTCCACTTTGCTCAGTCAGATGGTAAGTCTTTCCTCCTTATTTCACTTGATTCATCAGCAGCATTTCACAAAATTGATCACTCTCTTCTTTCTTCACTTGGCTTTCAGGGCACCACCTTTTCTTGAATTTCCCTGATGTCTCTGGTTGCTATTGTTTGATGTCATTTGCTGGTTCTGTTTCCTGCCCCTGAACTTTTAATGTTGAAATGCCATGAGGCTCTGTTTCTGGTCATCTTCTCTTCTCTCTATACCCTCAATCCCTTGGTAATCTCAACCAGTCTCATAACTTAGAGTGTTACCTCTATCTTATTAATTCCTAATTTATATCCCCAGCTCAGATCTTTTTTTCTAACCTCAGACCTGAAGGTCTAACAGACATCTTTAACTCATCATGTTCCTCACTGTGTGCTTCAAAACTTGCTCCTCTCACCCTCTTATGAATTCTCCAAAACCTACTCCTTAACCTTTTAAAAGTTCAATTGCTGTCAATTCTGTCTTTCTGGTTATTTAATCCAGAATCACTGGCTTCAACAATGACTTTATTGCTGTCTTATAATGATCAAAATACAAATTCTCTTGTCCTTACATTCCTAATAAATCAATAATCTTACCACTTGTCACCATGTCATTATATTATCAACTATTATCTCTCTTCACCTCTCCTGTCTCTCTCATTCCTATTGGCATCTGAAAGACCATTATCTCTTTCTTGCACTGTAATTGGCTGACATGTTCTTCTTTCCTGCTGCACAGATAAAACCAATTTACTGAGACAGTAGTATTGCAGTAGAAAAAGTTTAATTAATGCAGGGCTAGTCAAGTGATATATGTGAGTTTTCTACTCAAATCAGCCTCCCCAGAAACTCAGAGGCTATGGTTTTTATGGATCATTTGATGGGCAGGGGGCAAGGGAATGGGTGCTGCTGATTGGTTGGGAATGAAATCCCAAGGATTATTTTCCCATAAGGATGTGGAAAATAATCCTAGTGCGCTGAGTTGGTCTGTGGGTGGGGGCCACAGAGCCAGTTATCTATGAGTCATGTATCCCTGTGGAGTTAGTCAGTTGCCAGGAAGCAAAAGTCTGAAAAACATCTCAAAAGACCAATCTTAGAGGGCTAAGTGTGGTGGCTCACACTTGTAATCCTAGCACTTTAGAAACCTGAGGCAGGAGAATTGATTGAGCCTAGGAGTTTGAGACCAGCCTGGACAACACAGGGAGACTCCATCTCTACACACGCACACATGCACGCACACACACACACACACACACACACACACACACACACACAAAAGAAAAAATTAGCTGGACATGTTGGCATGTGCCTGTAATCCCAGCTACTCAGGAGGCCAAGGTGGGAGGATTGCTTGAGCCCTCCCTAGTGATCATTTATTGCCCTTCAACAAAATTCCTTTTCTCCACCCCCTCCCATAACCTGTTTTGCTAGGATCCAAGTCCTCTGTTCTTTCTGTAACCATATGATGATATATAAACTTATGTTCCTCACTGAGGGGTTGGATCTCCATTCTGAAGCCTTTATGTACGCACATTAAATAACTTTGTGTGCCTTTTCTGCTATTAACCTTCTTTCTGAGAACTGATTTTTTGAGCGATCCTTCAGAGGGCCTTTGGCCCCCACACCTATTTGGTCTTCCCCCAGTACATCTCCTCATTCACTGCTCCAGACACTGTGGTTTTCTTGCAATTCCTGGAAAACACCTGGTGCACTTCTCTCTTTTTTTTTCCCCAGAGATATACTTGGATAACAACTATCTTCAAGTCATCACTCAACTTTCATCCTCCTAATGTAGCCTACCTTGATTGTTCTGTCAAAAACCACAAATACCTCACCTTCACCTTCAGAGTTCCTAAATCTTTTTATATGTTGCTTTCCTTCTTGTTTTTCCCATATTACTCATCAACTTCTAATATCGCAAAATTTACTGATTATATTTTTTATTGTCTGTACTCCTGTTGAAATTTAATCTTCAAGAGCAGGGATCTTTATCTGTTTGGCCTGCTAGTATTGTGTACCTAAAATCGGGACCAACATGTGATAGATATTTAATAAATTTACATGGAATAAATTAGACAGGTTCTCATTTTCCACAGCAAGATTAATTTATCTGTTTATCCATTCATCCATCTATCACTCCATTTGTCTCTTGTCCATGAATCCATGATAGACTGATCTACTGATCCATCTATCTATCTATGTCTATCCATCCATCTGTCCATCCATCCATCTATCCATCCATCCCTCTCTCTTATCTAGCCAGCTAGCCAGCTATCCATCTATTTACTTACCGTTTTCTATCTATCTGTTTTTGAGCATTTATTCTGCATTTACGGTGTCACGAACAGTGTTTAAAAGCTTTGGAAAAAATACATATACGGTGATGTGCCAGAACTTCTTATGCTAGTTTACAGGAACTGATTGTTCAATATTCAGAAATTTTACAATCTGGCTTTTAAAATAGTGGTAGCTTGAAATTGGCCATGGTAAGGGTATTTATACCAGAGAAACTGAGAAAGTCTGCAAATCAGGGCTTTTCTTGCTCTTTCCCTTCATCACCCCTGACCGCAGAGCCAGTTTACCAGTTTAACACTGGAAGTATAAGACATCTTCTGCCATAAAGCAGTTAAACTCATAAGCATACAGCTCCTAAGTATAGTACGTAATAGAACTCAAGAGGATAGTTAAGATGGACATGCAGTATTCATGTCTTGTGCAAATAAGTGAAGAATATTCAAATGAAAAGAGGCAGTGGTTACTTACTCAGAGCTTGCTTTATCAAGGGAGTCAGCTACTATCACTTGTGTTTGGCAGAGATACAGAAGTAGTTATACGGTGGAAAGCTTTATAAGTGAATAAATGGGAAAATCTGGTGTTCTAATTGGAGATTGTAGGCAAGGTGAAACCGGATAAATAGAAGTGGGGCAACTTGTGTGATTGGTTTGAGGACGGTATTTGGCTTTCTCTAGTCTGTCTTGAAACAGATAGGAGAGAGGGAACAAAAATAAGGAACTTTTCCACTGTTGATACAGTCCTGATCATCCTCAGCTGACTGCCTCAGAGGTTGTAGTATAGCTCTCTGGACTTCCTATGTGGGCCAGAGTTCTATCATCATATTTTGTCTGGCTGTTGCCTGTAAATCTGGTCTCTTTGGTTCTTGGTTTTGTCATTTACTTATGAGGGGTTGACTCGTTCAGAGAAGACCACGGTTTCAGATATTCACTGCTAGAGGATTGTCACCATGGTCAACTGTATTGTGAAATATTGACTTTTTAATTTTCATTTAATTTAATTTAATTTT
Organism: Cebus imitator; assembly: GCF_001604975.1. NCBI lineage: Eukaryota > Metazoa > Chordata > Mammalia > Primates > Cebidae > Cebus > Cebus imitator. The sequence goes on along the minus strand of NW_016107731.1, from coordinate 658,558 downwards.
ATTTTATTTTGAGATGGAGTTTCGCTCTTGTTACCCAGGCTGGAGTGCAATGGCGCGATCTCGGCTCACCGCAACCTCCGCCTCCTGGGTTCAGGCAATTCTCCTGCCCCAGCCTCCTGAGTCGCTGGGATTACAGGCACGCGCCACCATGCCCAGCTAATTTTTTGTATTTTTAGTAGAGACGGGGTTTCACCATGTTGACCAGGATGGTCTTGATCTCTTGACCTCGTGATCCACCTGCCTCGGCCTCCCAAAGTGCTGGGATTACAGGCTTGAGCCACCGCGCCCAGCTGAAATATTGACTGTTTAGTTGTATTGTCGTGGTAATCATATAATAAGGGAGAAGCTGGAAAGAAGCATTTAAAACTCCAAGTAGAATGCAATGGACCATAGTCTTGACACTGACTAAAATGACAATTAATAGTTCATGTAAGATGCTTTGGACCCAAGAACACCAATTGCCAAGAGAACAACAGAAGCTATGGAGAATGACCTTAGTTATCTAAGTAGTTTTTTCCTTAATGCAAAACATGGCCACTTCCACCTTGCCTGTTTGATCTAAGTGCAAAATCAATATTAGTAATGATACAGAAGCCACCATGACTAGCCCAAAAAGAATGTAGAGCAATGCAATTGTCCATCACTATTCTTGTCAACAAGTGAGACCATTTTGTTTTCCAGCTAGGGCAGAGGTAGTAGTATCCTTAATGACTTCTGCCAGAGTTAATGATCACTCTTTTGGAGCTTTTACTTCTGTATGTATGCTTCCCACTGTTGGAACACTGCTGTGAGTGTTCTCACAAGCAGTGGGTCAGTTTGGAACATGGATGCACCTATACTAAGAATATTACATTGAGGTGACTTATTTTAGGTATGCTAATGATATTTAAATACAGAAATTCAACTTAGATTTTGTTGTCCTTTAGGCAGTAAAATTAGGTCAACTGTTGAATTGTCAGCGTAAGGATGAAGTTGATGTTAACAAGAAATCTGAAAATGGAGCAGATGCCTTGAGAAAGTAGTAGCCTATTGAATGCTTTCCAGAGTGGTTAGCCATTTCTCAAATGTAATGGGATGGTGTATAATATTCCAGCTTTGAGGGGGAGGTTGAAATAGATTATTAGCTTTAATATCTCTTTCAATGCTACGGGTCTATGTCTCAGAATGATTCTTGAGAGATGTTGATAATCCTGTTGGGAGGATAGTGATTAGCTTCACACTAAGCTGACTTTCTATTACCTAGTTTTACTTAGTTTTAAAAAAATTTACTTAGTTTTAAAGCCAGAGTCCCGAAGGGACACTTACTAGCATTACGTTGTTTTATCTGCCATAGAAAATATTCTATAGTCATATGTTCTTCCCCTAATAATTTGTTGTATTTTCTCTTTAAAGACTGTGTGAATCATGCAACTGAAGATGTTTGCAATTCTGTTTTAGCTGCCATAAAGCCAGCCCAGGGATAAATTTGCCATTGAACATTTTAACCGTGTAGGATCAAATTGTCACTATATTTATGCTTTTTCTTTCTGATCTCAATCTCTTATTCTAAATGGCATTGTCTCTGGCTTTATTTTTATGTTTTGATTTTACTTCTGTTAGACGTTCTTCTAAGTATGTGAAATCCTTTGGGAAATGCAATGGGAAGTACGTGAATGGATTGATAAGTGAATGCATATATAATGGCTTGGCAAATTGGTGTTCCTTTGGGTAAGTGCCTATAAGCAGTGATATCATCATGTTCCACAATGATCTAGTAAGCTATCAATTCCTATCCTTGCCAGTAATTTTCATTCTGACCCAGTATCCAAGTTCTTGTTCCCTAGATAGATTCCCATTGGGATAATCATCAGTCCCAATTCTATGCTTATTCTAAACAGTGGTGGTAAACAACTATTTTTTTTTTTTTTGCCCAAGATCCAATTGGTAAATAGCAAATTGGTGACAATATCCTAGACCTTTTTTACATATCATAATTAGGGTTCATAGGTGCTTGATACATAAGAGAATGTGCTTCTAATAATAAAAGCCCCCACATTGAAAAAAAACTTATTAAAATACCTCCTGAATTATATATAGGATACTTAAATTGACACTACTTTTAGTCCCAAAATGATGGTATACTTGATTTGCCATCTTAGATTTAACTTTAAATTAATTTTTGAATAGTAAAAAGGGATTGCTTCTTTCTAATGATGACTGATCTAAGCATGTATAGAATGTGTTCAGTTCTGGGCAATATCCTTGGAGGATGTGAACAAATTGAAACAGGTTTGGAGAAAGTTAACAAATTTGTGAGGACTTTTGAAAGTATGTTTCCTGTCACTGCTGGAGCTATGAATGCTTAGTCTGGAAAGTGATTAAATTGACATGGTTATTTCTTTCAAATATTAGGCTTGAATCTCTCCACTGTGCACTAAACGTTGTGCACACAGCGAGTCTTCCAGCAACACAAATATTATCAGACAGGTGGTACATGTCGATAGTACCAAAATACACTTCATGAAGTACCCAAAATATTCTAAAAGGTCTTGCAAAAGGACCGTATGGGATGTGGTTTTCTGATCATTGGCGTATGACAACCTGCCTGTCGGGTCACTTCTGCGTATACTCCTAGACTGTGTTCCGGGAATAGTCATCCTCTGGCAGCATGGGATGGGCTGACTCTGTCACTCAAACAATCTGCTTTTTGTCTTCCTACAGAAGGACCTTAGATAGATTGATGAGGAGAGATCTCTGTAGCCTAGAAACTGGTTCCTAGGAAAGGAAGCTGAATCAGAAATAATCTGGGAGTGGGGCAGTGCTTTTCCTATTCCTACCCTCACCTCCAAAGCAACTCTGAATCTACTGTTAGAGCTAAGCAATATCAAAATCAGAGAATATAAAAGAGAGAAAATTAGGCTGACTTGTTCTTCCAGTGGCACAGTCCCAAAGCATTTTAAATCTTAAACATTCTAAACACTTCTGTAGTACACCTAGGAGAGCTGATTCTAATTTAATCAAGGCAGAGGAGGAAGTCTCTAACAGTATTTGCTGGAAGCTCTGACATTCTCCTTGGGTCCAGAGCCTGCTGGACTCCATTTGTAATTTCTCCAGACTTCTCCTTTTGTAAAACCCTCCTGGGTATTAAAATACCCTAGGATTGGTGGTAACTAAAACCATTCCATTTCATCTTATTTGCATTAACCTCCAGCCAGACCTTTACGGAGCAAACAGCTGACAGTGTCATTTGTTGTCAAAGGAGATGTTGGTAATAATATAGGGGAAAAGTCTGCCCACCAGTAGTCATTTGGTCAAAAGAAGGTAACAGATTTAATTAATAATGAGTGGATTCTTCTATAGGCCCAACCAGCACTCAGTTGAGGGTTATCCAATTCTCAGTCAGTAATTTTGAAAGTGATTGCACAATACATTATTTGATTTTTTAAAATATATTTATCTTTCCAATTATGCATTGCTTATACTAATAATGCAATTATTTTGAATTTATTGGAAATATTCTGAATTAGAATTAAAGGCTTGAAAACAGGTAGTGCATTTCACAAAAATGTGACTGTAAAACTAGGCTTTAATCATGCTTCTGTTGGGTGCAAGTGGGTTAATTAATTTAATGAATTAATAAATGAATAAACCAATCAATGCTTTTTAAAAAAGATATGAGTAAGGTTCTTTCTGTTTCTCAAAAGACAGACAAGTTTCTGCCCTGCCAATTAAGACTTAAGAAGTCACAAGTGATGACCTACGGAGGGCAAAGGGAAAGAAAAGCGGACGTTTTAACTGGTGTTTTAGGCAGAATCCTCAGTAATGACACATTCCATTTAATAGCAGTTATAATTTCTCCCATCTCTTCTACATTAACCACGTTATTTTATTTTGAGGTGGTTTAGGCAAATTATCATCATTACTCCATCTAATAAATAAAGAAATGGAGATAGATAGGATAAATATGTACTTTAAGTGACAGCTGCTTAATAAATGGATTGAGGCCAGATCCCAGGCTCTTGGCTTAACCACATACTCTTCCCACTAGATTACCTGGACATGCAAAATGTATAAATTATCTCCATTAAATGTAAGCCACCAGTAGTTACTGTATCTTGATCGTTCTCTTCCTCTCTTCCTTCTTCTCTTCCTTCTTTTTCTTTCTTTCCTTTGTCTTTCCTTCTCTTCTTTACTTTTCATTTTTCTTTCTTTATAATATCATGACATTGGCAGATATTAATAATCCCTTTGCCAGAGGAAATCTAATCCACACTAACAATGAGTCTGAGTTTTAGATTCTTAATTCATCTCATGTTGTATGATGGGAGTGGGGTTGTTGTAAAAATTTCCTTCTTCGTAGGATTATTCTGAGGATTAAACTTGATCATCATGTGAAGTGCTCAGCACAACTTCTAGGACATTCAGACATTAAGAACTCAATAAATGGTAGCTTTTGATGTTGTGGTGTTGTATGCTCACCAAGTGACAATGAAATTGAAATTGATAAAAAATCCATCCGAATTTCAAAGGGACAGAAATAGAGTCACAGAATATATAGCCCTGATTTGAGATGAAACCCAGGTATCATATCAGTTAGTTAGGGTTATTTCTCGGCAAATTCCAGTCAAGTTTAATATAGTCCTTGCATATGAAAAGATTTGTAGTGAGTTGAAAAATACCCAGCTAGTGGGGAATACATGAATGATCTAGTTAACAATAGGATTGTGAAATCATAATCATGATTCAATGGCATGGGTTATTTTTATTTTATAAACAAGATGGGAAATTATTTAAAGATCAGCCCTTCACTAGGAAAATGTCTTTGGAATATGAAAATGAGAATTCTGAAGTTAAATGCATTAGTAGGAAAAAAAATGAGGCCCATAGGGAAGAGGGACTTCAGCTAGGGCTTTGATCTCTCGGAGTCGATATCAAGTGTTCCTTCTAAGTGGAATGCTGGGACCTCTGTTGCTCCAGCAATGGACCGATGGAGGACTCATTCATCACAGCGATACATCTTAAATCAGGCCTCTCACCCTGGCTGCTATGTTGTTAGGTGTAGACCTGACTTGCAATTGTAGATGAAGCCCCATGCCAAATGGTTCAACTACAGTTGAGAAGGAAGCAATGATAGGATAAAGGCAGTATAGGTCCCCATGCGTTCCAAATGTGGGCAATTTCCGGCATCTCTAAACCAGAGGAGGTAATTTCTCTTCATTCTCAGAACTCAGGATTTCTTATCCCTCAATATTCGGCCATCCTCCACCGTCATCTATTTCTCCACATTACTTTGTAGCCTTTCTGGACTTTATCTTTCCAAACACAGATTTCCTTGGTCACAGCACAAACCTTTTCTTCCAAAGGACCCACTATCTGATGCATGTTTCAACAGCCCACTTTTATGTGTTAATTATGTGGTTGTTTAGGAAACAGTTGGAAACTGACTTCAGAACAGGGATATAAAATCCATTTAAGATTTCTCTTAATATTGTTGTTCCCTCCCTGTCCCCCACTGTCTCAAGCGTCTGGGCACTTGGCTAAAGGTTAGTGCAATGACACATGCTTCCTGTCCCCCTTAGTCCCCTATTTTCTCATATCCATCCATTTTACTTCCTAGATGGGCATTCTGCCTGAGAATGGGATAAAGCTGGCACACTACCTACCAGAAAAGAAATCTTTGTTTTCAGAGAGAAGTATTGAATCAAATCTCTCAGAAGGGGAGCCTGACCCCTTCCCTCTCTTCCCACCGCCTCCATCTGGAAGAGAAGAGAAACAGAGAAATTCGAAAAGTTGCCAAAGTTTAATTACTTCTACTGAAAGTGCCAAAAA
>NW_016107731.1:624093-651685 GCF_001604975.1 Cebus imitator | reverse complement strand
ATCTCAGCTCACAGCAACCTCCACCTCCTGGGTTCAAGCAATTCTCCTGCCTCAGCCTCTTGAGTAGCTGGGATTACAAGCATGTGCTACCACACCTAATTCTGTATTTTTAGTAGAGACGGGGTTTCTCCATGTTGACCAGGCTGGTTTCAATCTCTTGACCTCAGGTGATATGCCTGCCTTGGCCTCCCAAGTGCTGGGATTACAGGCATGAACCACTGCACCAGTGGCTTTCTTTCTTTCATGTGTAGCCGTCAAAACTGGTGACATGAAGAATATATTTTTTTCCAATAACAAATTTGGAAGCTGAAGATAGTTAACAACATTGTTTGAAAGAAATACAGCTAATATTCCTTCAGCTTTTAGAAACAAGCCTGTTCTTAAAGGAAAATTCTTTGCATTACAAATGAGACATTGCAGGTTTTCTGTTTTGTTGGTGACTTTTTAAATAAAAGAAGAGAATCTCACATCTTTAAGTTTTCTGTGGAATCAGCATGCTTTGCTTTTTGATTTCTGATGTCTCTTTCTTATCAATCTAGCTCTTTGTGGATTTATTGCACAAGTCTGTGCAGCCGTTAAAAGTCATCCTTTGATACAATGCTGGCAGTAAGCATTAACTTCTACATGGAGGGAAATTGGTATGAGGGATGATGGTGCAACCAGCGACTGGAAGCCAGCTGGGCTTTCTATTTCAAGCCCTTTTTACTTTCCAAATCTTTGATGTACCTGGCTCATTCTTAACATCACATGGAATACAGAAATTGGCCTTAGAGGTTAAGACATTGATTTTACTAGTCAGGTTTTGATTTTTCAGAGTATGGCAAAAAGTTCATATTTTACTGAACTGGACTCAGAGGCTGTGTGTGAGTGTGTGTGTGTGTGTGCGCGCGTGTGCGTGCGCGCGCACACACGCATGTATGTTATGTGGTTTGGGCTGGGCTAGAGGGGGCAACATGAGTTGAAAGAGTACAGAAGGCCAGGTGTGGTGGCTCACACCTGTAATCCCAGCACTTTGAGAGGCCGAAGTAGGTAGATCACCTGAGGTCAGGAGTTGGAGACTGGCCAGGCCAACATTTCTACTAATTTTTAGTAGAAACCCCGTGTCTAATAAAAATACAAAAATTAGCTCGGCATGATGGCAGGTACCTGTAATCCCAGCTACTTGAGAGGCTGAGGCAGGAGAATGGCTTGAATCCGGGAGGTGGAGGTTGCAGTGAGCAGAGATGGCGCCACTGCATTGTAGCCTGGGGGACAGAGTGAGACTCAATCTCAAAAAAAAGAGTAAACAACAAAGTAAGAAAGTAGCCTGAATGACAAAATGTTTGTTACTGAATTAATCAGCTTATATTCTACAGACTGAGAGCTGAGATTTGGCTACTGTGGTTCTGTTTAAGCAAAATGGCATATTTGGGGGAGTGAAAACATTCCTTCTAGGATCTCCTTAGAAACTGAGCTCTCTGGTCAATTGGCAAGGACACTCAACAGTACTGAGTTTTCTGTGTGAATTAGTTTGAGTAAAATATTCAGTAAAGACAGAGAGATGGCCAAAATTATCTTTGTCTAAGTTATACTTCAGGGAAGAGACATAAAAGGCTGTTTATTAGTATCTGACACTATTGGACACCTGATAATTGTTAAACAATTCACCATTAAATAGAATTTAATCTGGTTTGTTCTGAAACTTTGTGAAGAATAAAGTGAGAGTGAAATGATGTTTAGAGACAATACTAAGAACCAGCCCCTCCTCCTCCTCTCTTGAACTCTGAAATTAGCATGCTTTGATTAAAAATAATTAATGGGCTTTCTTTGGAGCAGGTTTAGATTTATAGAAAAATTGAACAGAAAGTAGAGAGTTCCCAAATATCCCCTTTCTCACCTCCCAGCTCTCCCTATTATTAACATTTTGCGTAAGTGTGGTATATTTGTAACAATGGATAAGCCAATATCTATATTATTAACCAAAGTCCGTAGTTTACGTAAGGTTCACTCTTTGTGCGGTTCATTCTATGGGTTTTGACAAATGTGTAATTACATGTATCCTATGTTGTAGTGTTACGTAGAGTGGTTTTACTGCCTTAAAAGTCCCCTGTCCTTCACCTACTCATCCCTCCTTCTTTCCCTTTCCCAAACCCTTGGTAGAAATGACTCATTTTTAAAACCGTCTCTTATAGTTTGGCCATTTCCAGAATGTCATATTGTTGGAATGATACGTGTGAAATCTTCTCAGATTGGCCTTTTTCACTTAGCAAGATTTATTTAAGATTCCTCCATTTCTTGTTATGGCTTGATGGCTGCCTTGTTTTTCACACTACATATTACATTATCTGGAGATTCCACAGTTTGCTTGCAAGCTTTAGCTGTTATGAGTCAGGTGATTTAAACATTTGTTGGTAGGTTTTTGTGTGGACATACAATTTTAACGCATAATGGCAAGGAATGTGATTACTGTATACTATGGTAAGAGTATGTTTAATTTTGCAAGAAACTACCAAACTGTCTTTCAAAGTGGCTGTGGCATTTTGTATTCCCAGCAGCAATGAATGAGAGTTCCTGCTGCTCCACATCCTTACCAGCATTTGATGTTTTATATTTGGGTCATTTTAGTTTGTGTATAGTGGTATCTCATCATTGTTTGAGTTGTCATTCTTCAACGACTTATTATGTTGAACATCTTTCTGTAACCCTTTTTGACATCTATATGTCTTTTTTGGTGAGGTGTCCGTTCAGGTCATTTGCCCTTTTAAAAACTGGTTTTCTTGCTGGGCGCAGTGGCTCAAGCCTGTAATCCCAGCACTTTGGGAGGCCGAGGCGGGTGGATCACGAGGTCAAGAGATCGAGACCATCCTGGTCAACATGGTGAAACCCCGTCTCTACTGAAAATACAAAACATTAGCTGGGCATGGTGGTGCGTGCCTGTAATCCCAGCTACTCAGGAGGCTGAGGCAGGAGAATTGCCTGAACCCAGGAGGCGGAGGTTGCGTGAGCCGAGATCGCGCCATTGCACTCCAGCCTGGGTAACATGAGTGAAACTCCGTCTCAAAAACAAACAAACAAACAAACAAACAAACAAAACAAAACAAAACAAAAACTGGTTTTCTTATTGCAGAGTTTCATGATGTACTTTGCTTTTTTGATTTCTGATATCTCAAGGGGAATGTGCTATTGAGGAATAATTGTTGTTATGCAAATTTTGTGTTTCTCAAGCTGGGGTAAGGAAAGTCTAGGCAGTGCCTGGACATATTGTCAAAGGTTAACACATTATTATTTTGAGATGGTATCTGTAAACCACAAGAGAAACATGTATTGGTAACCTGGAGGGCCACTCTGTAACTGAGTCCTATCATCTGCTTTCCGCACCTGCATTTCCATCAGTATTTACAATTGCTTTAACACCAAGTAATGACACAACAGTGACACAGTTTGTTTTAATGCAGGATTTTTAAAACCAGTATTTTATAATCCTGCTAGTATGTGGATATATTATTTGGGATCCAGGACAGCTTTTATCCTGCATTTCAGGTGTTTCCGGAGAGAAACGGCAGAAATACCACTACAAGTCTTTGGCCACAAACTACAATCATCTCCACTATGTTAGGGTAAGACTTTCTTTGCCTTGGTTAGACACAGTCTTGAGTTACAACCAAAGCAGAGAAGAGGGACTGCTCTTTGTCCTTTTCCCCTAATTCACTTTCCAATCTTAGATTTTGAAAGCAGGGGAATGCAAGAGCAAGCAAGAACATTTGCCTAAATACAACCTTCTTTTTTTCCTGTTTGATAAGACACTATGCAGAGAAATATGGCTCAAACTGAATAGCCTTGCAGCCTTCTCACTGAAAAGTAAAATGTGCTTGGGTCCCGAGAGGCATAGAGGCAGAGCAAAGGATGCCTTGAACTGCCTTCCCTGAGAGATCACTGTATATGACATGATGCTGAACTGCAGGATTCACTAGAAGAGAACTGGCAGGTATCCAAGCAGGATGACGGCAGCGTACTGGGGAGCTCTGCCCACTGAAAAGAGCAGCTGCTATTCAGTGTCAGTCAGTTGCTGTGTACTGAAATGTGGGCTGAAGTCAGATCCTCTGATTTTTCAAGGGAAGTTGGAAATCTGATTTTAATGAGAAGTCTCCTAATTTTCAAATGTTGGCAATAAATTTGACCCCTGTGAGCATCAGGAAACATATGTCGGAATGAGATCTGGCCAATCGCAGGGCTTCCAAGGTGGTGATTTTTGCTCTGCCCCTTGGGTTTGCATTGCTAGTGATTTGCTGATGACGAACTGCACCTTGGCAAACAGAAGGTGGCTATGTGGAATATGACACAGGAAGCACACTTTGCATAATTTTTAAGTATGTGATTTTTTTGCTTTCAAATATATTTAGCTGAACTGTCTGGGTGGGCTCTTGTGACTATGTCACATGACACTCCGTTTTTACCTGCTGTCTGATCCAACCCACACTCCCAGACAGAGAGATACATCCCTGAAGGTGTTACCACCTGTATATGGATAAAGATTGATGAAACCAGCTTTCTTCTGGAGGAGTAGGAAGAGATGGAAAGAGAATGCATACAAGGAAATCAGAAAGGTGGAGGAATTCAGCCCAGAAATCCTGGGAAGCAGAGGTTTCTAGGTTGCTGAGACCCAGAGGTGACCAGCCATCAAATGATGTTTCGGATAACCCAAGCTGAGAATCACAGCTGAGAGCAGAGAAATCTGGTGACGGGGCTATTGCATACTTCATTTGTTGTGTTCTATATCAGTAGCTGTGGTAAGGAGTATTGACACCTGTGAGATAGGGTATGTGTAGTTCTAGGAATTGATTTGTGTGGACCAATTCTTGGGCTTAATACTGTTTTAGTGGACCCAGTTTATAGAACTCAATCATAGGACACATTGCATTGTCTCCCCCAAATACCTCATTCTCATGAAAAGCTTCTTGTTAAAAAAAATCCATTTATTCTAACAAATAACTTGGCATAACAGAGATCATGTGAGAATTGTTACAATAGCCAGGTGAACAATGCGTGCTCTCTCAAAAAGATAGATGGGAGAAAGATTTGTAAACAACATACTCATAGGGAAAACAAAGCAAAGCAAAATGACCCAGGTGCTCATAGTAATTCATCCAGATTTCCCTCAATTACTTATTAAATGCCAACCATATGCTGGGGTTTTGTGTTCTGTTTAACAAACCCTGACTCAAGTTTTTATTTTAACTTTAATTGTACCCATTTTATGGATGAAGCCATGCATCTATGAACACATCATTTGTGCAAGTTCACAGATCAAATAAATAGCAGAGCTATGCATCCAAAAAGACTACATGTCTCCCCAGTCTCCATCAATGGAACATCAAACTTTTAATGTGTCTTAGGGGCAAAAACATGGTTTTCTACTAGGGATTTAATTAGATTACTGGTTTAACAAGGTATCTCCTCTTTCTATAGCATAGTAAATTCAATGGAAGATAGTCATTTCTTCTTGTTTGACACAATAGCACTGTGGTTGTAATATATGTGGATAATTGAATTTCATTACCACCATACTGTTATGTTAATGCAAAACCTCCAACACAACAGACGGAGAAAAACCTAGTCAACCCAGTGGTTCTTTGGTCTACATAATATTGAACAAAAGTTTAAGATCAAGCAACATCAAATGCTTTAAGAAAAATTAGAATTTTTAGCTTGTAACGATGGATTTGAAATGTCCACCTCCGGCCCTTAGTTGTGAAGAGACACTTTCTTGGATGTGAATGAGGAATGTACTTTGGCAGCAGCTAGAAAAGTCAGCCTGAGGCTGCTCACTGTTCCGCCCCAGGAAGAAACAGATAAACAAATGAATTCCCTAGACTAAGTAGATGATACAGTTTTGAGTTTAAGATGGAAAACAACCAAATCCAAATAATTTCCAGCAAATCTTGGGGGGGAATAAAAGGAATGTTTCTGATTTAGACTGAATGCAAAAACCTACCCCACTTCACACTTTGTGGGGACATTCCAAGATAGGTCCAAAATCAGTACTTACTTCAATTCCCTAATCACATATTTTGCTTCCCTAATTACATATATTTTTCCTTCTGTTTTCCCACCACATTCTTGCCTTTTGTCTTTCATTAAGTGTTTGTAGAAGTTGTGATATCTACACTGTCCGATATTCTGGATCAGCGGTTCTCAAAGTCTGCTCCTTGAACTAGCAGCTTCCGTGTCACCTGGGAAATGTTAAAAGTGAAAATTCTCAGATCTACTTCAGACCCACTGAATCAGAAACTCAGGAGTGGGATCTGGGAATCCGAGAAAAACTTAGTCAACAATATTAAGTGTCTTCACAAGACCTCCCCGTGATCCTGATGCATGGTCAAGATTGAAGTTGTGACCAACCTAGACTGCAAAGCTGAATGGGACTTGTATCTTGTATCTGCTCTTGGTAGCTTGCAATTTGATAATAGGTTTATGATAAAAAATTATTAGTTTATGATAAACCATATTTTAAAAGTAAAATGTAAGTGCTGCAAAAGAAATAACTCTTGAAGATGAATCCTCCCAGCAAGGCGGTTTACTTCTATAGAAGGGTGGGGGGTGCAGGGGTGGGGCCTTGATGGCCGGGCATGATTGGACAAAGGGGGAAGGGGTACTTATGCGTGATGGGGGTTGTCCCTACTGCTGCGTCGCTTCCTATTGGCTAGGGTTAGACCACACAAGCTAGATTAATCCTGATTGGCTATTTTAAAAAGAGTACTGATCAGAGCCCGAGTGGTGGTGTGGGTGTTTTGGCAGGAAGGACAGCTACAGGCATGCCAGAGCAGGTAGCCGGGGTGATCAGGTGACCAGGATGAGTCAGGATGTGGGGGGGAGCAGATGTGAACTACTGATTAGAACCGGTGGAGAAGATTGTTTACTGGAATTACAAGGGAGTTAAACTTTAAAATAGAATAGAAACTTTAAAAAAGAATGAGAGAGCTGAACATACTGACATACTAATTCTTTGAAGAGAAACTTGGGGTTCACTATAACATATATGATATATGTATGCTCAGGGTGTGTGAATGAACAAAGAAAGCAACAAAATCAAAATCAGTATTTTAGAGGAACTTCTATGACACTTTAAATTCAACAACTTTTTGTTGTCTACAGGTTGTCACCTGTATATTTGCATATTTACAATGTGCAGCCTATCTTAAATTAGCAGACACCCCAACCACTGGTAATCCATAACAACAACCAGGAGGAAATCAAATTCCATTTTGAGAATTTTTCAATATAAACGTTGTGAAACATACCTTTAATCTTTTAGTTTGCGAAGCCATTCAGTTTTACTGGGACCTAGAATTTGAACCCAATACCACTTCAGGAGAGAGACACAGAGGGAGAAATATTCACCAATCCAGGGAACAAGGAGTTAACATCAGCTCCTGCCAGGTGAATTGCATCCTGTTGCAATTTACAACAGGATGTGGAAATCTTTGCTGATTTCTCGCAGCCTTTTCTGTCAAGGTATTTTCCCTCTCTTGGTAATCTCATCAGAAAGACAACTTACATTTCTATGGATTTTTCTTTTTTTTTTTTTTTTTTTGAGACGGAGTTTCGCTCTTGTTACCCAGGCTGGAGTGCAATGGCGCGATCTCGGCTCACCGCAACCTCCGCCTCCTGGGTTCAGGCAATTCTCCTGCCTCAGCCTCCTGAGTAGCTGGGATTACAGGCATGCGCCACCATGCCCAGCTAATTTTTTGTATTTTCAGTAGAGACGGGGTTTCACCATGTTGACCAGGATGGTCTCGATCTCTTGACCTCGTGATCCACCCGCCTTGGCCTCCCAAAGTGCTGGGATTACAAGCGTGAGCCACCACGGCCGGCTTCTATGGATTTTTTAAAGCATGATAGGTGATAGGCAACAGGGACCAGAGAAGTGGTTTGTATTAGGAGAACAAGCCCATTTGTAAGATACTGTGAAAGCAGCAGCTACATGAAGAAACCTCCGAGTTGGAAGTTTCCTGTAAACTCAGGGTGACTCAACAGAACCACAAGACTGCCAAGAAAGTTAATTTGATCATGTGCTGCATTCACAAGTGGCTGGTGTTTAAAATGAGGGGCAGACTGCGTGTTCTGCTCGCTAGAGGTCAGGACACACCTGAGTATTGCCTTCTGTTTTGAGCTTGGTTCAAAGAAATTTAACAAATAAACCCCAAATTTCCAACCGAAATCAGACTGTAGCTTCTCTACATAGTAATTGTGAGGGAAACAGAAAACCATCACCATCAGCTGGGGGTAAAACCCCCATAGTGCTCTTCACCTTTTGGGAGATCTGGTGGGGAAGAGGAAGGGTGAGACTCTTAAGAGATTTGCCTTTGACCAGCAGCAGAATGCATCACCTCCATGAGTCTTTGAATACACAAATAGAATCCCCTGAAGGGTAGCAGAATATGCCACCCCCAAATATGCTAGCCACTTTGGCATAAGGATAATTTTGAGCTAAAAGCATATTAACAAAAAATAAAATTCTAAGCCCCTGAATAAACTTAGACTAAATGGATCCTGCCTTGGCCAAGGGGATTCCAAAGAAACCTGAAAAACTAGTTCAGGCCATGATGGGGTCAAGGGAACGGGAAGAATGGGGGTCTGACATGCCTTATCATACACTCCTCCCTTTGGAGTTTAGACAAAGTGACCAGCATTAACATCAAAACAGAGACCTAAAGACTGACGAAACAGACTCATTATAGCAAGAAGCTAAACTTTTCTAAACTGACTCTGGTACAGCATCACATGGCAGCAGGCCCTGAAGGAAATCAAAGTATTTTACACCCAAATATATTTATTTGACATATTTTGAAATGAACCTGCAAAGCTGTTTCTTGTGGGAAAAACTTGCACTCGTTAGAGAATCTCCTTTTCTTACTAGGTCTTTTCCAGAGAGTCTGACACCTTTTAAGGTTCAATAAGAGAATTTTACCATCTATTCTCTCTGAAGCCAGCTGGCTACCTGGAGGCTGTATCTACATAACAAGAAACTTGGCTTCTGCAATATCTGTCCCCTCTCAGCCCCAACTAACTTTCCTTAACTCAAGCGGATTTCAACTCTTCAGACAGAGCTACACTGTTTCAACCAGTTGACAATCAGGAAATCTTTGAATCCACCTATGATCTGGAAGCTTTCCTGCCTACAAGATGTTTTACCTTTCCAGGACCAACCAATGTATACCTTACATATATGGATTCATGTCTTTGCCTGTAACTTCTGTCTGAGCCAAGATGTAACACAATCACTTTGGGCACATGTTCTCAGGACCTCCTGAGGCTGTTACAGGCCATGGTCCTTAACCTTGGCAAAACAAATCTCCAAATTGATTAAGACGTCTCAGATACTTTGTGGTTTACAGGCACCTCAAAAAAGAAAACAAAAGCAGGAATCGGAGTCAGAGGTTTTTTGGTTTTGCAACATGAGATCCAAAACCATCCGAGGACTGCAGCATGGTGAAGGCAGTCCAAGTTCCATCCACTTGTAGGTGACTTTAGTTGGTGCCTGGACAGTTAACGGGGAAGAAGACAATGACTGGCATGTTCAGAAGACTCGATGCTGCTTAGCCAGATGAGTGGCAGGAGGAACCATGGGCATTTAGCTGGGACAAAGAAGGCTTGCTGTTAAGTACTTAAAGGCTGCCTTGTGAAAGAGCGATTAGAATTATTCTGTGTGTTTACAAGAGCTAGAACTAGGAATTGTAAAGCAGGGAATTACCTGAGCCAGACTTCAGATCACAGAATGTAAATCACCAGTACTTACGAGCTACCTAAAGAAGGCGTGACGTTTCCCAGAAAGAGGGCATTTTCTATTGAGGGATGAAAACAGACGTTGGCTGAAGCCCAAGCTCTGCTATCAAAGTAGGATCCTCACACCAGCATCATCTCCATCGCCTGGGAGCTTGTTAGAAATGAAGAATTTCAGACCCCATCCCAGACCTACTGAATTAGAATATGTAGCATAATAAGATTCTTGAGTGATTCATATGCATGTTAATGTTTGAGAAGTCCTGAGTGAAAAGAGCTAACTCTAGGGATGTTATTCAAGGTAGTTCAAAAAGTAATGGATAGGTGGATTCACTTCCATCTCCTAAGGCAGATGGGGTAACGTGCTGCTGCAAACTCTGTGTGGTAAGGGAAAAAACTTATCCCTCTGAGTTGTTGGTTTTAATAAAAATAAATCTTAAGAACAGAAGAATGTGCAGCCCAGAACTAGTTACCTGGCTCTGTGTAAAATAAGATTCTATTTTAACTTTAATTAAGCATCTATTATGCTCTGCCAGGCACTAGGAATAAGATAAAATAAATAATATGTGCATGGAGCTCCATGTATTAAACTGTTATGCTCTACCCCTAATGGTTGAAATCATTTACTGACCGTGGGGCTCTTGCCTTTATTTCTGGACAAATTTAGCTCATCCTCCTTGTCACTTTCTCCCAGCCCTGCTCCTTTCCTAATTCTTGATAATATTACTATTCTCATGAATGCCCAATACCCTGGAATACTCCACCTTGTTCTGTTGTTTTCATAGTACCTGGCACCTTCAGACACTTTTAGAAATTATTTTCTTATTTAGCATTTGTGTAGTCTGCTTTTCTTTTACTAGAATTATGTGTTTCTAAGAAGATTTTGGTATGCTGTTACCCTGCTGGAGTGCTGATAGAGCAGGTTTGAAAGGCGCCTTGATTTGTAGTGTTTGCCAATCCCTCTGGTGTAAATATTCCTATCACGGCCAGTTTCAGGCTGCTGTTGTGACCTCATTGAATGTGACATTAGGAAAAATTTGCAAAATTGACTATTGAGCTGGCCTGAGCAGCTTCCATCACATAACTGGTCCCTGTTACCTAGAGCAGTGTCAGCTCCAATGAAGGAATGGAGTGGAAAAAACAGATGTCATATAATCTACTACTGACAGTAAAAAGAAAGTGTTTTGTGGGCAAAGACGGGAGACAATGAGAGATACCTTTAAGGGCCTATTGGAGGCTTCTTTCTGAAGGTGGCAGCCAAGCTGAGTGTGGAGTTAATCTGGCAGTGAGGGTAGTTTATAGAGAATGAGCAAAGTGGTTAAGATGAGCAAAGAAAACTAGAGCGGTGAGAGTTCATGGCATGGCAACTTGGATAAAATGATTAGGATACCAAGATGGGCTTTTAGAAGAGCTTTTAGGACTAGACTGTCAAATATCTTGAATAACATATGAAGCAGCATGCTGAGAGTGATTGGGAGTCGCTGAGGAAATCTAAAAGTGAGAATAATTCCTGCAGATTTGCCTTCTAGATGCCTCTGCCAGGAATGAGGGAGATTAATTCTGGCATTGGA
Organism: Cebus imitator; assembly: GCF_001604975.1. NCBI lineage: Eukaryota > Metazoa > Chordata > Mammalia > Primates > Cebidae > Cebus > Cebus imitator. The sequence continues at coordinate 640,355 of NW_016107731.1, read as the reverse complement.
GATAGAGAAGAGGGCCGGAGAGACTAAAAACAGACTATTGACTAAAAACCAGTCTAGGAAAAGACGTGCTGAGGGACTGTGGTAAGACTAGAGTGGAGGAATGAGATATGGGAACACATCTGAGGGCTCCTTAAGAGTAGATTTGATGCAGGTGGTGTCCAGTGGGATCTGGGGTAAGGAGGAGGAAGGTTGGATGATTATGAGATGATTTGATGGTTACTGTGGCTTTAACTAAAATAGGCAACACAAATTGCAGGAACAGATGTGGAGGAAATGAAAAATACTCCTTGTGATATGCTGAACCTGAGAAGGCCACATGCCATCCGGGTGGAGATGGCACAGTGGGGAAGGCAATAAACCTTCACTTTTGTGAACTTTGAAGCAATCTGATCTGAATGTAACAGCACTGGGGTTCCGGTGCACCTCTGGACAGCTGGAGTGGGTGCAAAGACATTGACTGACATGTTAAGAAGACTCAGAACTACTCAAAGCCACAGAGTTAGAAGTGTAGGTTTTATGTTGTGGAGAGAGGTTAAAAAAATAGATTTAAAAGTCAACAGCATATATAACAGTCCTAGAAGCAGATGGAAACTCAAGAAAAGATTGTTGTAAAATGAAAAATTAATACAGATGACAATTTGGGGGGCATACATTAATGGGGGGCATCAATATAAAAAAAGATGTCAATAAGAAAGAAAAAAAATACTCTCATGGAAGTGGAAGGTAAACCACAGAAGAGAAGACTTTCAAGAGGTCAGGGCAGGGAGATTAAACTGATTAGAATAGCAATTATCACAATACATTAAAATGAAGATGGACCAGGAGCCATGGCTCCTGCCATGTAATCCTGCCACTTTGGGAGGCCAAGGCAGAGGGATCACCTGAGGTCAGGAGTTTGAGACCAGCCTGGCCAACATGGTGAAAATCCATCTCTACTAAAAGTATAAAAATTAGCCAGGTGTATGGGCTCGTGCCTGTAATCCCAGCTACTTGGGAGGTGGAGGCAGAAGCATTGCTTGAACCCAGAAGGCAAAGGTGGCAGTGAGCTGAGATCACGCTACTGCACTCCAGCCTGGGCAATAGCGAGACTTTACTTGAAAAAGAAATGAAGATGGAAAACTTGTCATTGGATTAGATTGGTGGACGTTGTGTGATATTGCTATAGAGGTTGAACTGGACAAATTGAGGAGGGCAGAATAATAAAATGGGAAAGGAGAAAAGAATGAGCAAGCAGAGGACACTGTCTCCAAAATGCCTGATCAATGGGTAAATATAGAACTAGACACCTCTTGTCTGGTTTTGTTATTGATTTAACTTGCTGTTGACCCTGGCACAGGATAACTGTGCCTACATAATGTTGAGTCACTTGATGTTTCTATAGAGTCATAAATTTGGAAATATTGTTATACTTGGCTTCACGTAGACACAATATTTGGTTGACCAATTAATTTTTACCATTCACCTGTCACTTTGTCACATTTCAGATATATACTTTGCTTGTCTATCTCTACCCCTCAATTTCCTCCTCCTTTTGTAAATTATACTTCAGTCCTGTGTCCTTAGCCCACAGCAAGTATTGTGGAAAAGCACATTTGCTACGTTGTCTTCTGCCTCTTCTGTCACCAGGAGCGATCGCTTGCTGGTAGAACAGAATTTGTGTTGTAATGCTTTACCGTCATAAAAATGATGATCACCTTTCCAGTTTAAATGTTATCTTGCCTTCTTTAATCTTCACTCTCTCCTCACATATAAAAATCTATTCCTTAAGGCCCTTCTTAACCTTAGCAAACTACCTTTGGCCTGACTTCACCTTTGATCTGTGATTTCTAATTGCATTCTATAAGGGTTCCTGCTTTTAGACAATTTATTGACCCTTTGACGGGAACTTGGAGTAGTGTCATTCGACAGAATTGATGTTTTCTGCAATCTGACAGATGTTTGGATTTCAGAGTCGATAGCCAAAAATAATATCCCTGTGACCTTTGATAGTGACCTTTTTCTTTTGCTTTAAGGACTAGACACATGAGATGGGAAAGAACTGCCCAAAATGGCTTTCTTCCATTCGCTAGGAGAAATGATGCCTCTGACTAAATTCAGAAAGGGTTAACATTAAAAACAGAAAACTCCCTAGTACAGAATTGAGTGTGAAATTCTCCCTGTCTACAAATCAACTGTATGTATCTAAAATTCTGTAATTTACGATAAGCTCTGACAATTGACACTATAAGTGGTATTATCAAAATTTAGTTCAATTGGTAAGAATATGGTATAATCAAAACTGTGATCATAGGCAAAATTTTTAATTTTAATTTTATTTTTAAATTAAAAAACCTTTCCATTTCTTTAGCTGTGACATAAGTATATTTCTATATTAGGAAGACAGTGTAAGATTGCTGTTTCATAGTTCAGAAGTGGTTAATAATGGTAATTATGTATGATTCAACTTTACACACACACACACACACACACACACACACGCACGCACACACACCCCACAAGCCAGAGGGAGAGAGAGAGAGGTTTTTTTCTTAAAATGCAAGTACCTCGCAACAGAAGTTTGATAGGAAAGTGTTGATTTGCCATTTCAAAAACAAAACATGTTATTGCTATTTATCAATGATTATACAATATTAGTAGAATAATGTTAATTGAGAACTTCCTATGGGTAAAATATTTAATCATAATGTTTCTATAAGGTAGACACTGAACAGGGCTTCCCACTATATTATACTTTCTTCTAAGATTTAACATTTCTCATACAGATCTCGGAAACTGAAGTGTGATGGACTATTCAGTAGAGGAGGCAAATTATGACCAACGAACAGAAATGCTCTTAATTCCAAACTGTGTAGGATGCTACTAAGTTTGATATCAGAGAAGATAATTTAAATAAAGAAACTGGAGGCAACACCCGTGTCTGCCTAGTCTTGCCTTTAAATAACTGCAAGTTTGGTTAAGAATTACTAACTTCTTGGTGCTATTGCTTCTTATTTACAAGCCGTTAGTATGAGGCTAGGATGATTTAAAGACCTCTCTCCACTTTACATGGAGCTCATTACGTTCATGTTGACACAGGCAGGTCTATTAAGGTGAATAAAGCAAATGGAGCCAAAATATCTTTCTCTAGGTTTTCATCCCAGGGCCACCCTCATCAGACGCATTTGGGGCTTTTATGAAAAATACAGATCTCTGGGCTCCAGCTCCAGACCTACTAATTGAAAATCCTTAGGGATGGGGCCTAGGGAATCTGCAATTAACTAGCTTTCCCAAAAGCCTGGTATTTTGTTAGTGCTATGTAGATGAATATTTGTGTAATATGTATAGTGCTACTAATTCTTAAGCATCTCAAATTTGAGAACCACTAAACCAGCGAGTGTGGTAAGCTGTGCAGATTTCTTTGGTACTAGACTCCCATCCTTACCGCACTAGAAAATGGGAAGGTGGATGATAGACTGATCTCCTGAAATCTCTGGCAAAGACGTGGAAGTTTTCTCTGTCCTCCTTGTGAGAACCTCCACGGATCCTGCTATGTCGGGCACGTCCCTATTTCTCTGGACCCTCTGGCACTAACTCCTTCTCTTGGGCTTCAAGTTCTGCTCCTATTTGTGGTTACCCCTCCTCTCAGAACCCAGACCAAATGTAGGCAGGAAGTATCATGAGAGATCATTTGGGTTCTAAAATATTTTTTAAAATGACTTTCAGTTCAGAAAATTTTGTAGGCCCTCCTGTAACATGGACCCCCAGGGGTCTGTGGCCAGAGTGCTGAGGTTCAAACCTCTTCATTCACTCATTCATTTTAAAGCCAATGTATTTATCAAGTGCCTGCTAGGAGTGAGGTACCACACTAGACCCAAGAGATATTTATTATCAATTGTAACATCAAACATATAATAAGTATTCAATATATCTTTTTTTAATAGACATGACAGTGAGTCTCCTACAATGCCTTTAATTTACCAGTGACCCATCTACACTTGGTGTGTGCCCTAAGGTCAAAGATCACTTACTAATAATCTTAAAAGAGCCTTTTAAGATCTAACTCCTGACTTCCACTTCTTCCCTTTCTCCATGCCTCTTTCTCTCTTTTCATATCCTAAAACAAAATGAAAAGTCAGTGGGAAGTCATAAAGTTCAGATTTCATTAGCTTTTGATATCACTTTTCCTCGGGGAGAAAAATTACATTTTTGGGTGACCTTTTTAGTTAATTCACAGCTGGGAGAAAGTCACCCTTAGTGTCTTTTCCATTAATAGGTAATTAGATGCTGCTGGTCACCGTGGTCCTATGAGGTGGGCTGTGCTGTGAGGGTGAAGAGGCAGAATATGGCACTCATGCTTTTGACCTCTGATTCCAGACCCTGGGCCACAGGGGCCAGTAAAAGAATGAAATCAGTAAGTGACAACTCAGATTGTGACAAGCAGTGAAATAGATACAACACCTAGGGCAGAGAAGGCTCACTGCGTACCTGAGAATTAGGGAAGGCCTCTCAAAAGAAGGAACGTTTGGATTGAACCTTAAATAATATATGACCAAGCTTCAAAGGAACCGAGATGTACGTGCACATGCAGAGAGAGTGGGCAACCTTGGTTTCTGCAAGAGTTTACTCCTGGATATTCGTATAACAGAGTTAAGTCATATTTCTGCTATCAGGACCCAGCCTTTTCTGATAAAGGGCTTTCCAGACTCACTAGTGTTAGCCACATAACTATTCTTCCAGACATGCTGGGTGAAGACGGATCTCAGAGCGTTTTTATTAAAACAGTGTGGTCTCCAGTAATATCACTTATTTGTGAGTTTCGCAGATGGAAAGGGTCCACAAAATTGGTGGTGTCAGGTACAATTCCCATAAGTAGAAGATGAAAAGAAAGATCCATGAGGTCACATCCAGTCTGCCTCTGGAGGATCAGGGCAGGAGGATTCGGGATGTATTTATTTTCTAGCACTCTGCCCAGCTCAGACTTACATGTTTACATTTATATAGCACCTTTCCTCAAAGGAAATGACTTCACTCGTGGAACAGGGAAAGGTCATTTGAAATTTGAGTTACATAGAGAAGCAATAACCTTCACCCTATCAGGAGGTTGCACTGAGACTTTGTGAATGATCCTTTGTGGATCGCACCCCATCTCTCCCACTTACCTGCTTGCCTGTGTGAGATTTTGTTTGCTATTCCACACTTGCCTGCATGCTGGTCTCTCATCTCCTCCCAGACAGCTCCTTTGGCTTCCCCAGCGACCTTAATTATCACCTCATCAAGGATACATATTTAGTGCTTTTAATCTGTCCCCAGAAATCAATCTATCCTCTGCATGCATTACTTTTGTTTAACCCTTTCATCAATTTCCTACCTTGCTCTGGTACATTTCTGCTTTCTGGTTTGAAGTGACTTGGAAATAATCTATCTTCTCATTAGAGCCTCGTAAAAAGGGACTTTGCAACCTGCCAGCTATGGGATTTTTCCACCTCTGAAAGGGAACTTCGAAATGATATTAGCTCCCTTTTCTTTTTCTGGTTTTTTTTTTTTTTTTTTTTTTTTTTTTTTTTTTTTTTTTTTTTTTTTTTTTTTTTTGCTATAACATTGCATGACTGGTCTAAATCCGACTTGCCGCCTGCATGTCTCTCTTCACAACTTCTTTTCAAGTTGGCTGTGTGCTTTGAATATTTCCCTTCAAAGGGAGGGGCTGCTCTTTCCCTCCAGTTAAATCTCTCTTTATTAGTTTCTGCTCTCACAGCTATTGCTGCTAAGTTCCTCTGCAGCCCTCCTCCCGCGTTCCTGGAATTTGCAACCCTTTCTATTTGGAATCAGCTGAGAGTTTCTTTTGTGCGAGGTCTTCTTTGCACTTTGGCCATGAACATAGATGATACTTTGACCGAACGTAACAACTATGCTTGCAGATTTCATTTGGTTATAGAGCTCTGCTTTTACATCTTCCTATATTGTTATAATATGTCGATCAAGGATGGCTCCTCTGCTATAGAATTCAGGGGCGCCAACTGGGATAGTGGAATGAGTACAGGCTTTAGATTCAACAGATCCAGGTTCAAATCCTTGCTCTGCCATTACCAGCCCAGGATTTTGTGTTAGTTAAGTAAAGATACAATAACAAACTATTATAAACAGGATGTCTTGAAAAAAAAGCTTACTGTCTCACGGATCTGGAAGGCAGAAGTCCCATTCCACATTTCCTGCCTAGCTTCTGGTAGTTGCCAGCAATCTGTGACATTCCTTGCCATGTAGCTGCATCACTTCAATCTCTGCCTTTATCTTCACTGGCCCATCTTCTCAGTGTATCTCTGTGCCTCTCCTCTTCTTGAAAGGATAATAGTCATTGGATTTCAGGCTCACCAAAATCCAGTAGATCTTGAGATCCTTAATTACCTCCGGAAAGACCTTATTTCCAAGTCAGCTCACGTTTACAGGTACTGGGATTTAGGACTTGTAGATATCTTTTGGAGGGATACTATTCAACCCAATACAGCCTTAATCAAGTTACTTATTCTCTCTCACCCTCAGTTTCCAGAATAGTTGTTGAGAAAAATAAATCATAAAATGTTTGGAAAGCTTCTAGCATCATGGCAGGCCTATAGTAAGTGATCAGTAAATATTAATTCCCTTTTCCAAAACTTCTGTTACTTCATTGATAGGACATTTTAGAAAACAAATATAGTCTTGATTTATAGACTAGGGCGTTTTTAAAGGTCTAGTGCTATATCACTGTATGTAAATTAGAAATAAGCCTTCCTCTAAATAATTCATCTGCAAGACAAAGTTGAAAACTTTGCTAAGTAATGGGTCAGCTGAGCATGGTGGCTTATGCCTGTAATCCCTGCATTTTGGGAGATGGAGGTAGGCTGATAATCTGAGGTCAGGAGTTTGAGGCCAGCCTGGGCAACATAGTGAAATGTCATCTCTACTAAAAATATCAAAAAATTAGCTAGGGTGGTGGTGGGCACCTTAATCCCAGCTACTCAGGAGGCTGAGTCAGGAGAATTGCTTGAACTCCGGAGGCAGAGGTTGTAGTGAACTGAGATGACACCATTGTACTCCAGCCTGGGTGACAAGACTGAGACTTCATCTCAAAAAACAAAAAAGCCAAAATTCGCCATTTGGGCAGACACCAAGCTAGCTGCAGCAGTTTTTTTTCATACCCCAGTGGCACCTGGAATGCCAGCAAGACAGAACCATTTGCTCCCCTGGAAAAGGGGCTGAAGCCAGGGAGCCAAGTGGTCTAGCTCAGCGGATCCCACCCCCACAGAGCCCAGAAAGCTAAGATCCACTGGCTTGAAATTCTTGCTGCTAGCACAGCACTCTGAGCTCAACCTGGAACGCCCAAGCTTGAGGGGGTGCACCTGCCATTACTGAGGATCAAGTAAGTGGGTTTTCCCCTCACAATATAAACAAAGCCTCCAGGAAGTTCATTCCATGTGGAGCCCACCACAGCTTGGCAAAGCTGCTGTAGCCAGACTGCCTCTCTAGATTCCTCCTCTCTGGGCAGGGCATCTCTGAAAGAAAGGCAGCAGCCCAATCAGGGCTTAAGGATAAAACTCCCATCTCCCTGGGCCAGAGCGCCTGGGGGAAGGGGCGACTGTGGGTGCAGCTTCAGCAGACTTAAATGTTCCTGTCTGCTGGCTCTGAAGAGAGCAGTGGATCTCCAAGCACAGCACTTGAGCTCTGCTAAGGGACAGACTGCCTCCTCAAGTGGGTTCCTGACCCCCATGCCTCGTGACTGGGAGACACCTCCCAGCAGGAAACAACAGACACCTCATATAGGAGAGTTCTGGCTGGCATCTGGTGGGTGCCCTCTGGTACGAAGCTACCATAGGAAAAAAACAGGCAGCAATCTTTGCTGTTCCGGAGCCCCTGACGGTTATAACCCAGGCAAACAGCGTCTGGAGTGGACTCCAGCAAACTGCAGCAGAGGGGCCTGTTAGAATGAAAACTAAAAAACAAAAAGGAATAGCATCAACATCAACAAAAAGGATGTTCACACAGAAACCCCTTATGAAAGTCACCAACATCAAAGACCAAAGGCAGATAAATCCACAAAGATGAGAAAAAACCAGCACAAAAAAAGGCTGCATATTCCAAAAATAAGAATGCCTCTTCTCATCCAAAGGATCACAAATCCTTGCCAGTAAGGAGATAGAACTGAATGGAGAATGAGTTTGATGAATTGACAGAAATAGTCTTCAGAAAGTGGGTAAAAACAAACTCCTTCAAGTTAAAGGAGCATGTTCTAACCCAGTGCAAGGAAGCTAAGAACCTTGAAAAAAGGTTAGAGGAATTGTTAACTAGAATAACCAGTTTGAAGAAGAACATAAATGACCTGATGGAACTGAAAAACAGCATGAGAACTTCATGAAGCAGACACAAATATTAATAGCTGAATCGATCAAGTGGAAGAAAGGATATCAGAGATTGAAGATCAACTTAATGAAATAAAGCATGAAGACAAGATTAGAGAAAAAAGAATGAAAAGGACTGAACAAAGCCTCCAAGAAATAGGGGACTATGTAAAAAAACCAAACCTACGTTTGATTGGTGTACCTGAAAGTAATGGGGAGAAAGGAGCCAAGCTGGAAAACACTCTTCAGGATATTATCCAGGAGAGCTTCCCCAACCTAGGAAGACAGGCCAACATTCAAATTCAGGAAATACAGAGGACACCACAAAGATACTCCTCAAGAAGAACAACCCCAAGACAAATAATCATCAGATTCACCAAGGCTGAAATGAAGGAAAAAATGTTAAGGGCAGCCAAAGAGAAAGGTCAGGTTACTCACAAAGAGAAGCCTGTCAGACTAACAATGAGTCTCTCTGCAGAAAGCCTATAAGTCAGAAGAGAGTGGGGGTCAATATTCAACATTCTTAGAAAAGATTTTCCACCCAGAATTTCATATCCAGCCAAACTGAGCTTCATAAGTGAAGGAGAAATAAAATGCTTTACAGACAAGCAAATGCTGAGAGATTTTTGTCACCATCAGGCCTGCCTTAAAGGAAAAACCAATACCAGCCACTGAAAAAACATACCAAATTGTAAAGACCATAGACGCTATGAAGAAACTGCATCAATTAATGGGCAAAACAACCAAATAGAATCATAATGGCAGGATAAAATTCGCACATAACAATACGAACCTTAAATATAAATTGGCCAAATGCCCCAATTAAAAGACCCAGACTTGCAAATTTAAAGAGGCGAGACCCATTGGTATGCTGTATCCAGGAGACCCACCTCAAGTGCAAAGACACACATAGGCTCAAAATAAAGGAATGAAGGAATATTTACCAAGCAAATGAAAAGCAAAAAACAGCCAGGGTTATAATTCCAGTTTCTGATAAAACAGACTTTAACAAAAATCAAAAAAGATAAAGAAGGGCATTATATAATGGTGAAGAGATCAATGCAACAGGAAGAACTAACTATCCTAAATATATATGCACCCAATACAGGAACAGCCCACTTTTTGATGTTGTTTTTTTTTTCTTGTAAATTTGTTTAAGTTCTCTGTAAATTCTGGATATTTGCCCTTTGTCTGATGGATAGATTGCAAGTTTTTTTCCCCTTCTGTTGGTTGCTGGTTCACTCTGATGATAGTTTCTTTTGCTGTGCAGAAGCTCTTTAGTTTAATTAGATCCCATTTTTCTATTTTGGCTTTTGTTGCCAATGCTTTTGGTGTTTGAGTCATGAAGTCCTTGTACATGCCTATGTCCTGGATGGTATTGCCCAGGTTTTCTTCTAGAATTTTTATGGTGTTAGGCCTCATGTTTAAACAAGCAATGGGGAAAAGTATTTGCTATTTAATAAATGGTATTGGGAAAACTGGCTAGCCATGCAGAAAGCTGAAACTGGATCCCTTCCTCACACCTTATACAAAAATCGACTCTAGATGGGAGACACACATTCTATACTGGCAATCATCAACCATTTTGGCACCAGGGACTGGTTTTGTGGAGGACAATTTTTCCACAGGCTGGGGGTGGGACATAGTTTTAGGATGATTCAAAGGCACTATTTACTGTACACTTTATTTTTTATTAATATTACATTGTAATATATTATGAAACAAGCACACAACTCACCATAATGTAGAATCAGTGGGAGCCCTGAGTTAATTTTCCTGCAACTAGACTTTCCCATCTGGAAGTGATGAGAGACAGTGACAGATCATCAGGCATTAGGTTCTCAAAAGGATCATGCGACCTAGATCCCTTGAGTGCACAGTTCACGATAGGGTTCGCACACCTTTGAGAATATAATGCCACTGTTGATCTGACAGGAGGTAGAGTCCAGCAGTAATGCAAGCGATGGGATTGCATTGCTCCACTCACCTGCTGTGTAGTGCGGTTTCTAGCAGGCCTTGCACTGGTATCAGTTGGGGACCCCTGTTGCAGACAGAAGGAATTGCAAGTGCAAAGCGGGACTGTCAGGGTGTGTAAGGCAGTGGGGTATGGGAAAGGGTTTGGAGGAGGCAGGAGCTCGATCATGTAGAGCCTGATTGGCCAGGGTTGGGATTGGGTGGGATCCAGTGTGGCTGGCAGAACTCAGTGTTTGGGGGCAATAGCTACTGTTAGCTGTGATTCAGAAGGGCAGCCTGCAGTGTGAACTGAGATCACTGTGGCTGGTTCTCCACGCACTGTGACGGTTGTCTAGGGCATGCAGAACTTTTGCCTCCTTCCCAACTCTAGGCTCTCTCTACTGCCATTCTCTTTGTTCACTATCCAAACTGTCCTCCAGCCACAGGAATGTCGCCAGCTCCGGATGCTTGTTCTTGCTCTTTTTATTTTATTTTTATTATCTGATAGAAGCAGGCAGTAATACTCCAAGACACTTCTAGGAACCAGTATATGACAAGAGATGCATTTCACCCTGTCAGTTCCTCCAGCATAAATGACATGAGAGTGCTTTTCTAAATAATTTCATAATAATTCCAAATCCTCTTAAGTGAGTTTGCTTCCACTGAGGGATACCATAATGCATACACTTCTGTTGACTTTATTGTCCATTCACCTGAAACTAAATTCTAGTGTGCTTTGCTGCAGTTCACCTAGAAGACGCACAATTAGATGCACTTTCATTCTAGTCTCACAAACTGCTATGCCAAATACTTTCATTAAAAACTATTTTCTCAAAGAATTAAAGCAAGCATACAAAATAAGACTAGGGGCCTTTCCATAAGAGAAAGAATCGAGATTGAGAGGCATGGGAGGAAGGGCTACTGGGTGAAGGAAAGCTGAACAAAAGCATGGAAAGTCAAAGAAGCACACACCTGTGTGGATAGCATCATCTAATTGTCCTGAAATGAATTGTCCTATGTCAGAGCATGCTTGTCAAATTCGTCTAAACTTCTCTAGGCAGGCATAGAAAGGTAATATTCTAGTTCTCAGTATTGGCAAGTCACAATCAAGAGCAAGTCAGTTGAATGTTAGAAGTATGCATCTAGCTTATATTGATAGATCAAATGTAATACAACAGCACGTAACACTTACTAGCCTTTTGGTCAAACTATTGGGCATGGAAGACATTCAACATGCAGTAGCGTTTATTGACTGTCTACAGTATTCAGTGCCCTTGGTTTGGGTGGGGCTCCATGGAATGGAAGATATATCCCCTGTCTTCCAGGAGCGTTCAATATTGATTCTGCGTCATTTCCCGTGGCCCTCACTTTTTCAGTTCTTCCTATTTACTTTCTTGGAGGGTATTCTCAATGAAGTCCCAAAAGGCCACAGATAAATTTAATTAAGGGTGGAAGTGCTGCCAGACAGAGGAGGAGCCGTGAGCCTGAGCTGCAGCCCAAAGGTGGAATAGTCCACAAACTCAGGCGCGCACCCTTTCTTCCCTGGCAAATGCCCCGTGCACTCTTTGTTTAATTAAGGGACACTCTGCTGTGATGAGCCAACCTGGCCACAGGGTGTCACAACTGCCCCAGGGACTCCTCTACACACTCGGGAGGGAGACAGGGTCTGAAAGGTCAGACGCTGGTAGCTTGTCGTTGCTTCTCCTGCCCACGTGGCCAAGTGAGTCAGCCCTGAGTCAGCTCAGCTGTGCAAAAATCACCCAAAATGTCACGGCTGCCAGGGCCTGACATAATGGCTTCTGAACTGCTCACCGGGCTGTGTGTGGCTCTCAGTCTAATGGAGGGGATCAAAAGTTTGGCTGTCCCCGAGAGTGAGATGAGGAACTGGTGACAGCCCCACCCCACCCAGCAGGGGCCCCCTCACACGCCTCCAGTCATTGGACCAGGTTTGTTCCTGGAAGGGTCTGAATCATTTATTTGCAGAAGGACCAAGGAGGGGCTCAAGAGACAATGATTTTAGTGTTGGTTTTGCTTCCTTCAAGTTGGGGACCTTCAGCCACTGAATCCACAGAGCTGGGCCTCAGTTTCTCCAGCTGTAAAATGAAGGTGAATCCTTTCAACTTCTAAACATTTATGCAGAATTGGCCATGTCTTATTTAGTTAGCCATTTCAATTTCTTTCTCTCTTTTTTTTTTTTTTTTGGCTCTGACAGCCTTCAAGGTAGAAGATATTAGCCTTTTTTTTTTTTTTAACAGACACAGAAACTGAGGCCCTGTGAGACTAACAAAAGGTATTCAAAAGGGAATAAAGAGGAGACATTTTAATCCAGATCTGTCCAGATTAATCCCACTGTAATTAGGGTGTTCATTTACAAACTATACATGAACCTCTGTGACTCCTGGGAACTGCATTTTAGACAGGATCAGATAAAAGACACAGAGAATATATTTGGATAAGACTTGTGAAAAGTAAATTCTGGATCTTTGGGATAGAAGCTAAGGGATATTTGCTAATCAAATGGTAGTAGCAAAATGGGTCAAGAATGGCAGGTAAAGAATAAACAGAAGAGAAACATGTTTTAATAATACTCAACCAATATTTATTAAGTTTCTCCCCTGAAAAATTATTGTTTAGGGCAGCAAAAGGCAAGCAAGCCTTGAGGCAGCTGAGAATTCAGCCATGCCAATATCCAAATGCAAATAAAAGGAAGAAACAGTCAGAAAAAAACAAGCAAAGTACTGCAGAAATTCAATGAAGCATTGAATGAAGAAGCCATATCCCACTGGTGGAACTTGGAAGGCACCAGGGAGAAGGTTTCAGTTGGGTCATAAAGAATAGCAGAGTATCAACAGGTAATAACACAAAGGATGAACTAGCTGGGAGAAAGAAATGTAGGAACAGAAGTCAGGAAAGAAAGGGTTGTGTTTGATTGTTGGAAGACAGTGCATCAATTCCTCAAAGTTCTAAAGACAGAAAGAACATTCAACTCAGCAATCTCATTCCTGGCTACACACCTAAAGGAATAGAAATCATTCTGTCATAGAGACATATGCATATATATGTTCATTGCAGCACTAGTCACAATAGCAAATATATGGAATCCACCTAAATGCCCATCAATGATAGACTGACTAAAGAAAATGTGGTACACATACACTATAGAATACTATGCAGCTGTAAAAAAGGAATGAGACCAGGCCCTTTGCAGGAATATGGATGGAACTGGAGGTCATTATCCCTAGCAGAACTAATGCAGTAACAGAAAACCAAACACAGCATGTTCTCACTTTAAGTCAGTCGGAGGGAAATAGTGAGAACGCATGAGGGGAACATCATACCCTGGGGCTTTTTGGAGGCTGCAAGATCAGAGGAGGGAGAGGATCAAGATAAGTAACTAACGGGTACGAGGCTTAGTACCTGGGTGATGAAATCATCTGTACAACAAACCCCCATGACACAAGTTTACCTATGTAACAAGCCTGCCCAGGTACCCCTGAACTTAAAATGAAAGTTGTTTTTTTAAGAAAAGAAATGGTTACCTTTGGAGAACAGGGAAGTCTGTTCTGTTGAAGTGAGTGTGTAAGGGACTCACTCCCTTGGAAAAGTTCATCTGAAATCATATTGTAGAGAGCCTTCCTAAAAGACAATTTTGTGAGGTTAGTGGTCAATGGAGAACCAATAAGAGAGTGATATATATATATATAATTTTTTTTTATTTTTTTTTTTGTGAGACAGAGTCTCACTCTGTCACCCAGGCTGGAGTGCAGTGGCATGATCTTGGCTCACTGCAACCTCCATCTCCCAGATTCGAGTGATTCTCCGACCTCAGCCTCTCGAATAGCTGAGATTACAGGTGCCTGACACCATGCCCAACTATTTTTTGTATTTTCAATAGAGATGGGGTTTCACCATTTTGGCCAGGCTGATCTTGAACTCCTAACAGGTGATCTGCCCACCTCAGCCTCTCAAAGTGCTGGGATTACAGATGTGAGCCGTCATACCCGGCCTGATATAATTTTTATAAAGAAGTTTTTGCCTATTGTCTGGGGATGGATGTTGGAGACAGGAGAGGTTGGTAAGAGTCCTTAAAATAATCTGGTGGCAAAGGTGAGTATGAGGAGGTGTTAGAGATACCAAGGTACAAATGTGAAGAGCTGGCCTCTGAATAAATAGAGATTCTGGAGTATTGGAGACAGGGCAAAGAGATGGTGGAGGTTTTAAACCTCATTGGGAAAATGAAGGTGCCGTTAGGATCCGCAGAAACATCATAAGGAGTGGTAAATTCTAGAAAATTAGTAAGAAGAAATATATAAAGAGAAAAGAAGTATACAACGGAACATTGGGAAGGATTTATGTAATGCCATGAAAGAAAGAAAGTAAAGCTAATGAAAAAGAGAAACCACCAGCCGGGGTATAGTTAGGATGGAAGAGAGAGTTTCTTGAAGAAAGCAGCAGGGTCAGTAGTGTCAGGGGCCTCAGGGATTGAGGAGGATTGAGACAGAGCCTTTGTAAGTGCTGTGATGCGCACTCTTTTCACATCTTTGCCATTTTCTCTGAATGTAGAGAAATTCTGTCTGTGCCTGTGTATTTGTAGCCTCCAACAGAGTGTCCCACTCATCAAAGGCACTCAGTGAATGTTTGCTGAATGGAGAAAGGAAAACACAGACACAGGGCTGTTTAGGGGAACTGTAGGCATGAAAACAAAGGTGTTAAAGAGGGAGTGCCTTCTGAGTCTTGCAGGGATCCTCTGTCTTTCCAAATAGTTCTGGGGAAAAGGCAGTTCTGGGCTAGTGCAGTCCTTCCAGACCTTGAACATGCATCAGAATCACCTGTAGTCTTGTTATATAGATTGCTGCTCCTGCCCGCCTCAGTTTCTGATTCGTAATAATAGGTCTGGCCAGGTGGGGTGGCTGATGCCTGTGATCCCAGCACTTTGCGAGGCTGAGGTGGGTGGACCATGAGGTCAGGAGTCCAAGACCTGCTTGCCCAAGATGGTGAAACCCCGTCTCTACTAAAAATACAAAATAATAATAATAATAATTAGCGAGGCGTGGTGGTGCACGCCTTTAATCCCAGATACTGGGGAGACTGAGACAGATAATTGCTTGAACCCAAGAGGCGGAGATTGCAGTGAGCTGAGATCACGCCACTGCACTCCAGCCTGGGTGACAGAGTGAGACTCAGTCTCAAAACAAAACAAAATAATAGGTCTGAAATGAAAGCCCTACATTTCCATTCCAACAAGTTCCTGGATGGTGTGAAGGCCACTGGTTCAGTGATCACGCTTTGAGAGCCCTGGACATGTGAAAATATCCCTGTATATTCAGTTAGAAGACCTAGTTTGAATTCCAACCCCTTCTCTTATTTGCTCTTTGCCTTGAGATATTTCTCCATGCCTGTTTTCTCAGATGCAAGATGAGGGCCTTACCTACAACATAGTACTGAGATTTCATTTAACATGCACTGACGGGCACATTAAATGAAATCTCAGTACTTGTCTAAAACATGTTTGTTGAACTATTTTTTTCTTTAAAAAATATTTTGAAATTTTATTTTTAAATGTCTTCAGCTTACTGAGCCACAATTGACAAATACAATTTATACAGTGTATTCAAGGTGTACAACATGGTGTTTGATATACATTGGGAAAGGCTCATCACAATCAAGCTCATTAATATGTCAGTCACTTGACATCGTTAACTTTTGTGTGTGTCTGATGAGAGCACTTAAGATCTGGTCTCAGCAGATTTGGGGTACACCATAGCTTCTTATTTACTGCAGTCACCATACTGTACATTAGGTCTCCAGAATTTACTCATTTTACAGCTGTAAGTTTATGTCCTTTGACTAACATCTTCCCATTTTCTCTGCTCTTCGGCCACTGTAACCACCATTCTACCTGGGTTCTATGAATTCAACTTTTTTTACATTCATTTAAAGATTTTTTTTTTTTTTTTTTGGGAC
>NW_016107731.1:618137-623991 GCF_001604975.1 Cebus imitator | reverse complement strand
CTGGGATTACAGGCACGCACCACCATGCCCAGCTAATGTTTTGTATTTTTAGTAGAGATGGGGTTTCACCGTGTTGACCAGGATGGTCTCAATCTCTTGACCTCGTGATCCACCCGCCTCGGCCTCCCAAAGTGCTGGGATTACAGGCTTGAGCCACCGCGCCCGGCCTAAAGATTTTTAAGAAGACGAAGATGAGTTGGAGCTTGAGAAAGTAACAGGAAGGAGGAAAATGTGTTTATTTTGCTTAGTTAAGAAATGGCAAGATGCATGGTAGATGCATGTTTTCTGGGCAGAAGATTTAGCGTAAATTAATGGATTTCTGTGGAAGAGTTGATTTGAGAGCTGACATGACCATGACTCTTACGATTATCTGCATATGGGTCACTCAGTTTGTCTGTGTGAACAGGACCGTACAAATCCTAAAGGCCAGGTTTATCATCTTGCTTATACAAAGTTAACCATGGCACCCAAACCCCACACATTCAGAATAAGAATAAAATAAGGCACGCTTTGAGTCATACATAGATGTGTAATTTACTTCCGATAAAAATGGAGATGAGGTTGCAGCTAGATAACCATTCAGCTTCGTCCAAGGTACAAAGGTTTAATGTTTTATGTTTGCATTTAGTCATTTTTATGGTACTGGCTTCTTGGCTCATTTCTGAATAAATCCAGGCAGCATGGAAACAAATGCCAAAGAAACAGAAAAAAAACTCTCTCAGAATTTCCCGTCCATATTTATAGTGAGTTGACAGATATTGCATTTCCTTTATTTCAGGCCCTAATCAATTCATTGCTAAAAGGAAAAAAAGGGAGAGAAGAAAACAGATGAAGAGGAACAATTTGTATGGGGCTTCTGGTCATTACCTTTCTGTTAAAATTCTCATTAGTAGAACTAATTAGCATTCCATTAATAAATGTAGGAATAGAAGATACAACAGCTGAAGCAGATGCTTATTGCAATTGCAGATGTATTGTTGCCATTTGCTTGTTAAATTCAGCATCTTTAATTCTGCAATGTGGTGTTTTGAAGAGGATGAAATGGTTCTCCTCATATGAATCCTCCTTCTGTGTGGTCAGGATGCAAGCCATAGGGTGAAGCAAAGTGGCCACATCTGTCCAGCTTCCTTTGCATACAAGGATGATGACCGTGCTTTCGTATGGCTCCCTCAGGCATCATGAACCCAGATCCTTCGCATTCTAATCTCGCTCGCCTCTTGACTGTTGATGAGAGGGTGGCCCCAGCACTACAGAAAGAACCAGCCTATTCCACGATAGTTGCTGTGGAACTCAGCATTGATCGCTTCTGTCACTGTACTAGCAGGGACACCTGAATGGCTCTGTCATTAATAATGGAATGGAGACCCAGGGTGCAAAACAGATTCCACAGGCTGACTCCCACACGTAGTGGAGGGAACTTAAGGGCAGTAAGTGCTAAGGTGTAAAAGAGGGAGTGCTGTGCTTCTCAAAACATTAATCTTATGCAAAGAATCACCTGGACATTGTGTTAAAAAGCGGATTCTGGATCCAGGATCCCCCACGGATGCAGGTGCTGCTGGTCCATGAGCCACTCTTGAGATGCATGTGTAGTATTAGGGATTTCTTCTGCCAGCATAGTTTGTGTGTGTGTGTATGTGTGTGTGCGTGCGTGCGTGCGTGTGTGTGTGTGTGTGTTTTGGCAGTTAATTTGCAAAAAAGGTTTTGCTAATGCTTCTGCCATTTTTTTGTTTCTTACCTTTCTTGTCATTATAGATAATTTTTGCTTCAAACTAACCATACTTGATTCACTTGCATAGTTCAATTATTAACCGAAAAGCCTGCAAAGGAAGTCTTTGTGAAAAAGAAAGCAACAAGATGATGAGATTTAGTTATTGTCAATAACTGTTTTCTAAAGTGATTTCACCATTTTACATTCTCGCCATCAGAGTATGAGGGCTCGAATTTCCTCATGTCCTTGCCAATACTTGCTATTTTCTGTCTTTTTATTTTAGCCATTTTAAAGGGTGTGAAGTGGTATCTCCTAGTGATATTGATTTGCATTCCAAACACTTTTGATTTTGCATGCCTATTAGTAATTGAGCACTCACCTTGCTTTATGTGTGCTGGATTATTTATACAGTTATATATGTACATGATATATATATATATACACATATTGTATTTATATATTACGGTATATAATACAGTACAAAGATAGCATATATAGTACAAAACACCCCCTGAAAATATGTTTTAAATGTAAGACAGAAGTTCTAACATGTTTTTCCAAATATTTCAGAGAATGATCATTTTTACTTCTGTGGGATTAATTCATCTCACTTAGAAAATACCTATATAAAGAACCACCAAAATTTAAAATAAAAATTCTACTAAAGAGCAAAGATTCTAATATTCTTTCAGCAGTATTTATTTATTGAGAGTTCACTGTATATGAAGCGTTCTAAGTATTTTCCAGCATACAAAGTGCATAGAAGACAATCCATGATGTCAAATGTTACAGTATATATATTATTTCATAAACATAAAAACTCTTGATAGAGTTTTTTTCTTTTAAATAAGCAGCAGGTGACCCTATTACATAAAAAAAATCATAGTGCACGCAAACACAGCAAAAATAATCTGATCTATCTTCATGATATAGCAATAAATAATGTGTGTCCAAGAAACCATAAAAGCTAACATTTACCTAAATTCTTTCCATTCAGTATCACACAACCCAGCTTTTTTAAAAAACTGTACCTCTTCTTTGTAAGTATTAAGTGGTAGTCAGATAATCTATTATATTGTAAGAATTCAAACAGTAAAGACAAAGTATTTTGAAAGCAACTACAGGGAAAAGATAGATTACGATAAAACTATCATAAAAAAGAAAAATATGCTAGGAGACTGCTACTTTAGAGAAATTCATACAAACTGGTTGAAGCCAGTATAACTGAGACTACCGGACAATAAGAATGTTCAGTATCATTTGTATTATGTTTCCCCATTTGTTTTTTCTCTCTTTAAATAGCATAATCTCTAAAAGACTTTTATTTTCTTTAAATTATCTCTATAAACGCTGATTTAATGAGAGATGCCATGTTTCATTTTGTGTACCTTCATGGTGTCTAAAAAGAGCCCCACTAGATCTATATTGAGAAATTAGGACATTCTGCATAAACAAAACAGATAAAATTGCTCTGTGAATTAGGAGAAAAGTAATTTTTATGAGATTTGTAATGTTACATACTCATTTAAGGAACTGTGGAAAAGAGAAAAGAATGAGTGCCTCCTATTTTCTTAAGACTAAAAGAACAAGAGTTTACCCATAATTTCTTGTCTTGTCCTATTTTGGGGTGGAAGGGGATATAATCATTTCCTCTTTCCTCTCCTCCTCCTCCTCCTCCTCCTCCTCCCCCTCCTCCCCCCCGCCACCTCCTCTCCCCCTCACCTCCTCCATTGCTGTGTAATTGTCAAGGGCAAAATACTGTTGCCTTGAACTGAGATTCAGGTTGCTGTGGAGGTCACTTAGAGGAATGGCTCCCTGTTTTGTCTGTTTGAAGGCTAATGTAACAGACTCAGCTCAACATCGGATGTCCCTGCCAGGCCGGTCATTTAAGGGTCCTGATGTACTTGAGAGTTGTTCTGCATCCTTACTCCAGGAAAAGTAGGTGTGCTGGGGCGAGGAGTAAATACAGCTTTTGTGGGGCCTTCATCTGATAATATTTGGGAGCTCTTCTATAAGAAAAAGATTACATATTACAAATATAAAAATAGTTACAAAAGTGAATACTTTGAGTGACAAAAGGTATCACCCATCACATGGGTAAACACGCTGCCTCATCCCAACACGAGAGTAAAACACATGATTTATTTCAAACATTCTCATTCCTCTCTCCTCTCAGTACTAACTGCCAAAGGACTTATTTCAATAGAACTCCTGGCCCTGACTTTTGTGTCCCAACATTGGGTGAGTCAGCACAGTTGAAGGTAGGAGAGTTATTAGAAGCTTTTCCTACACCGGGATGGTAGCAATGATTTAATGACACATCAGATTCACTATGAACCACATAAATGGGTACCACTCACCATGAACTAAGTAGATCCCTAAATCAACTCTTTCTAAGTGTAGTGCTCAAAATGTCCAGGAACACTGCCTTACTACATGAGGGGACTGGAAAGGTGGCAGTATCAGAGAGAGAGAGAGAGCACAGTGTTAACCCACTGCTATTAAAATACCCACGTCTGCAAATCTTATAACATTAAGGCCCTGGAAGGAGCCTGTTAGCAAGGGCCCATGAAACCTCACCTTCTTTAGTTCCTTAATAATATATCTCCACTGATGCTCTGTTTCAGAGACATTTTATAAATGTCTATTCAAACAAGTCAATTTTCACCCTTTCATCTGAACAATTTTACAGGAATAATGATTTCACAGGACATTTTTAAACATTCCAATTTAAAACATACAGAGAAGACAGAGAAGAGGGGACATGAGAAAAGTATTCTTTAATTCCTCAAGATAGTTTTCTTTTTTATCCTGGAACATTTCCTACATTAAAAAAATCCTATTAAGACAGAAAGTAAAACTTTTCCCTTATAAAATATGTTTTAAAACAAATTCATCACATCCTCTCTGTGAGGGTATTACTAGATTACTGAATCATTGTGAGTCAGAAATGTTTAATCTTATCATATTGGCTTATAGCTTTGCACAGAACTACCACACACACACACACACACACACACACACACACATCTAGAAAGGCAGGAGAAGATTACCTTCTTTAATACATTTAGCTGAAACACTGTGACACCACCTATGATGACTCAAAGGCACAATTCAGTTATTTCCTTCATTCAATACATATTCATCAGTGCCAATTATATATAGGGCTCTTGTTGGACTTAAGGTGGATTTAGAAATTTATAAGACACAGACCCCATCTTCAAGGAGCTCAGAACTGTTTTTAGGCACAACCAGGTATGTATACAAGTAACTATAATAAATATGCGGGTTGACAAGTAGACATAAAGAACTGTGAAAATTCTGAAGTATGGGAGCAGCATCGGATCCTTTATTTGATGATGGAGGATGAAAAACATATATTTGGTACCTGCCCTCATAGCGTTTGTAATCTAGTGGTGAAGATGCACATTACACAACTCAGGACATACACAAATATGTAACCTATAAATTGTGATGTGTTATGAAAAAATAGACTTTTCCCTCTTGTACTCAGTCACCCTGTTTTTGAGGTTTCTTTTCTCTACACCAGGGTTCTCAACTTACTTAGGGGGAAATATTTTGAGCAGGATACAATGGGAAAAGAGTCTCTACCCCTTTCTGTTTGAAATTCATTTTTATCCCTTCCTGTCTGAACAAAAACTGTGTGGAATCAACACCGGCGAGCTCTGTGGGGAAAAAGTAAAACCTGCTCCCTTCGCTCTGCTGGAAGCTGGAGGGTGTAGGCCCCTGTGAGGTGGTGCATAGGATTCTAGCTTTCTCCTCCTTTCTCTGTATATCGGGCTCAGAGAGTACACTGTGTCCCTATGTGAATATGGACGGTTAGCGTTTACCAACATGTATCTGTCTACTTTCTCTTGTTTGAAAAAAGAAAACTTTAAAAAATGGGGTTATAGAAGGTCAGCAAAGGGTGGGTTTGAGATGTTTGGGTGGGGTAAGTGGGCATTTTGACAACATGGCTTCTCCTTTTTTTTTCCCATTTATTTTATTGCATTTTAGGTTTTGGGGTACATGTGAAGAACATGCAAAATTGTTGCATAGGAACATACGTGGCAGTGTGATCTGCTGCCTTCCTCCCCATCACCTACATCTGGCATTTCTCCCCCTGCTATCCCTCCCCAGCTTCCC
>NW_016107731.1:524833-616232 GCF_001604975.1 Cebus imitator | reverse complement strand
CAATCTTTATTGAAGTTATAGAAAAAGAATCCTCCAAAAGTGAAAAAATACATTATATACAAAAACACTTTCCCTTGGGAGGAAGGCTCTGCGCCCTCTTAACACGCAGTGCTTTCAACTGTAGCACAATGAAAGAGGGTCCTGATGAATATTGGAAGGTCATAAAAAGTGTTAGAAGGTGGCAGGTCAGGGAGAGCTGAGTGCTGAGGAGGAACGACCCGAGTAGAGGAGGATAACGAGGGATGTTTCAGGCAGAGAGAAACACAAGTGAGAAAGGCGCTAAGGAAGAAGACGGCTTGATGAACTGAAAGAGCAGAGGAAGGTGGATGAGGCTGGGACACAGTGAGTGAGGGTGGCAGAAGATAGTTCAGTGAGGAGGAGCAGAAGCTAAACTGTCAAGGAACGTAAAGACATGTTCACGATTCTGTGCTATGGGAAATCTTTGGAGCTACCAAAATATCACTTATGTACAATATAAAGTATGGATTGGAAGCAGAAAGCAGTGCTAGCAAAGGCTTCTGGGGTCATCCCAGGGAAAGAGGGTGGCTTGGACTGGGGCAAAAGCAATGAGGTGGCAGGAGTGGTGGTAAGAAGCACTCAGATTTTGCAGGTAGAATCAACAAGACTTGGATATGGATTGAATAGGGAGAATGAATGAGAAGGAACACACCAGACTTTGCTTTCGTATTGTAATCGGAAGTTTGCCATGAGACCGTAAGTTCTTTGAGGCAGTGGACGTGTTTTCTGCCTGATCTGTGCTTTTGATAGCATCAAAGAGGTAACTGGTGACTGGCAAATATTAATTTGCAATTTGCTTTACCAGGTAGAAAATCTAGTTTCTCTATCTTTCTGGTCCTCAGGGCTCTCTTGTTCTTTCCACCACTGTGTATTTCCTTCCTGATAGGACCTCAGAGGAAGAACAGAAAAAAAAATCCTTTGTACCTCACAATTTGGGACTACTTCTCATCCTCTTTCAACTTGGCACAGGCTGGAGACCAAGAATTGCGCCTTTCCTTTTGAAAAAATCCTACAATGGTGTCTACCTTACAGGGGCTATTCAAGGTGGTCGCGGTTGGTAGCCCAGTTGCATTAAAGAAATATTGTAGTACAGCAGTTGGTATCCATTCTGTTTTGTATAGTGACCAGGTGGATGTGCCTTTAAAATGTCTTCATATGCCTTTTAAAATTTCCTATGAATACTTCAATGAGAATAGGGTGGGACCTGGCTCTTTGTAATGATTTTCCAAGGACACATGTGCTGCATTTTCACTTACATCTGCATCACCTGGCCCATTTCAGGACCAGGAGTGCTGCGTTCGGGTTGCCATCATGTGGTCACTCTATCTTACGGGGAGCAGGTATGTGTAGGGAGTGCTGAGGACCAAGCACTTGCTCTGGTGGGGTCTCTGGACTTGGTGGACGGCCACAGCTGAGGCAGCATTCTCCTTTACCTCCAAGACTCCTGTGAGCCCCACACTTTGCTCTTCACATGCAGCTTCGGCGTCTAAGCAATCCAAATAGAGATCTTGCCTTAAGAGGAGGCCAGGATGACTTATTGGGGAGATGAAGAACTTCTGACAGTAAGAAGAAAATGAAAGAAGAGGTACACATATGACTGTATTAGTCAGCTATTGCTGAGTAACAAATTACTGCAAAACGTAGAGGCATAAAACGTTACATATATTATCTCATAGTTTCTGTGTGTCTGAGTCTGAGTGTGGCTCAATTGGACCTCTGCTTCCAGGACCTTTCATAGGCTGCCATCCATATGTCAGCTCATCTGTAGTCATCTCAAGGTTCAACTTGGTAGCAATGCACTTCCAAGCTCTCTCCATGCTTGGCAGGAGTCAGTTTCTTACTATCTGTTGGCTGGAGGCCACTCTATTCTTGCCAGGTGGGCCTTTTGCTTCATTGATGGTACAGCTCACTTCATCCATCTAGGCAAGCGAGAAGGCACTAGAGTATGAGCAAGGTGGAAGTCAGTCTTCTGTTACCTAACCGTAGAATTGACATCTCGTCACCTTTGCTGTATTCTAATGGTTAGAAGCCAGTCACTAGTTCCAGCCCACACTCAAGGAAAGTGTGTTACACAAAGGCACAAATACAGGAGACAGAGAGTACTGTGGGTCATTTTGGAAGTTTGCCTGCCACAGTGACCTTGCACTGGATCTACCTGCAAATATTCAAACTGTTATAGCACAGTGAAGGAAGAGCAGGAGTTTCTTTGGTAAGTTTTCTTTGCTAAGTAGCTTCCCTTCTACATAGCAGAAGCTCCAAAGCGTTAGTCTGGTATAACTCTGATCCAGGATCAGATGAATATGGTGGTCCAAGAAAGAGTCTGGTGGCCAAATGTAATTTCAGTGGACTCAAGTTATTTACTACTTTAAAAATATATATTTTATGGAGGCCATGCATCTTCTGTACGACATCCTCTCTGAATCTTATTTTTTCCCTCCCATCTACTGAACTCATAAACTACAGCACAGTTGCTCTGAAATTGCTCTCTTCCTGTCTCCCCCAGATGACTTCCCAGGCCTCTTGTTCTTTTTTCCATCTCTAGATGACAAATGTCCACTGACAAAATCTGGCTACAGCTCAGAAATGGTCTGGCGACTACTGATCCCTCTTTGGGGAGTGGAGGAGGGGAATGACCTGAGCAGAAAAAGCAAGTTCTCTTTAGCAGGCAGGGAAGGAGGAAAGCTGGGAAACCCACGTATATGAATATTTTCAGCCTCGTCACATTACGTTTATTGGGTGCAGGTTTTATCTCTATAGCCAGACAGCAAACTCCTTGAAAGCTTGTCCTTATCTTCTGCTTTCTTGTATACCCCGACAG
Source organism: Cebus imitator (assembly GCF_001604975.1). Lineage (NCBI taxonomy): Eukaryota > Metazoa > Chordata > Mammalia > Primates > Cebidae > Cebus > Cebus imitator. The sequence goes on along the minus strand of NW_016107731.1, from coordinate 613,396 downwards.
CCTATGTGGGACTGAGCTTTGCAGAATGGACGGTGTGTGTACTGGGCTGTGACATTTTTTCCAGTGGACTGGTGTGATTGAAAGAGATAATGCTTCTGAAAGTGCAGTGTAAATTGTGACACTCTGTATACATGTCATCGTTATTATTGGTACCATCAGCGCCATCATCCTCCTCCTCGAGTACAGCTTTTATGCACCATCTGCAAAAATAGGGTTTTTCCTGGATGAATGCTCCACCTAGGCCATTAGGATTTAAGTTCAGCAAAATAAACAAATTCCTTCCAAAGATACATTTACACATCATTCCTAGGCTTTTAAAATCCAGAATTATAAATATAATAGTGTGAGAACATCATCTATTATGGCATGAATGTTTCTAAATGTTATACTTTTTTGATTCGAAGAGCAATCCGATATATTTTATAAAATTTAGAAATAGAAATAAGATAATAAAATAGAGGAAACCACTGTTAATATTTTACCACATTTCTTTCCATCCTTGTGTGTATGTGTGTGTATTAATATATAATACATACATACACAGATTTGTGTATATATAGTTATGGGTATAAAGATTTTATGTGTTGCTGTGTTTATAGTCTTTCATGAGCAATTTCCTATGTCATTAAATATATTTGAAACTATTATTTTGTTGGTAAAATAATATTCCACTCAAATATAAGTAATAACAAGTTTATTTCTCTGCTTCTTGGAGGTCTGAGTTTCTGTTTCTTTCCTAATATGAATAAGGTTCCAATTAAGAGTTGGTAATAAGTCATTGTCTACATCTCTAATTCCTTCCTTAGGAATCTTAAAACTTCAATTAGTAGGTCAATGGTTTGACCTTTTAAAATATATTTATAAATCAGGCAAGGCATTTTTCTGAAAAGAATTAGCCAGTTTACATCCTTCCAAGAGTCTAGAAGATTGTCTTTCTTATCCCACCCTCAATGGCACTGAATAATATTTGTTTAAACTTTCTGATTATTTGATAGAAAAAATATTCACATTTAACGTTAGTTTTATTTTTTAATTACTGAGGTTGATTTTTTCCTATGTAACTTTTGACCATTTACATTTATTCTTCTATGAGTGGCTTAGTTACCGCTTTTGCCCTCTTGACTTTGAACGAGTCCTAATGTTTTCCTTTTTAATTGATAAAGGATCTTGAATAGTGTATTTTCACCTTTAGACCTTTTAGCTATCATATTACAATTATCTCCTTGCCTTTAAGATTTTGTGTATGATGTTTTTATTAACTATGGTCACTTATTTATATTGTAAAATATTTTATGCACAAATGAATGTATAATATACACAAAAGAAATATACAAATAATGTATGGAATATATGTGCCTGTTTAAAGAATATTGATAAAATGAATGATTTAGTCCCTACTACCTAATTTTTAAAAAAGAAACAATGCTAGTATAGTTACCTGGCAGCCCCCATGTGTCCTCCCTAGTCACACAATTCTCCTTCATTTCCCCAAGTTAACCACTCTCCTGACTTTTGTGAGAATCATTTTCTTCCTAAATTTGTAAATTGTATATATTTAATATTTAATCCATATGTTGTTTAGTTTTAGTTTTACTTGTCTTCGGACTTTGTATAAATGCAACCACCTGCGTGTATTTTTATGTCATCTCTTTCATTCAACAATATACATGCAATTTTAAATCACTCATGCTGACAGTTGTCATTCTAATTCTTTTTCACTGCCCTATAGTGAATGTGCCGCAGTTTATATATTTATTCTATTTTTAATGGATGTTGGATTGTGTTCAGGTTGTCATTGTTGTTTTCATTATAGACAGTGTTGCTTTAACATCTTGTACGTAGCACGTCTCCTGGTACAAATCTGCAAAAATGTCTCCCAGGAATTTATCAGGAAGTCAAATTGTTGAGTTCTAGAGAGGCATGTGTACAGTTCTGCTGGATAAATGCCAGCCTGCTTCCTGAAGTGTTTATTCTTTCCTATTCTTTCTTTCCCTCCGATAGTGGGTCACATTTCCCCACTTCTTTTATTGGGCAGCATTTAAGATTTCTGACATTTCAAGTTTCACTTGTATGGCAGGTGTGAAATATTATTTCAATGTGATCGTAATGATAATTTTATTAATAAGTGAGGTCAATCATATTTGACACATTTAGGAGTCATTCAAGTTTTGTCACTAAAAAATGTTCGCTCAAATTATTTGCCCATTTTTCAGTTTTTTTTTTTTTTTTTTTTTTTTTTTTGTTTTCCTAATTGAGTCCCAGGTGCTCTCTCTCTACTTTCATTTTAGCTTTTTCTGTCATTACAAGTGTCCCAAATATATTCTTTCTGTTTATAACTTGATTTTTCATACTCTATTTTCATGTATTTTGATTGATGAACTTAAATTCTGAGATTTTACATAGGAAGATTTATCTGTCTGCCTTCATGTTCTGTTCTTTGGGGTCTCATTTTAAAAAATTATTCTTTACTCTAAAAGTCATTAGTACTCTCTCTGCCTAACTTTTAAAAATTTCATGGTTTGAACTTTGACATTTGAAATGGTTATGATTAATTCTCTTTTAGGCTATAAGGAAAGGATCAGATTTAACTTTTTTCTCATGTGGATAAGCGGTTGTATCAGAGTCATGTATCTTTCTCCAATGATCTGAATGTTTGCTGATCAGATATATGTTTATATATCAGTTTGTATATTTTTTTCTGTTCTCCATCCTGTTCTTTTCGTCTTTTTCCACAGCAACCGCTATTTAAACCAGCAGTGACCAACAGAAATATAATATGACTCACAAATGAAAGCCACATATATAATTTAAATTTTTAAATGACCACAATAAAAAGGAAAAAAAAAGCAATGAAATACATGTTATTATGTTTTAATTCAATTTATTAAAATATTTATCATGTAATTAATATAAAATTTTTAAGATATTCATATTTATTATATCACATCTTTAAATATTTTGTACTTTATATCCTTTTATAAAGCATATCTCGATTTCAACATGATCACACTTTAAGTGCCCAATAGCTACGTGTGACTAGTACTACGGTATGATTATTATATGACTTTGTAATTAGCCTTGCCAAGTGGTAGGTTTTGACACTCCCCCTCATTTTTTTTTTTTTTCATCAGAAGTGTGTTGATTTTGCAAGGCCTTTGCATTTTCACATACATATACATTTAGAATCCATTTATAAAGTTGTATTTTAAAAATTGAAATTTCATTGGAAATTACATCTGCCCAACGTTGAAACTTTCTTATTAGCATTAAATTTTTTTCAATATTTTATTTTGGCTATATGGGTTTTTAAATTTTCTTTTAACAATCATTTCACAGTGCTGTTTAAGTGACATTGTCCTGAGTCTTTTACAAATATTAACTTGCTCATTTCTCCTAACAACTTTGTGAGGTTGGTACCATTACTGTCTTCCTTGTCCAGTGAAGAAACAGCCAGGAATATACTTGATATACAGAATCAGGGTCTCTGTCTCACATATTTGTATTTAAATATATAGATTTGTATTTAAATTAGTATATTGAATAGCTGTGTATGTCTATACCTATATATAGATATTCATTTTGTTCTTTGCAAAAGTTGTGACTGTTATTTTTGTATCCTGTCTTTTTGCATTATGTAAAATATTCAAGAAATGTTTTAAAGATAGGTCTTCAATTTTAAAGCTTTAACAAAAGGCTGAGTGTGGTATTTCATGCCTGTAATCCCAGCATTTTGGGAGGCTGAGGCAGGGGGAGTGCTTGAAGCCAAGAGTTTAAAACTAGCCTGGGCAACATCATGAGACTTGGTCTCTATATTAAAAAAAAAACCTAAAAAAAAAAAAAAAACTGCAGTGTGTATGAGTCATTATTTTTTCAGCAATGCTGTGTAACAGACTACTCTGTAACTCAGTAACCTCAACAACAAGCACTCATTTTCAGGCTCATGGATGTTCTGGTCAGTTGTGCTTCAGGCTAGGCTTGGGTGGGCAGATCTACCTCACTGTGAAAGGACCAAGCCTGCTCCATATGCCTTTTCTTATTATGTGATTGCTACCTTCAACTGGTTCTCATGGTAATGACAAAAGTGTAAGAATAGACTAGTCATACCTCGTAAGCACATTTTATGACTGCTTGAATCATGGCCACAAATAATCTATTGGTCAAAGTAAATCACACAGCTCAGCCTCAATGAAATAGAGAAATATATTTGGATTTCTAGTGGTGACTGTAAAATCACCTGGAAAAAGGTATGCATGTAAGCTGTATAAAACTATGATTAGAAGAGTTGAAGAATTTGAACAAAAATGAGATCTGCCATGCATTTTAGCCTTCCTAAAGTGAAATATATGTTTTACTCAATAGCTAAATTTATCGTCATGGATCTCATTCCCTGTCTTTTCCTTTTTACGGTTAATAGTTTAGAGTTAATAGTTTATGGCCTTACAATTAAGTGTTTAAGAATTGAGGAGACATGGTAATTAATAGATATTACATTATCATTTTTTTCAGTGTTTCACTATAGCAAGATATTGGCTGTTAGTTTAAAGTGAATCCTTTTTCTTAAAATTATGTTAAAGAGTATTCATATTTATAGTTTACTAATAATTTTAAGCAACATGCAACTTTTGTCTTCTGAAATTATTGTGGTAATGATATTTTCTAAAATTTTTACTTACTATCATGAAATATATTAATATCTAATGTTACTGAAATTAAACCACTGTTATAATCTGAGCATAAATTCTATTTAGTGATTGTGAATTATTCTTTACATCCTTTGGATTCTATTTGCTAATTTTTAATTTAAGGTTTCACATCTGTGTTAGCAATTTCATTTTGTTTTCTTCTTTAAGTTTTAGGATTAGTTTTGTGCTACTTTTACCAGGAGCAGTGGGTAGCTACCATCTTTTTCTGTGCTTTAGGAGAACTATTTTGTTTTATTTTGTTTTTATATTATACATAACAGAAAAACTAACTCATATTGCTAAAACAAATAAATGTGTTTATGTACTAATATACCAGGATGGTAAAGAGGTGGGGTGAGTTTGGGGTTTTGAGATTGCGTTAAATCAATGATCATATGACATCAATGACTTGGTTTCTTTTTACATCTCAGTTCTGACTTCTGGGGTGACAAACTTTTTAGGCTGGCTCCCTGAGGGACGCAAAATGGCTGCAGCAATTTCAGGCATCATATTTTGTAATACATTGTTTATTAAGAGAAAGATGGGCTGGCTTCTTATAAGCTGTTCTAAAATAGAGATATCTTCTTTTGAGAGGTACACACATGTATATTCTAACATATATCATCCTAGAATATGTATCCAGGCACATACTTTTTCATGTTTATTAATCTATTTAGGTTTTATATGTTTCATTAAATTTATTTTATAATTTACATCTATTCCAAAGATAACATTTATTTCATCCTGATTTTAAAAGTTTGCCAACATTCTACTTGGTATTCACCTATTTTTAATCTCCTGTGTGTTCCTATATCTGCTACCATAGCCTTGATTTTCTTTGTCAATATGAATAATATTGAGAACTTAATTTAAGTACTTTGAAAGAAATTTTATGCACATTAAGTTATCTCTAACTTCTTTTCCTAATGAGATTTATAGGACTTTTTAAATTTTGGAGTTTTGTCTATTTTTTTTAAAAAAAAGAACGAGTTCTTAGATTTACTTGCTATATCTGCTGGTTAACATATTTTTCAGTAATTAACTTGACATTAAAATAAATTGGTTTTACTGCATTTTATTATTTTCTCCTTTTTTTCTTGCAGTTGACTTTATATTCTTTTTCTAAATTCTTAAGGATAAAAATTATTATTTAATGACAAAGTATTTAAGGATTTTATTTTATGCATGTTTATATTTGTTACGGGGACATATCTAAATAGTTCACTATTTTATTATGCTTTTACTGTTTAATTCAACAGGCTCTTAGAAGAGCAGCTTTCAATGTTTAGGACCATGTGAAGTTGTTTTTGCTATTTTTAACCCTTACTCAATCTTGATTAAATAATGCAGTCTATAACAATCTCTAATTTGGGTGACTTATTGCAGTTTTGTATCCCAGCAAACGAAAACCTTTAAACTATTCTTTTGAGACTTAAAAAAAAATTAGTTTGTAGCACAAACATTAAATATGCTGTCTATTCATACACTTTTGTTGATTATATTAATCTAATCATCACAATTTCTATACATTTTTGACTACTTTTTTCATTATATTATGAACGTAGGGAATTAAAGCAACGCTAAGTATATTTATCTCAATTTTAAAATTCATTTTATTTTGACAAGTAATTGCTTAACTAGACAACTGGTTTCAGACTGAGCATGGTGGAGCACTTGGGGAGGCCGAGGTGAGAGGATGGCTTGACGCCAGGAGTTGAGATTATGGGAAACATAGCAACAGCCTGTCTCTACAAAAAAAAAAAAAAGATTTCATGTGTAATATATGAGCACACACTCACGTAATCAGCACCTAAGTCAAGACTTCCAACCTTAATAACTCAGCTTTCTGCTCCTATTCAGCCACTAACCCTTACAAGTAATTGCTGTCCTTAATTCTAACAGCATAGATAATTTTTTTTTTTTTTTTTTGTGATGCTTCATGTCGGGCCTCCTTCATTCAACATTAGATTTAGTCATGTGTTTTGTGTGATGCATTTTATAAAACAATTCACCTGAACTAAAAAAATAATACAATATCATGGAAGACCAGAAAAGCATACAAACAAAAAAACGGAAGGGCTAGTCTATGTGAAAAGAGAAGTGGCCAGGTGCGGTGGCTCAGGCCTGTAATCCCAGCACTTTAAGAGGCCAAGGTGGGCAGATCACCTGAGGTCAGGAGTTTGAGACCAGCCAGATTGACATGTTGAAACCTCATCTCTACTAATAATACAAAAAAAAAAAAAATTAGCCAGGCGTGGTGGTGTGCACCTGTAGTCCCAGCTACTCAGGAGGCTGAGGCAGGAGAGTCGCTTGAACCCGAGAGGTGGAGGTTGCATTGAGTGGAGAGTGAGCCACTGGACTCCAGCTTGGGAGGCAATAGCAAGACTCTGTCTCAAAAAGAAAAACAAAAAATAAAATCAAGGAGAAGCTTTGATAATCAAATATATGATTTAATTAGAAAACATTGGATATCAACTGTATATTAGTTAATATTATCTTGTTAATGTTAAAACTTTTTTATTTTGAAATGATGTAGTTATGAAAAAGACTTCTTGATCTTAGATGACATCATGCATTTAGGTGTCAAATGTTTTAGGGTCTGTAAGCTACTTTAAAATAGTTTGGTAAAAGTAATATACATATACATATACTGGTGTGTGTAAAAAGAGAGCAGGGAAGTGTGGCAAAATGTTAAAAATTGGGGAAGAATAGGTTAGTGTCTATGGTATTGTTCTTTCAGCTTTTCTGTGTGGGCAGTGGGTGGGGGTTGAAATATTTTAAAATTTAAAAAGGAGAAGAATAAGCATACATTGTTATTTAATCATAAAATTTAAAAACTGAGCGGATTTTTTATTGTGATTTTATTTAGCATATGTGAAAACAGAGGCTCAGTGGAGTTTGGTACATCGTCTAGAGTGTGGCCCTGATGACTCTGTGATCTAGGTCTTCTTACCGTCTCCTGTGCACCTTTAATGAAGGTCACAAGAACACTGTTGACTGACAGTTGAGAAAGGTAAAAGCTGTAAGACATCCTAGAATTTTCTAGTAGATAGAAACTACAGTGATCAGCTAATCAGATTCTTTAATCTTAGAAATGTCAAGAAGGTCAAGTACTCAGTCCAAGTTCACAGAATGAATTAGGAATGTCAGAGCCTGCATTACAGTCTTGGTTTTCTAATTTTTAAAACCTTATTATTTGTACTGCACCACGAACAAGCTGAACGTTTCAAGCACATAGAATTCTGGGCCATGGAACATTAGGACAACAAAATTAGAAAACAAAAACCAAAACGAAAGCCTCAAACACCTCAGCTTGCTTTTCAGCTTTAAACTTGACTTCTGACCACCTGTCAATCAACCGTTGTTTTCGGGTTGAGTTGGGAGCATTTTGTGCCACTCCTCTGAATGTGTAATATCCTTGTTCTCTTTCTCAGCCAGGTTGGGAGTGTATCTTGGCATGTAGCAGAATTTCTGAATGTTTATTTCCACATCTTACATCAACAGTTTGCTGAATCATTTACTTTTTCCCTTTGACAGAGTTTCAGTGCTGTCAGTAGAATATGCATCAGGGCAGTAGGGAATTATCATGGTGTCAAGCATTATGGGTAATTCCATGTAAATGGTTCTGCAGAGAGCCATGCTGATTTGCATGGCGGCAGTAACAACGCTTAACGGAAGGCTTTCTCGTGTCTGGTTTTGTTAATTTCAGTTGAGTGGCTTTTAACAGGTTTCCTGAAAATAGGAATGTTGCACCCTAGACAGCCCTCTCGAACTTGAGAGTACTTTCCAGTCTCATTTATCCTCTTCTCATAGAAAAGGTTTTGTTTTCAATTTCTTTGTTTCTATTATCCATATCTTTCTGTTTACTTTTCCTGGCTCCCTGCCTAACTGAGAGGAAAGGGATGTGTCTCATGTTCCCTTCCCACACTCAAGACTCTGTGCCCTGAGTTTGGGTTACACTTCTTTCTTTTCTCTAAGTTACTGAGTAGAGAATAGCATGCTCCGTATACTATTATACTCTGTATTCACCAGTGGTATACTCTGCCCCACTGTAAATAACTTTTTTCCCACAGGACCCTGTATGGTCTTACAGGAAGAGCTCTGGACTGAAGGTCAGGGGCCCACAATCTCATTTTTTGCTGTTAGTCAGTCCTATGATTGTGATCACGCTATTTTTATCACTAAATAAGAAATGTTGAGAAAATGGAACGACTCTGCTTTCACATGTTTTTGATAGGTTGTGAGTAATTAGGTTATAAGAATTCATTCTTAAATTATACATGAAAATACATTCTAAAAGATATATTTTAAAATCAACCCTTAATTATCCAGGAAGAGTTGAATTAATTGTTTTTCTTAAAGTGTCATGACATTTCCTTATTCTGCTATGACTTAATGTGTTTGAACACATTGTTTCTTATTTTTTTAATTGCATTTTAGGTTTTGGGGTACATGTGAAGAACATGCAAGATTGTTGCATAGGTACACACGTGGCAGTGTGATTTGCTGTCTTCCTCCCCTTCACCTATATCTGGCATTTCTCCCCATGCCATCTCTCCCCAACTCCCCACCCCCCACTGTCCCTCCCCTACTTCCCCCCAACAGACCCCAGTGTGTAGTGCTCCCCTCCCTGTGTCCATGTGTTCCCATTGTTCAACACCCACCTGTGAGTGAGAACATGCGGTGCTTGATTTTCTGCTCTTCTGTCAGTTTGCTGAGAATGATGGTTTCCAGGTTCATCCATGTCCCTACTGAACACATTGTTTTGTTGTCTTCTCTTATGTGAGCTTCTCTAGCTCAGATAGAAGCCTAACACTTTAAAACCCATTTTTAAAATATACAAATGAAAGTTCAGCAAATTAATTGATTTATGTAACATTAAAAGGTTAGTATTTGCTTGAGCTAATAGAATTAATAGTTTAAAAATCTTAATTTTCATCTGTCATTTTTTTTTACTATGTAGGTAGTAAAAAAATCCAAGATAATTTGTAAAGTAGAAGTGTTTAAAACATGAAGACAAAAAAATAACCTGTGTCCCTTATTTGTTAATGATCTAAATGAATGTTGATTACTTACTATATGCTAGCTATTGTTTTAAAGGCCAAGAATATATCAATGAACAAAACAGACAGAAATCCTTGTTCTTATGCAACTTAGAAAATGGGATCATCATTCTCGGCAAACTGACACAAGAACAGAAAACCAAACACCACATGTTCTCTCTCATAAGTGGGTATTGAACAATGAGAACACATGGATACAGCGGGGGGAACAGGCCAGGGAGGGCCTGTTGCGGGGTGGGGAGCTAGTGGAAGGATAGCAGTGGGTGGAGGGATAGAGGAGAGATTGCATTAGGAGAAATACCTAATGTAGATGATGGGTTGATGGATGCAGCAAACCACCGTGGCACATGCATACCTACATAACAATTCTGCACGTTCTGCACATGTACCCCAGAACTTAAAGTATGATAATTAAAAAAAAAAAAAGAAAATATATAAAATTTCTGGCCGGGCACAGTGCTTGATACCTATAATCCCAGCACTTTGGGAGGCCGAGGTGGGCGGATCACCTGAGGCCAGGAGTTTGAAACCAGCCTGGCCAACATGGTGATACCCTGTCTCTAATAAAAATTCAAAAATTAGCCAGGCATGGTGGTGTGCACCTGTAATCACAGCTACTCTGGAGGCTGAGATAGGGGAGCTGCTTGAACCCAGATGGCAGAGGTTGCAGTGAGCTGAAATCGTGCCACTGCACTACAGCCCGGGCAACAGAGAGAGACTACATCTCAAAATAAAAAAAGAAAATATGTAAAATTTCCAATATGCAATGCACAATAAATGCATGAATCATATAGACGACTAGAAGGTCATAAATGTCAGAAGAATGAAAGGAAAAGAGTTTGGAAATTCTGGAAGTAGGGTAAGGGTGTTATTGAGAAGGTGAAATTTGGGCAATAATTTGAATATGTGAAGAAGTGAGCCATGCAGGTATCTGATGGAAGAACCTTCCAGAGGGAGGAGGAGTCAGGGTAGAAGCATGCCTGGCATTTCTTAAGAACAGCAGTGTGGCCAATGTGACTGATCGTTTTAAGGAATGAATAGAGTGTTAGGAAAGAAACACAAAGACTTGCTCAAGGACCAGAACCTGTAGCCTTTTAGGCCATGATAAGGGGTTTAGAATTTTCTCTCAGAGAAATGAGGTGTTAGTGGGATAATCTGCCTTACATTTTGAAGGTCTCACTTTTACTACACTTTCGGAAAACTGGGATGTTGTTGGGGAGGACAGGAAGCGGAGGGCAAGAGTGAAAAGAGAAAGGTGAGGTAGGAGGCTTTTGTAGTTCTCAGTGAGGGCTAATGATGCCTTCTTATGCAGGGTGCTGTTATTGAAATTGGTGAGGATCAAATTCTGATTATAGTCTGAAGGCAGAGCCAATAGGACTTTATGATAAACTGGATGCAGTGGGTGGGAGAAAAAACAAGAATCATGGAGAGCTTCCAGGTTTTTGGCCTGAGCCATTGCAAGAATGGAGTTTCCCATAAACAGAGATGGGGAAAACTGAGTTTAATAGGTTTGGAGCAGGTGGGGACAATATAAACAATTGGTTCTGCAAATGTTTAGTTTAAGATTTCCCTTAGATACCCAAGTAGTAATGTCAAGTTCATAATCAGATAATGAGCCAAGAGTTTTCTGGAAAGCTTTGGGCTGTAGAAATAAATTTGACTTATTCCTGGGCCCTTTGTTATTAAGAATTGAAATGGGGAGACTAACCAAAGACAATGATACATGAGGTAGAAGGAAAACCAGGAGATGAACTAGGAGTATAGTGTCCCAGAAGCATAGTGAAGAGAATATTATAATAAAGAATAAGATATTCTCTGCATCAATTAAAATAAAGTAGATGAGGATTAAGAACTGGCCATTGGATTTGATGAAATGAAGGCCATTGATAACTCTGGCATGAGTGTGAGATGGGTGTGAGATAATAAAAGAAGAATTTGAAATTTGATGCCAAGGGAAATGGAGAAATGGGCCAATGTTGGAAGGAAGAGTGATATGAAGAGACCTTTTTTAACAGATGGAGAAAGGATACCATGTTTGAATGCTCTTGGGAATGGTCTAGCAGAGAGGCAAAACTTACAGTCTGGAAGAGAGGCAAGAATTGCTGGATGGCCTCCAGAGAGAGGATGAGGAAACAGGATTTGATGCATACATGAAGGAACTGACCTTATGGAGTGCCATGGTTAGTTTACGTATAGTAACAGGAGAGAGGTGGAGCATATGGAAATAGATTCTGGAAGATGGATAGAAGTGGTTGTGGGAGCCTTTGGAAGATCTTTCTTCATGGCTTCAATTTTGCCAGTGAAACTGGAGGTAAGATCATTGAGAATCAAGGTGGGGAAGAATTGTTGAAGGTTTCAGGAGAAAGAAAGAGGTAAATAATTGTTCAACAAGAGACTAGCAGAATAAATGAGCAAAGGAAACATACTGTGATGACTTGGTAGCACTGAGTCCACTAGAAGTTTTCCGTCATGAATTTGAAGTGAGCCCAGTCAGCAGAATAATGTGTTTCTCCCTACCTACATTCAGTTACTTGGAAGAATATAGGTGGTAAGAAAACAGGAGCTGAGAATATATGCAAACATGTGATTAGATGAGCTGATCAGATCAGTCCAAATTCTGGGTAAGAAAAAATGGCTACTTTCATAATGGATACTTTTTATTTCTTTCTATCTTTTTAATACACAAGGTAAATTTGTAGTTTTTTTTTTTTTTTTTACACAAAAACAGTTATTCTGAGTATCCCCTTTTAATTCTTTTCTTTTAGGAATAGGCTTTTTTTTTTATTAACAATATAATGCCTATGTGTGGTGTTATATACAATTAATGATTGCATTAATTATTTTTTTACTATTATGAAGCTACCTAATTGTATTGTCCTTTAAAATTACATGTCAGTTCATGGTTACAACACCGATTCTCATCAATAACTCACTCACCAATCAATTTAACCATGAAAATGACCCATGCCATATGTCTGATAAGCATAAAGTCATAGGACCCCCCCCCCAAAAAATGAGATAAGCTTTAAAAGTATCATTCAGCATTCTTTTATGGACATCTAAAAATACTCTAGATTCTTAATAACCCAGAGAATATATATCTAGTTATTTTGGTGTGGGGGGGGGCATTTAGTTTTGTGAAAGAGACCAGTGGTTTTTCTAAAATACTCTCTTCTTTCATTCTTCATTAGTAATAGAATCCCTTCCCTTGTTTTTAGCTTGATACACAGCCACCTGAAATAAAGACTAAGTTTGCCAGCTTCCTTATTACTAAGAATGGCCATGTGACCATCTTTGGCCAATCAGGTGAAAGTGAAAGTGGTGTTTCAGTCATCAGTCATCTGGGACCATAACCTTGACAATGGAAGCTATATAAATTTATAAGGTAGAAGGAACCTGCGTCCCTGACACTATGAGGGTCATACTTCTGGTTGAAATGACTATGAAAGAAAAATAACTTATTTTATAAGCTACTGTTATTGTGGGTTTTCTGGGTCTCACAGATGAATTGCAGCCATCTCATAACACCAAAGTCCAACATACCTTTTTTTTCCCCATGCCAAGCATTCTGTTTCTTGTTCCACATGAGACTCTCTGAAAATAAGAGCAAAATAAAAAGGCATTGCTTTAAAAAGGACAAAGAAAAAAACCCTGAATTTAAAAACTATAGGGCAAGATGTCTGTAAAGTACATATTTGTGATCCTCCAGTAACTATCCTTGACTCACAGACTGGCAGGCATACAGCATCAACGCACTGTCTAGAGGCTTCTTTCTCGAGCCCCCTCATCTCCTAGACCTACAGATTCTGAATATAGGTGTAAGTTTTTATAGCCTACAGCTAGTCTTAGCCACGCTACTCTCTGCCAAGGACAAATTCCAAGTAGGTTTGATTTGGGGATTTCATTGACTTCACAGTTCATTGGCAGAGCACTGATTCTTTAAAATTCTGTAGTTAGTAAATCCCTTAGCACTTCTTGGTTCAAATCCTCAAATTGGCTTGCATCTGAGAAGGAAATTCTGATATTACTCACTCAAGTGTCTTTAAGACTCCCTTTCCTAGGTTTCCTATATTCCCCCAACATACAGCTTAATTAAGTAGCTCTCAAATTTTAATCAGGATAAAATCTTGATAAAAATGCATCTCATCAGTCCACAGCCTCCGAGTTCTGAATTTGGTGGCTCTCATAGTGAGTCCCAGGGTTGTTCATTTTTAACCAGTGTTATTCTATGACTCTGATGTGGGCCCTGCAGGGGTCATGTTTTCAGAAATTGCGTAGAGGCCTCCATGGGTCTTGACTCAGACAATCTAACTAGTATGATTTTCTAGCACTTCTAAGGCTCATGCTGAAAGGAAAGAACACTTCTCTATCAAAGAGATAAATCAAAGAGGATTAGATTCTGGCTAAAACTTTTCTTACTGTAGAAACACACAGAAAATGGCATAGCTTCCCTCGCTGTGTGAATTTGGAATTGTATAGATCGTATTAATTCCAGCACTGCTACTTACTGGCTAAGTGACTTAGATGAGTTATGTGATCTATACAATCCTCCTCTACAATGCTGTTGTCAGGAGTGAAACTCCTAGCCTGGCCCCGAGAGCATTGATGATAATCAGTAAATGATGGTGTTTCTGTTTCCCCCCCTCCTGTTTCTTCTCATTTTCTTAGTTACATAAATCTTCTTGACCCCTCCGTAGATTGTTTCTAAGTTCCAACTATTGATCTCTCTGAGTTTTGATACCTTACTAAATCTGACACTGAGTAGTTTAACTCTTTAACACTGAGTTCAGTTGACTTCCTGAATGTCTGATGAAGTATATTCTTCCTTGGTCCACTGCTTGGTATCAGTGCTGGTTGCTCCATCAGAGACACTGTCTCTTGAGCTACCGTCCTACATGTGGGTGACCTACTTGCACGCACATAAAGCATGATTGAGATGGGGATACTTCAAAAGTCTGGGGAGTTTTTGTCTGCTTTTCTCCAGTCCAACTGGACTCTACCGGATGCTCAGAAGCCTTCCATTGTCTCAGGTCATTTAACAAATGGATGATCTTCACTATCTTCATCTATTCTTTCCCCAATACAATAAAAAGGAAACCTCTACCAAAAGAGTAACTCTGGCAACTGTGCTTGTACCCCCAGTGCACTCTCAATTTAAATGTTATTTCATGGTCAAAAGATTGACAGACACTATATGGAGGTAAACTAGCTTTCCTCATGTTCTTTCAACTCAAGCATCATAGGGAGCTTTGCAGCTGCAACATGACTTCCACTTAGTGACAAAGGGGACAAAATCAATGTCCATTTCTGTGGTTCTTCCAGAGAGGCACAGGGATCTCAGCCTCCTGATGTTATTATTGTTGAAGATCCAAAGATAAAAGCTAGGCTTTAAAGTTCGAGGCCAGAATAGAAAGACTGTTTTTCTATTTCTACTGGAGGTTTTTATACTTCCTGATTTAGCGATTCTAGAAATATGTTGTCCAAGAATCAATATTGACACACCGGGTTTAGCTGCTTTATATGTCATAGTTATGTAGATTCCTACCTCAGGTTGTAGATTCAAACATTTGTTGAGGTAAGGCCTGCCTAAAACTAGCGTACTACCCATTTATTCTTCTTCTTTAAAAATATTCGAACTTTTGTTTCTGGAACTCTATTCTGAGACTCATTTCAAGGGAATTAAATTAATGAAAACTATTGTGTTTGAAGTGTTCTCTTTCAAATTTCATGAAGAAGTACCTTAAATCTCCCAAAAGTGTGTGTGTATACACACTCTAGCTTGTGTAAAGCAGTGGTTCTAAGCAGGGAGAAATTTTGCTCCCTTTTCCCCCTGACAGAGACATTTGACAATATCTAGAGACATTTTGGGTTGTCCCAGCTAGGTGGGGGCACAATGGGCGTCAAATGAGGAGAGGTCAGGGACGTTGCCACATTTCTTGCAATGCACATAACAGTCCCCATAACAAAGAATTTGATGATCCCAGGGTCAATAGTGCTGATGTAGAGAATCCCCATTGTAGAGCCAAACAAATGCATTTTATCCATGAGAATGCATATTTATTTTATTCCCAGGAAAGACTAGTTCACCCATCAACCAGTTGGGATGTTGCTGAGTAGCCTTTTTGCACTGTGCCTCCGTAACCTCCTCAATTGCAAACCAAAACGAGTTATGTCAGCACAGATACCCCAGGGAATCCTGATTCACAATTAAGGAATAGTTGGCCCTGGCTTGCCAGGCTCCCTCCACATCTATTCAATAGTCTCAGCATAAATTATAGTCCATACACTGCGCCCATTAGTGCCTGCTCCTTTCCCCTCTCTCTGCCACCCAGGGTACAGGATGCTGACTTTTCCCTAAATCCTATAATACCACAAAGCCCCTGCTCTCAAGGCCTAGCAGGACTTTTTGTGCTCAGGCAAATAAACACACCACCAATAATCCAATAAAACCTTTGCAGACATCGGATATAAGCCATAACGACGAGCAGTGCACGATCTATAACTGCTTGGTTCTTTTTTATAAACCCTGCACTTGAGCCCTGAAGGCAACACAAATCAAAGCAAATAAAAGCGCCAAGGCCTTCTCCTTATGTTCCTAATGGGTTGATTCACCCTACCTAGGCTGCTCCCCTAGTGACCACAGACTGTCTCCACTCCTAGATGGAAGAGACACGAGCCAGCATATCCAGTATGAGGAAGGAGGAGCTCATTTCAAATAAGTCTTTCACCATGATGGCGTTCCACTTGGTGCTCAGTAGCTGCAGAGAAATAAGCACCATCACCGAGGGTTGGAACTAGCCCATGTCTCATATTCCCAGAGACTGAATACAACACAACACTCAGTCCTGGAGCTCATTTTTTTTTAACTGTGTTTTCCAACTCTCGACTGTGTGAAGGAGCTACAATTAGTCTATGCCATAAATGAAAGCAAATTAGAGCAGAAGAATGTGAGTTGTTTGATAAAAATCTTGCTCCTAAGCAGAGGTAAGAGGAAACCACAGTTAGAATGTTGTTTCTTCACAGGAAAGACTCTATGTTTGGTAGGATGACTGCAGGATTTCGCTGCTAATCAAAATACCAAGATTTTATTCTGAGCCACAGACTCAGATGTCTCTATGGGCCAAGCAGAACACACACATGAGTGAAAAGGGGGAGATAAAGGAAAGAGTGAGAGGAGGAGTCTTTGGTCATCTGGATACATATTCCTTGTTTACAGTCTCCACTTCTCCCCCAGAGCTCTGCCAAGTTGTTAGCAAGTAGGAATGTGTTTTCAGATCTTCCAAATTTTTTTTCAAAGCTATATAATAAAGATTTATTTTGACTGTAGAAGCTTCCAGTTTTTACATATGGGTAAGTAATGGCGTTTAGACAAAAAAATGCATGGGCCAAAACAAACAAACGAAAATATATGTGTGAGCTGGATCTATTAAGAGCTGGCCCAGGCTGGCACCACTCTTTACCCATGGCCTTGGATTCAATGTCTCCTTCTTGAAAATAAAGTTAATAGTGTCCATTAGTACCAGGACCCTAATCAAGGCTTTATAGAGCCTTGTTTTGAAAAGTTTACCATGAGGGGGACTGGGAGGTTCTAATTACACATCACTCTGGTTTATTCATTAAAGGGAGTCTCTAGCAAGGCCTCTGTGTAGCCAGACTTTGGTAGTGCATTTCTAAACATATAAATAATCAATACATTGTTGCATTTTTTAACTTTCATATTTGGAATCCACAGACATTCGTGGAAGGTGGTGGATGGCAGGTGTCAGAGTAACATGTCAGGGTCCCCTTTTGTTTCAAGTCTTCTCCTATAGGTGTCACTGACGCTCTCCTTTGGGGAGGGTTGTGGTCATTGACCTTCCAGTCCCCTTCATGGTAAGCCTTTTCTGTTGATGAGCCCTGCCTAGTCAGCCAGCCATGGAGAAACAAAGATTACACACAGCCTTCCCTGACTGAAGATGCCAGTGAGCATCAAAATCAAATGGGAGCTTCACAAAGCCCCAGGCACTAAGAGATTGTCACTCTGGAATCTCTCACTCAGTAAGGTTTTGCTCTTTTGTAATGTAACATCTTCTCAACAGCTCCTATTTTTCAGAGCAGCCTTGCAGAGAGGCAGTTGGAGGTCTGTTTCTGTAAGCCAAGAACCCACACTCACAGCCCCACAGAAAAGGTGACGCATCTGTTTGTAAGGGAGGTAAGGGAAGGGATTACTCTATCCATTGGCATAATCATTCCAGATGCATCTACTGGCATAATTCTGGGGCTGATCCCGATCTCTGAAAATGCATTCTTCCCTGGGAAACATTAGCAAGGAGGGTCAGGTGGCAGGGAATGCAAACAGACCCTCCTTTTATTTCTCTTTGAATTGTGAATATCTATTAACAACTTGCCTTCCCATCGTTCCCCAACAATTGAAACACAGCTGAGAACACAATGGGAAAACAGAAACCAGACTAGCCAATTGATAAACTGGCTTCTGTTTAACTACCAATATAAGCAATGATGTCCTCACTAGTAAGTATTTGGTGGAAAATAGGTAAACATATAAATAAACACTATTTGAGTATGTCCAAACCAACTTTTGGAAGTACGTAATAATTAATTTCCCATTGCTTTCTTTTCTCCTCTTTCCTTTTCTTTCCTCTTCTTGCCCCAAATATTTGTAAAGCATCTTATATTATGCATAATTCTGGGCACATTGATCCTCTAGGAAAGGACTTCCTCGCCATCAAGTTCATATGTGTTGACAGAAAGAACACATGCAATTCAAAAACCCGACATGGCACATGTCCATCACTAGACGTCCAATAAATGTTGCTGTTGTTGTTTGTTGGGAGAAAATGAAGCAGCAGCACTGAGGAACAAACCTCTTGAACACTAGACTGAGGAAGGAAGTGGCTTTTTATTTGGCAGGGAGCTGCAGGGGGCTGCAGCGTCATCCACTGAGCTCCCCAAGCTGCAGCTTCTCTCCCCTTTCATTGGCTTACAATGCTAAAGGGGAAACTGAGGCAGAACTATGTAATTGTCCATTTGTTGGACGTTCTACCTTACAATCTTTTGGCTTCGTTGATTTGCTAATTCGTATGCAGCATGAGCAGAGACCGGCAGGGGAGGAGGCTTACAGAGACAAGACAAAGTCAACAGGCTGTTTGTTGGCAGAGGTGTTTTCAGGAGGGGGCCTGGTCCGTGGAGATGTGGGGGCGTGACCCAGTGCCAGGCTCCAGCAGGGATAACATTCATTTGCAGCTCTTTCCAGGTTCACATATAGTAGAGATGCTGGGAACTGAAAAAGGGAGTCATTTTCCCAGCTCTTTGGTATTTTATTTTATTTTTTCCTTCTTCACCCTGCTTCCCATCTGGAAGTAAAGGAAGGAGGAAGTAAAATAGAAGGAGGTGAGGGGGTCTCCCCTCTCAAAGGGAAGTCATTGCTAACTTGTAGTGATCAGGAAATGCTTTAAGAAAGTGTACAATTTAGATACATTACGAGGAGAAATACCTGGGGCGGCAGCTAGAGGTGGAGCTGGAGTAAGATCATGACTAAAGTCTAGCTATAGTCTTCGTGAGTTTTGCTGGACCACCACATTACTATAGATAGTAAGTGTGAGTTAGCAGAAAGGCTGGGAGATAATTTAAATATTAGGCAAGTTGTTTGCCTCCCTGAGCATCTGGGAGAGATAATGAGAATGAGAGAAAATGAGAATGACAATGCTTACCTCCACTGAGATGCTATCGATAAGTGAAATAAGTGGTGAAGTAATGTACAGAGCATGAAGCTTGGCGCCAGGCCCTTTTCTGCACCTCCAGTGTAATAGATCAAATCATGGAGGCCTTTGTGTGATGAATTTAGACATTTTTCTATTGGCTTTTGTTGATGAAAGATGACTTATAGGAAGTCTTTATTTTATATTAAATACTCATGCACTACTTTCCACCATCTTACAAGTGGCAGAAGGTGAGAAACTATGTACAATATTAAATTTCAATCTGATTATTTGAGATTTCTCTTAATTTGAGCAGAACTAGCATTTGTAGAAAGAAAGAGCATGCTAACAAAATTTGTGATGGGTAAAAATTGCTTAGCTGTCACCCTGGGGCTTTAGGGGGCTTACCTGCATTATTTAGGAAAACAACTTCACTATTAACCCAATATTGTAGAGTTCTAAAGGAAGTAACCTCAAGCTGATTGTTGGGGTTCTAATTACACATCACTCTGGTTTATTCATTAAAGGGAGTCTGTAGCAGGCCTCTGTGTAGCCAGACTTTGGTAGTGCATTTCTAAGTAGCTTATGCATCAAAAAGTTATACAGTACCTTTTAAAATATGATAGTTTAGGCCGGGCGCGGTGGCGCAAGCCTGTAATCCCAGCACTTTGGGAGGCTGAGTCGGGTGGATCATGAGGTCAGGAGATCGAGACCATCCTGGTCAACATGGTGAAACCCCATCTCTACTAAAAATACAAAAAAAAAAAAAAAATTAGCTGGGCATGGTGGTGCGTGCCTGTAATCCCAGCTACTGAGGAGGTTGAGGCAGGAGAATTGCCTGAACCCAGGAGGCGGAGGTTGCGGTAAGCCAAGATCGCGCCATTGCACTCCAGCCTGGGTAACAAGAGTGAAACTCCGTCTAAAATAAAATAAAATAAAATAAAATATGATAGTCTGCTGTGACCAGTGGTGTTAATAATCTGGACTGTCTCCCTTCTTTTTCCCTTATTTATTGACAATCTCCCCATTTTCCTGGCCAGGAGTTCTCCACCCCCTGAGCTTCTTTACCTTCCATTATTTACTCTCCATGAAAGGCGGTTAAATGTACTCAGTGGCTCTTTCGCCTCGTTAGCTGACATTGGAAGGGTCTGTTCTTTTACCTGAACTCTACCAAAAGGAATTCCACATCTCCACTGGAGGTTTGAAATGCGACTAACTAAGAACAGTTTTGACGTCACAGATTTGGTTTCTCTGCTCCCTTCCCTTCGGAAATTGTATTTTTGTCTTTGGCGTCACTCTTACCTGGTCCCCAGCCCTCCATCTTACCTCCGCCCTGCTGATTCTCTGGCCCTTAACTTAATTCTTTTGAAGATCGTCAGGTTTCTTTCACGTTAACTGTTGCTGCTTCCAAGCCCCTCGCCTTTCTCTTTTCTCAGTGTGATTCCTTTTGCTGATACACTCAGTGTCTACTTTGCCCCTTCCACTAAGCCTTCAGCAGCCTTTGCTCTGGTGTCCTGGAAATATTTCATGAAGGGGAAGGTGACCTGGGACAACGCCAGCTGTGCAGGTGCCATGGGCTGGCTGCGGGCCTCCTGGCCAGTAGTTTCCCAGATGCCATAAGAGCTCATTTCTTCCTGCTGCTTGGCACAAGCTTCCCTCACTCCATGAGAGTTTCTGATGAGTATTCAGACAGAGTTTTCTCTGATGGCATTAGTGGGAAATCAGACTGTCAATTTACTTATACCCAGCCTCAGGGCAGAACCACTGTGCATGGATAAAGCTATTGAGATGCAGAAAATACTCCGTGTGTCTTTGTATGTACACATACTGACTGGAGGTGATGTTTAGAGTGGAAATCCATTGGCTCATGGGTTGGAAAGTGACTCACCATGGATATAAAAGTGACAGAGAAAGATTTGGTGTCATTGCTAATGGCGGTCACATTTTCAAACCCCTGGTTAATGACTTTCCCTAGAAATGCCGTGTCCCCTATGGATAATCCCAGTGTCATTCATGTGTGGGTTTGCTTGGTCCAAACTTAAGGTGGTGGCCTAATCTCACATCATAAGGAAGAGCACATCTCTCTTAAGTCTCCTACCTCTGAGACGGACAGAATGGGCCACTGACCTGGGGAAGACCAGAACAGGGAATAGAGAGCAAGCGATTCTGGTGGGCCAGCAGCCATAGTGTCTTGGTGGGAAGCACCCTGGCTTGAGCGTTAGGGAAGCTAAGTTAGGGTTGCAACTCTTCAGCTTATTGAGAGTACAGAGATAAGATACTCACCTTCTCTCAAACTCATCTTTAGGACTGTTGTAAGAGTTAAAATATACACATACATACCATGTGAGCATATATAATTTATATATGTATATACTATATTGTATATAGATATATATGTATGCGTGTGTTCTATATGTAGGTATGTATGTATAATGACAAAACATGATCAGCATAATAATCCAGGTTGGGTTAGATTCCCTTAATGTATTCTCATAGCAACCTATCGTTTTTGGTCACAGCACTTTCAGAACTATAATGAGACAATTAATTATGTAATGCCTCTAGACCAAGGCAATTATTAATATGACTCCTCTAGGTTAAATTCTATGAGGGTACAGGGATTCTTTTCTTTGGACTAAAAACAATGCAACAATGTCTGACACGTGGAAAGTACTTACTATATATTTTTGCAAGAATGAATGAATAGTAAACGTTAATGTTTCTTAAGTCTGAATAGAAATGAACTCTTAGGGATTTTCTGTGAATTTGACTAATGGACATTGACACCTCTACTGGTTTGCTTTATTTTGATTCTGGATTAAGTAAAAGTCAGTAATATCCTAGGTGCCCATTTCATTTTTGACAACTATCTAGCAAAATGAAAATATGAGTTCCATTTTATAGCTGTGACTCTTGCAGCCTTCCGGACCTTGGTTTTGGTCAGTGTTCCTCATTTATGGACCGACTCTTACTTTGACACATAGGTATCAGCAACACTCAGGATTGCTAATCTTACATGGTCACGTGGATACAGAAGAAACAGCAGAGCCAGAGTTCTGTGGCTGGTGGGTGTTTCTGATATTTGGCCCCTCACCCCATTAATAACTTAGTACCTGTTAGGCCATGTGTTTGGGGTTTGATTTAGGGAAAAAAATGTGGTCACAGAAACACTAAGGAGAACAATCCATGTTGGCAGGTAGAGAGAAATCATAGAATGTTGGAACATTCTGGAGGAAAGCTGTTTGGGATGCAACGCCAAGCATCATGCAGATTTAGTGGAGGTTATAGCATCGTTCTCTTCATATAAGCAGGACGTGTGTTGGCTGTCTGTACTACACAGAGAGCAAAGGTGGATGTTCACAAAGACAGAAGTAAGCCATGGTCTTTTAATTAAGAAGAGTTCCTGTCTCATTTATTTCCTATTTGTTCCCCCGCCACACACACACCTCTTTCCTAAAGAGGATCATAGAAGGCCTGAAGATTTCTAGATTCTCGATCTTTTTTCCAGAATTTACCTACCTGTTCCATGTTTCACTCCATCTGGCCTTGAATCTCCACCGAATGGCTCTGTAGCTGTTATGCACGAATTGGTGTTACTTTGCTTACTAATGGATGTTGTATAAAGAGCCATTAATAAAAGAATCTCAGGAACTGTCCGATTGATGGATGAGATGATTTGAAGTAGGGAGACTTTTGGCTTCCATAAGATAAGACTCTGCCAAAGGTGAGGACTCTGCAGGTAAAGGTGATATAATCTAGACCTGCAGGTAGCTCTGATGCAACCTCATCTGTGTGCCCAATATCAGGGTTTTCTTTTCTGTCTATGCTGCCTTCTTTGCAGAATTTCAGCAGCATGCTCCTATCTTCTGCTACCTGTCGTGGCATCTTGAATTTCCAAGTCTCTTTCATTGACAATACATCCTAGTTTTTCTGTTTTCTTTTTTCCAACCACGGGATCTAATCTGAACATTCCTCCTTATGTAAGTAAGAATGAGACAGCTAAACAAGGTTGGAGGCAGCCAGGAAGAAGACAAGACTAATTGAAAAAGGTTTCCTTAAAAAATAAAACATTTCTCCTCATTCGAACTGGATGAAGTCTGTTAACAGGTGTTCTGCTTGTTGGGGTTTCCAGCTGTTCCCTTCAGCGCTTGGGTATCAAAGTTGTGTGGGCCCATAGTAGGACGTTTGCCCTGTTGCCATGGCAATTACAGGTCTGTTCCTGTTTTTATTACTATTGTTATTACTTCCCTCCTCATGGACTTTGGGGTCCTCTCTACACAGATGCACACCCTGGGGAATCACAAAGCCACGGGCACATTTGTAGCCTCGGCTTGTCAGCTCTTGGACTGATATGAATTTAGCATGTGCCCTTTATCTAATAAGCAGAATTAAGATGTTTAGACTTACTCCCACAGGAAAGAGGGTCTGAAGAAAATGTCAGCTTTCCACTACAGTCAAGGAGCAGAAAGGAGGGACTGCAGTATCTTCACTTTCATCTACAGAAAAGATCTACAGGGACCAGTTGACTGGGGGCTTTCTGCCTGCCGCTGGGCAGAGGGACATATTCATTGCCAAACGGCTGGGGTCCTAGACTTGGAGTTCTAGACTTCCATTATTGCTACAGCTATTCATAAATACATTTATAAACAAACATACAAAAAAATAAATTTACCCTTTAGAGCAATCAGAATGCTTTACCTTCTTACTGTGTGGATGTTTCAAAATGTAATATATACACATATCATCCTCTATTCAAATCTGCTTACACTTTGGTAGGTGACATTTGCTCAGAAACAGAGCAAAGTTTCAGAAACCATCCTGTTTTCCCGTAAAGTTAATTGTATTACTAATCCAATATAGTCAATATTTTTTTTTCTGATTTTTTAAGTTCAACTAATTTAAAATTAACCATTATTTTTTAATGTACTTATAGACTCAACATGAGTCTTATACAGCAATCTCATTGTTTTTAAGACCTGAGTTATGATTTTCTCTGCGTTTGGTCAGGCCTCATTTACTGAACTGAATATAAAGCTGTTATATTGCTTTTGGTCAGATATTATCTTTTAGATCATAACTGCAAATTCTAGCCATGCGTAAATCTGCAGACTCTAATGTACATTAGCCTCTCTTCCTGTTTATATTTGTTGTGTTCTGAGTCTGTCCTTCTCCAAAGTATTCAGTCAAGCAAAACTTGAAGGAAAATAATACTACTATCAATGAAGGAGAGCTTTCATGACTAAAAATGCTCAGAACTTGAATGCCTACAGGAGCCAAGCAGGTAATGTAAATTCAGGGATTGAGAAAGTGTAAAACAGTATGTACTTAACTGCCTATGCTGCTACACCTGCTTAGTTATTTCACCTTTAAAGCACTGCAGGGACAAGCAGGAAAAAGATGTCTGTAGATACACACATCCTAAAGTCCAGCCTAACGTAGAGAAGCTGTTCTTCCTTCAGGCATTCAAGGCAAGTCCCATTTTAGTGTATGTTTTACCTTCCTTAATAGGTATAAGATCCTTGGGGAGTGACATAATTTCTTATTCCCTTCAATGATCCTTTAAACGCCCACCCTGGACTCTAAAATCACACCGTGTACCAAACACTGTGCTAGAGATGCAGAAATAAAGGCAGTCATTAGGGCGTGGCAGGCACGTGAGTCACCCTTAGGAAATGGGACCATGTGGTTTTTGACAACTCCTAAAACAGAGTCATGTACGTAGTAAGAGCTAATTCAATGGCCATTGAATTTCATTTCTGCTAACTGGACTGGGTTAGTATTACTATTTCCACATGGGACTGGGTTAGTCTCATCGTCTCCAGCAAATACTTATGAGAACCCTGTAATTCTTTATGAAGCCAAGGGAAGGGGAGGAAGGCAGCAAATCACGCTACCACGTGTGTACCTATGCAACAATCTTGCATGTTCTTCACATGTACCCCAAAACCTAAAATGCAATAAAAAAATAAGGGTCTCAGGAACAACAACAAAAAAAGATACCCGCGTACAAATTTACATGCAATAAGAGGAAAATTACCAATTGTCATGGACCCTCATTGATCAGTGAAATCCACTTAAAAGCTTTTTTTTGCTAGAGCAAGCAAACAGTCCCCAGATACACTGCAGGTAGAGAGCTGGGAGATGGTGCTAAACATGGTGAGAGGTGCTAAACTGGAGGTAGAGAGCTGGTAGATGGTGCTAAACCATACTAAGACTCATCCAAGTACAGGGCCCCACACCAGGGCACTCTGGTTGCTCTGACAATGTCACATTACTTGCTTTTATGTTCGCCCAATTTATTTGACTGGTCAAATGAATCATTTTGGGGACAATTTCTCTCTTTTCTGCCCTAAGCTCTGAATTTTCTTTCTTCAATTCAACTTCCACTTTCCAGATAAATTATGTATATTGGGAATGCTAATCTTTTATCTTACCTTATTCAACAACTTTGATTATGTAGAAGAATAAAAGGTCTAGCTTCTCTTGAATGTCAGTGCTGAATACTTGGCCTATCTGTGTTTTAGCCACATCAAATGACCAGGTAAAATTGGAGAAAAATGAAGACTTCAGTTGGGAAAAAGAGAAGCAAAACTAAGCAAAGATGAGTGGCATTATTATATCCATATAGATGAGTGTGCACGTGCACACACACACACACACAATTTGTGATCTGTACAGATTCTACTATGCCTCTGTGTGTAATATTACACATTGCATATGGAAAAAGTGTCTGAAAACATTCACTTTATGGAGCATTTACTTTGTGCCTCCATGCAAGGCGTGTGTACTTTATATCTCATTTAATCTTTACAGAAGCACTTAAGCAGTGGATAATATTTTCCTATTTTAAAGAAGAGGACATTGAGCTTGAAGAGCTTATATAACTTGAAAGTGGTCATTTGGACAGAAAGTTGGAATTTAGATCCCAGAGAGCTGACTACCAAAATATTCCCTTTATACTGCTTAAAGTAGAGAGATCTTATAGGGGAGTGTATTTTGGAGCAGTGCTACTCAAAGTATCTGGTCTTTGAGCTGTTGACCCATTGGCAGCTACAGTGATTCAAGCAGCTTGTACTCAGGATCCCAGTGCCTCCTTCACTGACAAAATCAGCTGAACTAAAAACAGATGCTTAGTTACATGATTGATGTACAATCTGGCTTAGGCTTCTGATTTCATCACAAATAAAAGTTCATAACTATTTCACAGGCAAATGCTAATCTGCAGACCACACTTTGAGAAGCCCTGGACTTGACTATTAGGGTCCTCTTACCCAGCAAAAACTACTAGCCATTCACTGTGTCAGTGAAGATGCCTGGTGGACCACTCTCCTGGCATATGGGAGACTGGGGAACATAGGAAAGATTAGGGAGCTACAGCTTCATATTTATATTATTTCACCTTTTTGAAAATAGTTTTGATTTGTGTCTTATCCCCATCGTCTTCCAAGAAAACTGGATGCACTTGAATGAGCTGCTGTGGGGCTTGGAGGTCTAAGTAAAGGCTAGGATTGATATACTGGTTTTCACTGACGTGACGGTACCAATTGCTAGTGTATTACAAGACTCCCACAGCTGAGGGTTAATGGCCCCTGCTCATGCCCACCAAATGAATCCCCCACCCACTACTTCGCTATCCTATTCTTCCCCACACCTCCTCCGTGATCTTCCAGGACCTTACTGAGATTCAGAAACTAAAGGGTTAAATGGAACTCGCGCCATTGCTGTGGCCAGCTTCTGTTCTAATTGGTCCTTATGCTTTTCGTTTGAGTTTCTCAAACTGATGTATGTAACCATGGGTTACAGCAGCACCTTTCTCCTTCTCCCAGGCTGTGGTCTCAGAAGGGAAGTTCAGAATTAGGTCTGAGAGAACCCAAGAAGACCCAGGTTTTGAGAGATTACTCCTGCTAGTCACCACACAAGGTAACTGCAGGTAGGTTTCAGAAGCCAGGTTGTGTGGCTTAGAGAGCAAAGGGCCAGAGAGGATGAGTGCAGGGGACAGTGGTCACAACAGAGAAGGAGGGAGGCAGGCTGCTATTGCCAATACTGGGCTTGTGCGTGTTTCTGGTGCCCTATTGAGATTTTTGGTGGAGGCATGAGAAAAGAAAGAGGAAATATGGAAAGGTAGAACTTAGGGGGAATATAATTTATAAGAAAGGATGACCTCCAGATCTGCAAAAGTTCTTGGTAAACAAATACATGAAGTGTAAAGCCTCTATTGAAATGGACATTTTAATAGAGCCAGGGGACTATTTTGGTCACTCTGGCTTTACTGGTACTTAACTATATAACTTTTAAATGTAGTTTATGCATCTACGAAACAGAGAGTTTGTCTTGATCAGACTCTAGGCTATTTAGTCGCACAGTCTCTGTTTCACATTTACCCTCTATATGCATGCTCTAGAAAGACATGGAAATGTAATCACAGAGGGTCTAGCTGTCTGCTGTGGCCATTTATGGTGTAGGGACAATTTCGCCAATGAAAGACTCAAAGGAAGGTCCAGCATAGAAATGAAGGACACGTTTGAAATCTAGCCCACACCTTCAGTCCTGCTGTGCCAGTGAATACATGGCCTTTTTGCAGTTACTAAGGAAACAATTGTCAGTAATGGATTAGAAACTTGGGCTGAAAGGACACACACAGAGGGGGCTTTGTACGGAGAAGCCCATCAGATGAAATCTGGCAGAGACACCAACATGCTTAGTGATTGATCCAGTCCTCAGCATGAAAGCATTAGAGTCCATTTGATGGGGTCGATAAGTGGAGAAGCCACAGAGCCCAACCACCAGCCCTCACGCTTTCTTCTCTCCTACCTATTAGAGTTCACAGATCTGCATGGCCAGATGGACTCAGTTTTAACTTCTCTGTTGGGTGCTTGTCAAGGCAGGGGATATACACACTTAATTCAAGTTCAGATGCTCTCCAAACCTGTTTAAAACTCCAAAAGTCACTCTTTCAACTCATGCTAGCTCTTTGTAAAGGTTCTGAGAATGTTTGGAGGGACAATACTAGGGAAATAGATGTCTCATTTCTGTATCTTCACTGACTTTTCACAGGTGTTTACCTCCCCTGCCAAGTAGACACAAGCCTAGTGACCCAAAAAAAGTTCATGGGAAGGAAAAAGTAGGAAGCTAAGAAACGAGATAGGCCTAACCAGCTCATTCCCTTGCCCTTTGTTATTATGAATATTTAAATTAAAATACTAAATTTAAATTTAAGGATTTATAAAAGTTAATTTTAAATTTAATTTTATTTATACATTTTAAATCACATATTATATAAAATAACATCTTAATTCAGATATGCGTTTTTCAGGCTTACATGCATTGCCTAAGGAAAGAATGAGTGGCAAAAAAGTTACATCATTGGTGGAATTAAAAAAATGAGGAAAATGCACAAAGAAAATATTTAAAGCATGCATTTCTAACCAGTTAACATTTTTGTGCCCGTTATGTCATTTAAAAAATTTAGAGTAAAATTGGGATCATGAAGGATGTAGCATACTATAGTCCATTGTACTTTAACATCATATTATGATTATATCCCTATGACGTTGCCAGTTTGAAACACGTTGCGATGTCATTATTTCCACACTATGAATTCTCTCAAGTTTATTTGAGTAGTGATAGAGTGGTGCACATTGCGGGTTTTCTCTGTTGCTCGTCTTATGATTGTTTCCCTAATATTAATTTCTGAAATTTGTATTGCTAACTCCGAGTTTAAACACTTTTAAAACTTTTGAAATACACTTCCGAATTTTCCTCGGAAAGACTGCAGTGGTATGTAATTTTGCCAGTGACAGAATGTATCAGCAACTGTTTCCAGTCAATTTCCAGGAGATGATTATAATTTGGGGGCTGACAGTAAGCCTGAGATGAGAAGGGAATCATAGTATTGCATTGTTACATTAATCTCCATTGAATATCAAAGCAAATTAACATTTTTTTCTCTATTCTGTTTATTTTGTTGTTTCCATTTTAGTTTAGTTTGTGGTATTTCAGGCCATTGAGGTATATTCAAATTTTATATATCCAATCATTACTATTTTCCTTTATACTTTCTTCCTTTGAAGATATGCATTAAGAAAACAACTCCTGGCTTGGAGATGATAAAACATTAATATATTCTATTCCTTTTTATCATTAAATTTAACTCTTTCATCAAAACATTTTTTTATATTTGGGGTAAGATTTTTTTCTCAAATATTAACCAACTGTGTTTGAGTTTTTATCTTAATTGTAGTCCTTGTCCGGTGCTTGAAGGGCTCCTTTGTTAAATACAAACCTTTATTCAACCCAAGATTTTTGTGCTTTCTGTATTCTTCCTTTGATCTGCCTGTCATTTTTTTTTAATCAATACCAAAACATTTAATCATCATTGCCTACAAGAGCTTTTTCTTATCTGTGTGGGAAAACCCTTGTTAATAGTTTTTACTTTTTATTTTGGGACATTCTTGCCATGTATTCTTCCAGAGGGGAATTTGTTTTCCAAGTGTGAAAATCCCCAGTGGTGTTCTGATTTCCTTTGCTTTGATAGACTAATAGGAGGAGAATCAATGTCGAATGGTCGTGGGCCTTGCTTTCCCAGAATTTATTTACGTGTTCCTTGCTGTCTCTTGGTCCTAGGATTTATAACATAACCCTTGGGATATTTATTATTAATTTCATTCTCAGATATTTTATAGTTCTGTTGCTATTGTGAATGGAATTTTTATTATACTTAATAATTTATTTTGCTAGCTTATACAAAGAAAATTGATTTTTGTATATTTAATTTGTAGCCTGTCTGTTTACTCAATCGTTGCCTTATATCTGATAAATTCTTTCGGTTGATTTCTTTGGTTTGTTTTAGGATATAATCAGTCTTCAAATAATAATAGCTTGATTCTTCCTTGCTAATATATGTGACATTTTATTTTTTCTTATCTTATTGAATTGTTTGGGTCATGCCAAATAATAGTGGTGAAAGCAGGCCCTAGTTTTGGCAACAGTTTTAACAAGGACTGTGTTAATGTCAAGTACGATTTTAACAATTGGTTTTACATAAGCATTTGGTGCTGTTATTGATCATAATAAGTACTTACATAATATGCAGTGGGCCAACCACTGATCTCAATTTATGTATTAATTCCCTGAATTATCTCAGCAGCTCCATGAGTTAGATATAATTATGCTATTGCAATTATTATTTCCATTACATAGATGAGGAAACCAAGGCACTGAGAAGTCAAAGGGTTTCCCCAAGACCCTGCAGTTACAAGTGGAGCTAGGACTAGAAGCCCAACTTGGGACTTATATGGGTCTTGGGGCCTGTGTTTACACCCACCATGCCAGGCTGTCCTTTCAGGTTTACAAATAATTCTGTGAGGCTCATATGAGATGACTTATATCAGACATAGATGCACCCATCTAGAAGTTCCTGCTATTTTCTTCTGTTCTCTGCCCTTTATCTTAATATGTTATGTATATTAATACCTATATTACCAGATTTCCTAATGATACCATCATCATGCCGTTCTTAAAAAATACCCCCTAGATCATGTGTTTTTTTATATATTTTTATTTCTGAACATGAATTACTTTTTCTTGAATTGAGATATCTATCTATCATCTCTCTATCTATGAATTTGGCTTGCTGCTCTGTTTATGTGTTAAAATTACAGTAAGTTTTTGCTATGAGGATTATGTTAATATTTTAAAAGAAATTATGAAGCTTGTTTATGATGTGGTTTGCATTCAATGCTTCTCCTTCTCTCAATTTGTCTTCCTGAGGCTCTTAGCCATAACATTTTTGAGGTGCAGCCCTTTCTCTTCAAAATTATATATATCTTGCTCACTGTCTTAGGTACTAGTATAATGAATAATTATTAGACTGTTTAATTTTAGTTATTTATAGGGATCTCAATCCTTTTTCCTTTCTTTAATTATATTCCAAATACTTGGAGATCCTATTTGATATGCAAACCCAGATATTTTTTGGACCATAAGTGAATACTCTCTTCCTTCTCTTCATCCTCCTTTCCTCCCTTTTCCTTCATCTTGGCTTCTGCCATTACTACCATACTATCTGAGTCTGAAATTCCAAATGGGAGCATAGCACTTTTCCCTAATTTCTTCTAAAATTCCTATTAATATATTTAGCTCATCATTTTTTATCTAATCTGTTGTGTTAGTCAGTTTTGCATTGCTATAAAGTGGGTAATTTATAAAGAAAAGAGGTTTATTTGGCTTACAGTTCTGCAGGCCGTATAAGCATGGCCACAGCATCAGCTCAGCTTCTGCTGAGGCCTCAGGGAGCTTTTTCTCATGGCAGAGGTGAAGCGGGAGCAGGCATGTTGCACGGTAAGAACAGGAGCAAGAGAGAGAGGAGCAGGTGCCAGGCACCTTTAAACAGCCAGCTCTTGCATGAACTATTCACTCGTCCCCATGGGGAGGGCACCAAGCCATCCATGAGGCATCCACCTCCATGACCCAAACACCTCCCACCAGGCCCCACCCCCAACACTGAGGATCACATTTCAACATGAGATTAGGAGGGGACAAATATCCAAATCATCATCTACCCTTGAGATATTGGAAAATTTCTTGAAGTTGCCTTCTCTGTAATTTTTTATTTTCTACATTGATCAATCTAACTCACGATTTTGGCTTTTAATTTAGAAATTGTATTTTTCATTTCTTTTCTTTTCTTTTTTATTTTGAGACAGAATCTTGCTCTGTCAACAGGCTGGAGTGCAATGGCACGATCTTGGCTCATTGCAACCTCTGCCTCCTGGGTTCAAGTGATTCCCCTGCCTCAGCCTCCCAAGTAGCTGGGACTACAGGTGCATGGCACCATGCCCGGCTAGCTTGAGACGGGGTTTCGCCGTGTTGGCCGGGATGATCTAGATCTCCTGACCCATGATCCACCCACCTCAGCCTCCCAAAGTGTTGGGACTACAGGCGTGAGTCACTCCGCCCAGCCTAGAAATTGTATTTTTCATCTCAATAGTGCAGTCACTTGTAATTTCTTATTGTTTCCTTTTTGTGCCTTTTAATGTACTCTTACCAATGCAATATACTCATTTCTTTCAGGAAATATAAACAAACTTCCCAGATTTTTCCCATTTCTGGCAGTAAATCTATTTTATAAAAAGACATTTGCTTGGTATCTTCAGAGTGGCACCCTTTTATCTGCAATATTTCTTTATAGATTTAACATCTTTCCTCTGTGCATGTTTACAAAGGATGTTTAGTGATGCTCTGTTTTATAAAAAGTGATTGCCAGAGGTGCTTGTAAGACTTTGGGGGCAGATACTAAACCCTATTCACTTATAACTTGGGTTTTGTGACAAAGACAGAGGCCCACGCAAGCTCTGAGGATTGATTTGCTACCATCACACAAAGGCAGGACCTCCAGAGATGACAACTGTGGTCACTGAATTAGTAAAGCCAAAATCTGCAAAGGGACAATGTGAGCATATTTGACTTTTTTGGCCATGGCTTTGGGTATAGCAGTAAAAAAAGGGCAAAGTCTTCATTGGTAATTTCTAAACACAGCCCTATTTTCAAGCAGATTTGGAATCACAATTCAAACGTACCTGTAGCCCAAAAGACCTCAAGCCAAAAATGCTGTCTACAGTGGTCCCTGATTGATAGTGTCCTCAAATACTTAGGGGAGTAAAACAATAGTTCCAACTGGAGAAAAGAGTACTAAAACCACGCTACAAAAACAGGCTTTAATGTTCAAAAAGAAGTTTAGAATTTTAAAAATTGTGAAATAATTTAGCAAACATGCCTACATTATTGACACTCAACAGAAAAATCAAACTAATGAATGATGCCCGGATACACTGCGTATGCAGGAATAATCAGGCATGGTAATATAATATAACCATGTTTATACGTTTTTCAGAAACGGTTTTTTTTGTTTTTGTTTTTTTTTTTGAGACGGAGTTTCGCTCTTGTTACCCAGGCTGGAGTGCAATGGCGCGATCTCAGCTCACCGCAACCTCCACCTCCTGGGTTCAGGCAATTCTCCTGCCTCAGCNGCCTCAGCCTCCTGAGTAGCTGGGATTACAGGCACGCGCCACCATGCCCAGCTAATTTTTTGTATTTTTAGTAGAGACGGGGTTTCACCGTGTTGACCAGGATGGTCTAGATCTCTTGACCTCGTGATCCACCCGCCTCGGCCTCCCAAAGTGCTGGGATTACAAGCGTGAGCCACCACGCCCGGCCAGAAATGGTTTTGAGATGAATAAGTTTACAAGTAGATTCGGTCTAGTTGGAGAAAGAATTATTAATATGGAACAAAAATATGAAAAAAAAATCAGAATTTACTAGAGTTAGACAAAGTAATAGAAAATAAGAATGCAGGGTTAAGAGATGTGGAGGACAGAGGAAAGTAGAACACATACATTGAATATTAACTTATCTTTGATTTCCTTGACAGAGATAAAGGAGGGGTGATATTCAAAAAGATCATGGATGACATTTTTCTAGAATTATTGAAACATACTAATTATCCTGTCAATAAATTCCAAATAAAAGAAATGAAAATAAATTTAAATCTACTTCAGAAAATCCAAGATAAAGAGAAGATCTTAAAAACTGCTAACCTGAATTCCACCATTCTTTCGTAGGCATATATAACTTTTAAAACATTTTTTCCAAGTAGCCATCATTTCTTAAAGTTTTCTTTAAAATGTTTTAAATATGTGGATATTTTTCTTGATGAGATTATAGATCCCTTTCTTCTGCAAAGGCTTACGTTTCCTTGGCAAACTATGGCAATAAAGTCTGAAAGAAGCGTGTGTGGAAGAGAGTGGGGTCTGAGGATCGTCAGCTTTGCTTTCATTGCCAAACCTTTGGCATAAATTGTATGGCTGCATGCTTTGTACCTTGATTTCATTCAACTTTATTGAAATCATGAGCATTTTTCATATTGCTAAATGGTGGTTATAATTATAATTGTAATAGCTTCCTTATAGTCCATCAACTTTATTCCATTACAATTTCCTTAATCATTCCTCCCTTATTAGTCATTTATGCTTTTATTTCCCTCAAATTTGGATCATTATATGTAATACTGTCATAATAGACATTTGTATGCCTATAGCTTCTCTTTTATTTTGGTTCAGTTTTAGGGAGGGTTCTCTGAAGTGACGTTACTGTGTCAAATGTTGTGGAGCCACTGCCTTGAAGCTGTCAATAAATCTACACTTCCCCCAGGTATTTTCATATGTGCCGGTTTCAGCATGAAGGTCACCACTAAGTATTATAAGTTTGGAATATAGGCCAGGTGCCGTGGCTCACACTCGTAATCTCAACATTTTGGGAGGCTCAGCCAGGTGAATCGCCTGAGGTCAGGATTTTGAGACCAGCCTGGCCAACATGGTGAAACACTGTCTCTACTCAAATTACAAAAATCAGCTGGGCGTGGTGGCAGTCATCTGTAATCCCAACTACTCAGGAGGCTGAGGCAGGAGAATTGCTTGAACTCAGGAGGCAGAGTTTGCAGTGAGCACAGATCATGCCACTGCACTCCAGCCTGGTCAAGGAGAGTGACTCCATTTAAAAAAAAAAAAAAAAAAAAAAAAAAAAAAAAAAAAAAAAAAAAAAAAAAAAAAAAAAAAAAAAAAAAAAAAAAAGGAAAAAAATATATAGTCTATCAATATGCAGAGTGTAGAAGGCATTTTTATTTAAATAATGAAATGGAACATTTTCCCACATTTGCTTATTAATTTTTTTCTCTTTTGCTCACCGCTTATCAGTACTTAGGCTATTTAAACATCTTTTTGGACCTGATGTTTGTCTTACAGATATCTAACATAGATATTCTTCTTTTGTGGTGAGTTATCAAGAAATGCTGTTAAAAAAACACACATAGAGGGTTGTGCTGGTAAGCTTTGCTTACTAATACTATGCATAGATAGGGACCTATATTTCCTAGTAGCATTGGTGTTAGAATACTAGGGTGTCAGCCACTGTCGGCTTGCTTGACACTCATTTCTAACCCTCTTCTCTCTTATCTTCCTCGTTTAAAGAGCTTGAACAGGCTGCAACATTCAGTGACCAGCCCATGGTAAAGCCGGAGGTGGTTTTATTATAAAGCCTGGCCAATAAAATATAAGGAAGAGTGTGCTGGTGCCTTTTCCCCACATTTTCTCTTCGTTTTTTCTCAGCTGAATGATGTGCTCACTGGAGACATAGCAGCCACCATGCAATCAGATTGAAAGAAAAAGAAAAGAGACAGCCAGGAGAATGGCAGATAGTGTGGCCTTTATTTTATTAAATTGCTGAAATAATGCCATGAACCTTCTACCTTTCCCTCAAATTTATTTTTGTGCAAAATAAAACCTCATTTAAGTCGCTATCAGACTTTGTGTTACTGTCTGGGGAAAAAATTTCTAACTCAGACATCTGAGCTGGATGGGAAGGGAGTTGGATCTCTATTTTTTTTATTTTATTGTGTTTTAGGTTTTGGGGTACATGTGAAGAACATGTAGGATGGTTGCATAGGTACACACATGGCGATGTGGTTTGCTGCCTTCCTCCTCATCACCTACATCTGGCATTTGCGCTCACTTTTAAGCGAACCCAAAGCCAATTTTTTCATAAACTTTATACTGTGAACCCATGGTAACTGACCAAAATGGAGGTTGAAATTTCTAAATTTTCTTTGTTTCCCAGTTTGTATCCAGAGATATGAATGAGTCTCCTGAAGCCAAAATAAAATCAATTTTATTTTTAATGCTCACAACGTTTGACAATGGGCAAACAAAATTTAGAGGCACTCACATACCCCATACCCAGAGAAGTCAAGTTGCACTTGACAAATATA
Organism: Cebus imitator; assembly: GCF_001604975.1. Taxonomy (NCBI): domain Eukaryota; kingdom Metazoa; phylum Chordata; class Mammalia; order Primates; family Cebidae; genus Cebus; species Cebus imitator. The sequence goes on along the minus strand of NW_016107731.1, from coordinate 577,134 downwards.
TCACGCATCTGAGAGATAAAAATCCATCCATGCCTCTCCACATCCACGCATTTAGAGCCATTATTGATCCATTTATCACATACTGAGGATATGTCATTTGACAGGTATGTGCTTCATGGCAGATATGTAAAGGAAGAAACATACAGCAAAGTCTTTGTCTTTAAAAAGTTCTCTTCCATACCAGTGATGGAGTGTGAGAGGAGGTCATCTAGACGAACAAATATACTTAGCCCAGAAGTTCAAGGCTGCAGTGAGCTGTGATTGTGCCACTGCACTCCAGCCTGGGTGACAGAGCAAGACCCTGTCTCTAACACAAAACAAAACAAAAACAGAAACAACACTCAAATATGTTTTATACTGTGTGAGAGCAAAAAGAAAAAAGAGAGTAGTAAAGAGAGATTAATAGTGAAGGGCAAAAATGGAATATAAAGGCCTTGCCCAAGTCTCCAGAGCCAGTAAAGTGGTACAGGTTCCTTTAATCAAGGTCTTCTGGACTACTTGTTACAATGACAGCCATGACCTGAAATACGTGGGCCAACACCTGGGTCATCAAATTTTTTTACATTATAAAATAGTATCAGTTTAGCTGTTATTGTATAGAAGTTAACTGGTATGAAGGAACTGTCCCGAATTTATCAGTATGAGGTTTATTTTCTCGAAGGACTCCTTGTAACCTCTACAGAGCACCTGTTATGTGTCTGCCAGAGGCTGGAATTGCAAATGTGTATATGAGTGCTCCCGCCCCCGAGGGCCAGAGTCCTGCTCTCCTTTCCCTTCTCACCGGGACCTTCACTTTCTTCCAACCAAGCCAGCCATTCTAGAACTGTATAAAAGTGACCTAGAAAAAGGGCTGGGGAGAGAATCAGACCTCAGAGCTTTAGAAAAGAGATTCTGAGATTTCTCTCTAAAAAGTGATATTTTCTATTGACTAAAGAAAAGAACAATTTGTTCAACATCTGTTTTTCCCTCCTGACTAACTTCGCTCAACTCTGAAGTAATGTCTCCTTTCTTTAGGAAAACAGGTGTCAAAACATGCAGCAAATCAAGTTTTCAAACAGCTGAAATAAACTTAAGGATTTTCTACCTTTTTAATAATTTTAGCCAGGAATTCTTTTGTGAGGCTTATGATTTTCCAGTTTGGAAGTCTGTTTCTCCTTGGGGTGCTTATGAGCAATCTTTTTGAATTCTTATTGTCACATTCCCATCCTCCATAACCAATTACTGTTATTTGGATGTGAAAAATCTATTTTTTTTCCCATTTATTTATTTTATTGCATTTTAGGTTTTGGGGTACATGTGAAGAACATGCAAGATTATTGCATAGGTACACACGTGGCAGTGTGATTCGCTGCCTCCCTCCCCATCACCTACATCTGGCATCTCTCCCCTTGCTATCTCTCCCCAGCTTCCCACCCCCCACCGTCCCTCGCCTATTTCCCCCCAACTCACCCCAGTGTGTAGTGCTCCCCTCCCTGTGTCCATGTGTTCTCATTGTTCAACACCCGCCTATGAGTGAGAACATGCGGTGTTTGATCTTCTGCTCTTCTGTCAGTTTGCTGAGAATGATGGTTTCCAGGTTCATGATCCACTATTGATTATTTTTTATTTCTGTCAAATGTGCTTTATAAACAGGAAGATCTCAGGACCACATTGAATTCTATCATATTAAACATCTTTATAGGAAGAGAGAAAGATAAATTGAGTGAATATTGATCAATATTGTGGGGACTTTGAAACATTACTTGTTACCAGATGCTTAGGTATGGAGGGGAGAATTATGATTCCATTTTGCAGATGAGAAAATCTAGGCAAATAGAGTTTACCGAGCCCAAGATCACACAATTAGAAACTAATGAAACCAGGATTCGTGCTTAATTCTCATCTAACTTCAAAAACCACACACTTTGTGGCTCACCACAATGGTGTCTCTCTAGTCTGACGCATTTTATGTTGTGTAGTCAAGCTTGAATTTACGTATTAGCCTCTGGTACTTACCAGCTGCTAGGCCTTGGATAAGTCACTTGTATTCATGAGTCTGGATCCCCTTATCTGTAGAATGAACAGTCTATACCTCACAGGGCTTTGGTAACGATCCAGTGAGTTAATGCAAATGAAAGAGCTCAGAAGGGCACCTGGCATGCAGTACGTGATTAAGTTTTGTCAATTCTTATTATTATCTGTTTCTTCATGAATTATACTATAGAATACATGTTATGACTTTGTGCATATCTGAGTACAGCTGAAGAGGGACTTCTAACTGAATACTAGTTTTTTTTTCTTTAAAGTTTCAGTATTTAGTATTTATATATGAAAGATTTCCCCTACTCTTCACCACTGGCTGATAAATTCAGGGGAAGGAAAAGGTATCTCTTGGTAAGATGGTTTATGAACTTTTGTTTCAGCAGTCCCTTTTTAAAAATACAGGTAAAGCATTGCTGCTTTGACCATGGTGTGGGAAGGGGATGGACTCCTGGATCTCCATATACCCTCATTCCCTTTACAACCCCTACCAGCTCATTATGGTCATGGGGGTACTTCTGGGGAGCCCTGGATGTCAGCATCACGCAGACTGAGAACCACCAACCCACAATGTACAAAAAAACACACAATGGACAGTGACTGACAAATATAATTAATTTTCACTGCAAAAGGCCTGCGTGTAGTCCTTCTTCCCAATCTAAAGTATCACCACTCAGCTCCCATTATACATTGCCACAGTTAATGCTTTGTTTAACTGGCAGGGTCTACAGTTTGGTACCAGAGAACTGGAGGAGATGGGAGCCATGTTCTGCTTGGGCCTCCTCATCCTGGAGCTCAAATCTGCCAGCTGCAGCCATCAGCTCCTCACTCAAGCTGCCACTCTGCTGAGTGCTGAGGAAGAGGCTCTGGACCAGCACCTCCAGCGGTAAGATGCTCCCAAGGGCTCAGAGAAATCTGGACCTTGGTGTTTCCATTGCTGAATATCTCAGTAATGAAAGTCGAGCGGACCTAGGGGGTCTTTACACAGAGACAATATGGAAGAACTGCCAAGTAAAGGTAGGTGCAGTCACGCTGTACTGGATGACCCATACCAGGGACATCCTTGTTTCCTGCTGATGATAAAGAGGACATTGCCTGTTTGTACACACATATGCAAATATAAAACTGTATGTATTTAAATATATTTCCAGTTAACACATTTTACTTATGATAAAGGTGTGGCTTGGTGACACACACAGATATCTACATGCACTTATATTTGCCAGTTATGTGTTTATATGTATACAGATAACATTTTTGGAGCCATTACTCAGCAAAAAAAAAAAAAAAAAAAAAAGCAGTCAAATTGACACTATCTAGGCACCTGGAGACAAGAAATGTTTTACTCTTCCCATCTTCAAACAGCATCATTCCTTCTTGGAAGATAAAGAAAACCACCCAGAGATGATTAACGCATTGGCTCAGAGAACCGGACTCCCAGCCATGGCAGGGAAAGGCTGGATCTCTGAGAACCGTGGGGATTATTAATGAGCCAAGTGAGGGAGAACAGTTGTCCAAATGAGCCCTTTTGATTTTCTTTCCTGTAGAAGAATATTTTAGACTTGACCAAAACAAATTCAGGGGGCAAGAGGGGAAGAAATAATGGGCATGTGAGAGGAGAGGGGATGGACAGGACTCCAAGAAGCCCAAGTGGGCTCAGTCATTGCCCACCCTTTGAGTGTCAGAATGGATGGGGAAATTGAGCTGTTGGGGAAGTGTCTGTTGGTAAATGAGGAGGCATCTGGTCATGCAGTTCATGTCCAAAGGCAGACAGCAAGCCATTATCAAAACTGATGCCATCTTATTTCTGGCTCATTTTCATGAATTTTCCTCCTGCTCCTGTTAGGCTGCTGTTGTCGTGTGACTTCTTACTGAGTGGCTAGTGAAGCCTAGAAAGACCTAGCAGTGTGCCTTAATACTGCATTGGAAGGCTCTGGTTTTTCTGAAACTTCATTACCTAAATGCAATAATTAACTTCCTCATCACACCGGGCTGTAGATCATAGACTATAGAAACTTAAATGAGTACAGGGTTCTTTTCTCCATAAGTCTGATGCCACTGATGTATTTTGACATCACAGCCACTTCTGCCTGCCCCTGCTCCTTTCAGCACTCCTCAGTGTCTGAAGGCTTCATGTGTTTGGTCTCACTGGAAACACCAAAGTGTTTTCAGACTCTTCCTCTGACAACAAGCGCTTCCACCTGCCAGCATGTATATTTCAACTTGTGTTTTCATATTTTCCTTTACTAAGCCATCTTGGGTGTAGGCATGCCTGGATTTTCTTTCTTTCTTTCCCCTTTCCCCCCTCTCTCCTCTGCCGCTCATTGAGGGAAGACTGAGCAGGACTGGCTTTGCTTGCTTTCGTCCAATTGATTGCACCCGTCTGTTTGATCCAATGCAGTGAGGATTAGTTGCCTGCAAACTGGAACAAAAAGAAATCTATCAAAGAAACGCCTTTTCTAATTCAAGTCTGAAGAATTTGATGTCAGGCTTCAAATACAGTGGCTGCTCTATAGCTTATCATAAAGAGCTAGTATTATTTGCCCCCACCCCTCCACACCATTTCACACAGCCGTGAGTTTTTTCACTGCATCCTGTCCAAGGGTATTGAAGCTAGAGGTCCTCCCATGACCTCTGACCCTTCCTAGGCTGGTGCAGCTTCCTAAACGCAAGATACCTGAAAACAGGGTGTGATTAATATGTCTACTTTGAATAGATTTGTCTTAAGTTTGACTGGCATGGAGTTTGGTGGAGATCAGCAGGAAGGAAACTGCCTGTTTCACCCAGACATTTGTATGGTAATTATTTTCCTATTTGTTACGAAGCAGTTGACCACACAGATTGTGATTCTTGCCCAAAGGACCTAAAGACTACACGGTTGAGAGGGCAATCACCCTGAACATTGCTTGACCCCCAAAAATATTCCAGCCAATAAGCTTATGGTCATGAAAAGATGACACAGAGAACATTTATAAAATGAAATCTACTGGTTTAAAACCATCAACAGGTTTTGAGTAGCATTTGATTAGTTTCTGATGAATAAAGCTAAATCCTGAGATGTAATAATCAGCAGAGTGAATCCTAAGAATTTTGTTAGTATCAGGATTCTTACTGTAATACAAAGAATGTAGCCAATGTTTGTCAACACAAATCTGTGTATGTTTTAAAGAGGAAACCTCTTCCACCCTCCTCCATTCCTGCCTCTTTCTTTAACATAACAGGGTTTCCAGCATCCTATAAGCTTTGTGTTGTTGTTGCATAGAAGAAATTATGAATAACAAGGTGGGTGAGGGGCTCTGCTCCAAAGGTCTGCCCTAAAGAAATGCAAGGATGTGGTACTGCATCCTCTCCTAGGTCCGCAGACAGCCTTAACTCCTGGGGGTGATCAGCCAGGAAGACAAAGTGTGGCTGCACACTGTGGACATCATGTTTCCTGACAATAGGTTTCATGCCTCATTTACCATAAAAACAATTAGAGTGTAGTCAGCATCCACAGAGCAACTCACCATTTCTCAAGAGCAGAGGAAGAGCAGAGATAGCGGATGTTCGCCTGGTGGCTGACGCTTAAAATGAAGTACATGCGTGCTTTGTGGTGGATGTCCTTCGTCAGCCCTCTTCTTCCCAGTTGCTCATTTCAGAAATGTCTGCATGCTCATGAAGGCATCTTTTGATCTTTCCTTTCCTCTTCCTTTCTCCTTCCTCTCAATCTTATTCCTGGAAATAATGGTGTGTGCACTGCAGGAATGCTAAGCTGCTTCTTCAAGAGGAGCTGTTTATCCATTGTGACAGGTCTTTTGCAAAGTCATTTAAGTTTTGCCGAGTCAGCCACTGTTTGTCTGGATTTGTATCCCTCCACTGCCTCTTGGTCTGCTCCGTCGAGCCCCCACCTCCATTTGTCCCTCCATTAATAACTAGAGAAAGCTAAAGCTCAGCAATGACTCAATACCCACCGTGTTCTCCGAAATTATAGTCCTGTGTGCTTTAGCCAGGGCTCACCTTAGTACCTACATAAACTAGGTTTGTTTGGTACAACAACACTAAAAGAATAAAAATTAGACATAGATCTTAGAAAAAAATGTTTGATAATTCAAAAGGTGCTTGATTTTCATTTTTAAAAGCACAATTTTGTTGTTTCAAAAGAGAAAATGAAATTAGGAAAGCAGTAGATGGTATATATATAATATTTCCATATTACAGTTTTACTATTGAATCATTTTGTAGTTTTAAATAATCCACCTTTTATCACTGATTAGTAATGCCAGTTTATTATGTAGTATATACACATGCATGTACCTGGGTATATTTTTTGGATTTATATTCTGTTCCATTAGACTGTCTGCCGGAAACACATAGATTTTAATACTGTAGCTTTGTAATCTAAATGCATGATGCTGCAAACACACCTCATTAGTATTAGTTTAAAAATGTGTTTTGCTATATTTGCTTCTTTATTTTCACTGATACACCCCGTAATGAGTTGTTAGCTGCCAAAACCTAACCAGCTGGGATTTTAACTCAGGTAATATTAAAATTATAGATATTTTGGGTCTATTGACTGCTTGCCTATGTAACTTTTATAAAATTTGATATTTTTATTCACTTATACAGATCTGCTTTGGTATTCATCAGTACTGTAGGGATTCTTTAGGTATTCTTTTTACGTAGTTCCTGAACTTATCGTAATAAACTTTTAACTTCAATATTTTAAAAAATTTTGTTAATCTAAAAAGCGTATTTTTTACTACATTGCTTCTAAGTGCTTGTTTTAGTTATGTAGAAAATTTCTGGGTTATATATATGTTTGTTTGTGACTTCAACAAACTCACTAGTTATACCTGAAAGTATTTTCCATGGATTTTCCTATTTTTCTAGATAGAAAACAATATCATTTATACATTTTGACCACTGGCTTCACGTACTTCTTTTTCTTATCCTATGACCCGGGCTAGAGTTTTGAGACCAATGCGTAAGGCTGAGGATTTTATGAGCATCCTCACCATAAACCTAACTTCAAAATGAGAGTGACTCTGCCTTTAAGAATTAAGTGAAATGGCTCTTGGTTTGATGTTAATATTTCATATCTTTTTCATTATTATTTTTCTTAGCTTATTAATTTAACAAAGTCTGGATTGGACGATTAATTTTATCACAAGTTTCTTTAGCATCTAGAAAAATTACTTATTTGAATTAATAAAATATTATATTATGGATTTTCTAATATTCAACTATCCTTACATTTCTGAGGAAAATGTATTTGGCTGTGACCTGAAATATTAGTTTAATGTAGAGATTGAAGTTACGTACTGTAAACTGAGGAGTTGCATGCCTATATTTGTGAGTGAGTGAAATCTGTGCCTGGTCTCTGTTGTTCCATGAACTTGAACGCTTTAAATTTCCTAGGTTACATCTGCACCTTGAACATTTACTTATTGCCTGCAAAATCATCTGTGTTCTATTTATTTAAAACAAAAATATTATTTTTCCAATTCTAATATTCCCAAATAAGAATTACCAATGGCATTTAAATTGTCTTGTAATCATGTTCAGATCGTTTTAAAATTCAACTTTGTGTTTACTTACTTGCATTGGTCATCTATACCCATCCTATGCAATCATGTCCTCATTCTTTTTTTTCAATGTTGATTCATTTTACGTTTTTTCAGAGAACACCTTAAAAATAGCTTTTCTTTTTTTAATGTAAATCAGTGGGTTTTTTTCTTTTTTGCATATTAATACATATGTGAATATCTTTCTCTTCCCTTTACCTAGGAATTCTCCTTTCTCTGCCTAGAGATTTTATGGGCACACATTAAAATAGTGTAGACAGGGCGAAATTCACTGTGGTATGTAATCTTGCAGTAGCTAGCCTAATTTTCTTTCTTTGTATACACCCTATTTTTTCTTTTTCTTTTTTGAGATGGGGTATCTCTCTGTCACCTAGAGTGGAGTGGAGTTGGACAATCTTGGCTAACTGCAACCTTTGCCTCTTGGGTACAAGTGATTCTTCTGCCTTAGCTTCTTGAGTAGCTGGGGGTTACAGGTGCCCGCCCTCATGCCTGGCTAATTTTTATATTTTTAGTAGGTAACGGGGTTTCACCATGTAGGTGAGGCTGGTTTTGAACTCCTGACCTCAAGTGATCCACTCACCTCCGTCTCCCAAAGTGCTGGGATTACAGGTGGGAGCCATCACGCCTGGCCACACGCTGTCTTTTCTATCTTAATATTTGTAGTAGTTTCTCTTTGTCCCTTTGTTAACACAAAAATTATTTTTCTACTGCATCAAAAATATTTATTTCTTTTCTTCTTTGTGTGTGTGTGTGGTTTAGTTCCTTTTAATTGATTTTAAATATGAACATTCTATTCCCTTGCAACACGTCTCAGTTATAAAGGAACAGTGATGCCACTCCACGTCTTCATTTACCTTCCTTTGAAGTTTTTGGTATTTGTTTTCTAGCCTCTGTATCTGTATCTCTTCTTCTTGAATCCTTTTTACCTCCTTGCCCCAATTCATCAAATTCTGGAAGTGTGTCTCAAGTTTGCCCTCACAAATTCAATTTTCTGCAGCATGGACACTCTAGTCTTTGCTGATAACATATTTTTGGGGTCATTTTACATTTAGGTTTTATTGTACCTATTCTCCATCTTTCATAAGTTCCTTTTATTCACGTTTGTACTATTGCTAGCTCACTTTCTATTTGCATCAGTCATCTTTTCGTTTATTATCCCATAGATGCCTTTTGAAAAACAGCTTTCCCGATCCCTTCACACAGGCTCCATCATGCTTGCCTCTGTGTCCTGTGGCTAATCATTCCCCTGAAGAGCACCACCGCCAAGCTCCTGGAAGGGCATTGGCCTCCTTGTACTTTTTCAGGGCGTTTCACCACTTCAGGTTGTGCTTCTTACCTCTTCCTGCTCTTCCAACTTCTTTTCCTCATTTTTTTTTGTCCATTCATTTTGAATCATGAAAGCTCTATCATGACTCACAGTTACTCAATAATCAAGAGTTTATATGTTCTTTAAACCCTTTTATGTCTATCTAGCTGGATGTAGAGAGGTCCTCTTGTTTTAATAGGGAGTAATCTGATTTAGGTGGTGCTTTCTCTTCAAGAATTCATGGTATTTTGGCTTTTACCTGAGAGCACAAAGTTGGGGTGATTGTGTTGGAGAGGTTAAGGAGAACGGGAACGGAGAAGTGAATGAAGATGGGAAGTGCCCTACTAATGTCAGTGAGCCAAAATGGGAAATTTGGGATTGGAGACAATCGTTCCCGTAAAGATCCCGTTAGAGTAAAGCAAAGGATGGAGTCTCCGTGGAATCTTCGGTTTCAGGTTAACATTCTATTTCCATCAATTCCAAATTAATACTACGTAACTATTCTGGTAATAGCTCTCTTAAGTTGTCTGCTGTCATCTTAATTCTACTCAAATTTTTTAAAAAATTAGCCCATAGTATGAATTATCTGAGAATATTCTTAGCTTCTTTGTATAGTTGCGGTAACAGAAATGCTACATGTAGAATAATGTTGGAATGGACTCAGCCTGGGAATCATTACAGATTATGAGTATCACGCGTTGCTTTAAAACATTAAATGGCTCCCTAAGTGGTCAAAGAAAATGAACTGATTAGCCAGAAGAAGTGCTAATTTTAGGCTGGGAAAACAATAGCAAAAACAAAACAAAACAGAACAAAACCCCTTTCCATTAGCTGGTAAGCCACAATCAAATATTTTTTGGTATGATTTTATGCTGATTCTTCTAAAATAGATAAATTAAAATAATCAAACCCAATGTTCATGTGTCTATGAAGAAAGAGGTTTAATAATATCATACAGCTACTGGTAAATTGGTTTACTGTACTCTGGAGAGCAATTTGGCAGTTTGTAAAAAGGTCCATAAAAAATCTCTCATTTGATCCTATGTTTTGAGCTTACAGAATATTACTGAAGACAACAAACATAACAAAAACTCAACTTGTCATTAATTTTTACAGCATTACCCCTTTCTCTTCTTTCTACCTAATTCTTATTTTATTTCTTTTCATTTGTGCATACGTATACAAATACTACTTATTTCTGCACATAATTTTAAACAACTCAAATTCTTAGTAGTAAAAGAAAAGAACAGCATTGATTACTTTTCTGGACTACTATACCACTGTGAAAATAATAAGTATGTCAATTTATGTGTAAGACGATCATAAAGCTAACATTCCTTAGGGCTTTACCGTGAACCAGATGCTGTGCTAAACATTTTATAAATATTATCTTACTTAATACTATAAATAATCCCGTGTGGTAGATGCAGTCATTAACATTACCTTTTACAACCAAGAAAATTAAGTTTTATAGAGGCTAAGAAGTTTGCCAAATGTCATGAATATATTTAAGAGACTCTGCTGTCATTTGAACCCACTTTTGCCTAACTCCAAGGCTCTAGGTCTTACCCTTTCTTATATTTAGCATTTCAAATAAAAGGTGAAAATCAAAGCAGAGTAATTAATGGTGTATACATGCTGATCATGAATTCAGCAACATACAGAAACACTGACAGAGGTGGGGGGCATTAAACGTATAATCTAAACTTAATTTAGTTTTATTAATTTCTTTCTCTTTATAGTTCCTTAAATTATGTGTTGAGTGTGTATGTCTGTGTGTGTTTCTTGGTAAGTTTTAAAATTCACATGACTTGGGCTCATGTGGGACCATAAATATCCCTTGATTGTTTTAATACTATTCAGGGAAGATTAATGGATACCATTATAGGCTGAATGCATCGTAACCCATGGCAATTACAAAAGGGAAAAAGATTGCAGATGCAGAGGAGCGAAAGTGCATTTTCTTCATATTGCATTTGCTGCTTACGAAATGTTACCACCTAATAACAACCATGAAAGTTAACCTAAAAGAATTCCTATTTTACAAGTGACTCCATGGGAGCCCAGGGAATCTAAGTGACCTGCTAGGTGTAGTTAAGTGATTTACACATTGCCACTCAACATGGGGCATCTCATTCGCCTCTGCCTCAGGCTCAACCAAATGAACTGCAGGTCTCTTGCCTATGAAACTATAAATACCTGAAAATAGAATAGGTTATCAGCCCCTGGAAAAGGATTTCAATCAAGAAACTCACTCTTGCCACTCTCTATAGCAACTGCAGCCCTTCCCAGCCCTTGTCTTTTGTTGTTAATTCTAAAACTGGAAGGCAAAAAAACCTTTGAAGTTTTCCCAAGCAGGAGCCATTGTTTTCATTTAAGAAGGCTTCAAATAGCCTGGCATGTGTGGTCTAAGTTAACTCAACTTTTCATTAATTTTTACAGCATTACCCCTTTCTCTTCTTTCTACCTAATTCTTATTTTATTTCTTTTCATTAAGTATCCCGTGACACAAATGGCTCTTACCAAAGAGCTAGTCCTTTAGTTAAGTTCAAAGCCATTTTACCTGTGAGAGCGAATCTACCAGATGTGCTAGAGGAAAACAAAATTATAAATACAACATTGAAGGCAAAGGAGTGAAGGAAGGGAGGGAGGGAGGCAACTGAACAGGAGAAGGAATCAAGGTCACGGTATTTGAACTAAGAGAAACTTATGGGGATAAAAAAGCATCATAGGATGTTTATGTTTTTGGTTTGGAAGATCCTGAACTTAGATTACTGATTTGGAAGAAAGATGGTGGCTTTTCAAGTTTCTGTGAACATTTCCACATTTTACCTGATTTCTTCATCCTGGCCAAGTGCAAAGTTGCTCCGTCTCACGAAGGAAAGAAGTAAAGAAGCCTGGCTGCATCCTACCGTACCCAAGATAAAATAGTCTATCATGGCTTTTGTGTCCCACAAATTTCCATGAAGTCCTCACTTTAGTACCTAGCAGAGTTTCCTTTTTTCTTTTGTTTTATTTTTTGTTTTGTTTTTGAGACAGGGTCTCACTGTGTTGCCCAGGCTGGTCTCAAACTTCTGGGCTCAGGCAGCCCTCCTGCCTTGGCCTCCCCAAGTGCTGTGATTACAGATGTGAGCCACCACATCTGACCCCTAGCATAGTATAGATCACAGATACATGGCTTAAATGCAAGGAACTTCAATTTTGATTCAAAATATTTCTGGGATGACAAGCCCTGTGAATCTATGGCGGTGTCTTAACTTGCTTACTCTCAGATTTCTCAGCTTTAACGATAGGGAATCTCTAAACTCCTTTCAGATCTAATATCCTATATTTATTCTGAAAAGTATAGCCACTGACATCCTCACATTCTACCATCAGCAGTAGAGTTGCAACCCTAAATTCAAGATATAAAAGGCAAAGCGGTTGAATTATACCAAGTGACAAACATCTTGTATTTGAGTGAATAAAAATTAAATTTTATTTTGAGGTTTACTGGATAGATGATAAAGAAACAGAAGCTTAATAGTGCATAGGTAACAGAAAGGAGTTGTAAACAAGTAATGAGAAAAAGAGAGCTGGAAACAAAGAGTTATGTTTAGAATGGGAGGTCAAAATTTGTAGAAAATGATGTCAAACCAGAATCTAGTATCCAAAGAAGGATCTGATGCAAGGTGACCCTTTACTAGGGGCTTAAATGTTCTTACCAGGAATCTCAGTAAGTGCTATTTTCTGTTTCTGGATGTGGATACTTCAGGAGAAATAAGTGATTTACCTCTGCTTGGTCTTTTAGTTTCCTTAGACAGGTTTGTCCAATTCAGACCTCAAGTAAGTTCTAGTAAGCCAGAAAAATATCTTCAGTCATGTGACAGCTCATCATAGACTTACTGATTCTATTTGTGGTGAGAGATGAGCCTATTGGAAAATGAAGATAACTTAGCATAAGTCAATATTGTTTCAGTACAGTAGGAATGGAAGCTAAATTAGAGTCAATATGTTTATGATGACTTGGCATTCATCATTTTATTATGTGGCTTTGAATCAGAAAAGCTGACTAGTTCCCTGTGCTTTGCCAGTGAGGAATAACATAAATGGAAGGAAGAGACAAAAATGAAATAGAATACCATATGCCTGGAAGTGTGATAAAGATGTGATAGGCATTATCTTAAAGCACGTTTAGAAAGCCATTATTACTATAATTATTAATTATTATTTTATAGACAAATCAAAAGAGACTTATGATGCTAAATGTTTTATAAAAGCCAAATCAGTATTATGTGGCTGTTCAGTGATTCAAAGGCTGGTCACTGAATCAAAATTTTTTCTCTTTTGTTTCTGAAACGTATTGCAAATGATTCTGAAAATGTATTCATAAAACAGTTTCCAGGATGAAGTAGAAATTAGGCCATAAAATGTGATCTGTATAAATCACTGTTCTTCCCTGAAGAGCTGACTTCCTGCAAGTTGAGTGCAAAGGTCGTAATATCCTCCACTATAGGGATACATACATGAAAATAAGTCCCAACATTCTAAACTTTTCACCCACTAGATGTTCAAGGCCATGAAGCAAAACTAGTTAGCCTGCTTTCGTTGTTGTTCTTGAGGTTCATGTATTTAATTATTTGAGGACAACCTAGAAAAAGTAAAAGAAACTTCTCCTCCTCACTTTCAGCAAAGGCCATGCAATTATTTTTTAGGTCTGCATAATATCAGCTCTTGATTATTTTCTTCTTAAAGGATTGATCTAGTTTTTCTAAAGAGGGCCTGGAGAATTGAAATTGACTCCATCTCCTACCAATGAAGTGCTGAGGACCTAGAAGTGATTTGCATTCCATTCTTAGCTATTTTTTAACCACTCAGGTGTTAGTGAGTGAAGAAATGGACACAAGGGAATTTAGTATCCCCATCAGAAAAGCAGGAGTTAATGGCACTATTGATAATAATAACTGATGTTTACTGACTGCTTAGCATATTCTGTTTTTATTCACATGAATTTTTATCATTTCTCACCACAATAGTCCTGAGATACATAATATAATTATACATATTCCCATTTAACAGAGATGAAACTGAGGCACTTAAGAGTTTAAATAAGTTGCCTAAGGCCACACAACTAGTAAGTGCTGAAGCTGGGATTTGAACTCTGGCAGTTAGACTCCAAGACCAGAATGTTTAACCATTACTCCCATTTGAACAGTGGACATGGTTTTGTAAAATCATTCTATCTCTTGTTCCTAACTTAAGCCTGTACCAGTCAGGGTTCTGTCAGGAAAACAAGCTGCTCTATGAATTCCAAGTATGAATGGTGTATAAAGGGAATTAGAGGCTTATGAACCCATTGGAAAGGCTATATATGGAAATGAAGGCAAGCACTCTGTGGCCAATTTACCTTCCGTAGAAAAGCTGGCCATTTTCAAGAGAGCACCTAGAAGCTGCTGTGAGTCTTGAGAACCTCTAGGACACTCTTGCCAAGCACCTCTGTCTGCAATTTTGCTGGAGAGCTTCTGAAGTAACTATCCTCACCTGCTTCTGTAGCCCGACAGCCACAAAGGTGGTTTCTGGCTAAGGCTAGCCTGAAAGCTAATTAGACCCTCATGTCTGTTGCCTGTCCGTCCATCTGCCACAAATACCCCCAAGAACAATAGCCTCTCTTCTTCTGCTTCCAAATCCAACAATAGATAGACAGAATCGAGCCTGAAACCTTGGAGAACCACAGTGAAATGATAAGATGATTATATGGCTGAGCACTATGTAATATTTTAATATAGTCATGAGTGATTTCAAAAATCATGGCCTGCGAATAGACAAATCTAGAGCTTCAAAGCAAAAGTATGAATGCCATAAGAATAAAGCGTAGGCTAAGGGAGTTCCACAAGTTGCTATGAAGTAGAACGATGGGAATTCTTAAATCTGCATGTCTTTGTTGCGTTTCCAAAGTGTATATAATGATTACAATAATTTTAATTTATATAGTGCTTCACTGTGTTCAGGTATTTTTATTCTTAGCCACTCTATGAGTGTCGTCAGATGCACACTGAAATGTTGAGAGTGTGAGATGCCCGTACACATTGGCAGCCAGGTCTGCACAACCACCTCTCGGGTTGTAAATCATGTCCCAGGCACAGTTCCCCTCTATCCAGTAAAATAGTTGTTACTAATTCCATCAGCAACACAGAGATTTTGTCTTCCCCAAGACCCTAACTTTTGTTAGCAGCAGAAATGAGAACAGGGCCAGGAATATGAAACTTCCTTAAAAAGTTGGAATTTATAAAACTCGTGCCAGGAGAAACAACAAGTGCATGTGGGTATGTTTCATGTATGAATGCAGCTAAGGGGAAGGCACACTGCTTGGTGCTGCAGGGGACCGATGCTTGAGGAGGGAGGTCCTCTCTGACCCCTGGATGTTGCTGCTTTCTTCACAACATAAAGAATATTTAGAACGAGGAAGAGAAGGAGAAGGGGGAGGACAAGGGAGAAGGAAGAAGGGGAGGAGGAAGAGACTAGAAGAAACTTACCAAGAAGGAACGGAGGTCAAGGTGGGAGAGGGCATTCTGAATGAATTCAGGGGTTTCAAACTAGCTGAATTAAAATGCAATTCTGAAATCATATGCAAATTAAGTTATGTAACTCTTATCCAAGATCTTTGAGGAGGCTTGTTTGCAAACTGAAGTTGAGCAAATGTTCTTTTACTGTCCAAAACTGAGAAAGGGGTATAGTCTCCCAAATATACACAAGTCAGTGTGATGCAGGTGTCAGGAAGGCATAGGATAGATTATCAAGGGAAGTTTTTTAAGTACTTAGAAAATGAATGAAACATTACTCAAACTACCAAATATTTTCCTATGAAGTGAAATGCTCAAACAAACCTGATTTTGTTGTAGCTTTAATGAGGCACAATTGATATATAATAAACTGCACATATTTAAAATACTAATTGGATGACTTTTGGCATACATATATATGCATATATATATATATGCATAAAACTATCACCACAATCACAGTCATTCCCACAATCCCACCAAATAGCAAGTTCCTCTGTAATTAATTCAACACTCTACTCCAGTATCCTCAGACAACAACTGACTTGCTTTCTGTCCCTAAATATTAGGCTGCATTTTTAGAATTTTATGTCAGTGGTATCATATGGTATGTACTCATTTTCCCTTTAGCTTTTTACGCTCAGCATAATCCTTTTGAGAGATACTCATGTTCTAATCTGATTTCATTTTATTTTTACATGGTTAGTGGTCAGTGGATCAAAGAAAGCAGAATTTGTTTGCCTGGATGTCGACCAGATACTGTTTCTGCAACAGCCTGAGATGAATCGGTTCTAACTTAGAAATTGTCACCAGTTGTTCCTCTGCCTGGCATGCATTTTCTACAGATGCTTGCATAGCTGGCTCCTTTTTGACATTCAAGTCTCAGCTTAAATATCATAATCTCAGCTTAAATTTCACCATCTCAGCAAGACTTTTCGTGACCACATTGCCCAAAGTAGCATTTCTAGTCCCTCCTACTGTAAGACCTCTAATTTAGTATTCTCTGTCTCCTCCAGCTAGAATGTATAATCCATGAGAGAAGGAATTTTATGTCTTGTTTAAAGCTGAGTCTCTAGCACTCAGAATAATGCCTGATGCATAGAAGGTGATCAATAAATATAATAAATAAACAAATCTTTGCCAAGGCTCTCATCCTGTGTTTATGGGAAAATATAGAGACTTATGGGCTAAATAACAGTATAATTCCATGTAACTGTTGTTCCTTGATGGAATATATTCAAAATATTGCTGGTTAATGGATATTTATTTATCTGAACGGGGATTTATACCTATGGCATTAGCTCAAATCCTGTCCTATTAAACAACTTTTATGTATTAAAGAAAACACTTAGCTGTAACTACAGAAATGATTATCCCTTCCTGTATAACACGATGCTACAACACATAAGGATAATATAATTGATACTTTAAAAAATAAACACCAAAAGCAATGGCAACAAAAGCCAAAATAGACAAATGGGATCTAATTAAACTTAAAAGCTTCTGCACAGCAAAAGAAACAATCATTAGAGTGAACAGGCAACCAACAGAATGGGAAAAAAAAAAATTGTAAGCTACCCATCTGACAAAGGGCTAATATCCAGAATGTACAAAGAACTTAAATATATAAGAAAAAAACATACAATACCATCAAAAAGTGGGCGAAGGATATGAACAGATACTTTTCAAAAGAAGATATTTGTGAAGCCAACAAACATATGGAAAAATGCCCATCATCACTGGTCATTAGAAAAATGCAAATCAAAACCACATTGAGATACCATTTCACACCAGTTAGATTGGTGATCATTAAAAAATCTAGAGACAACAGATGCTGGAGAGGATGTGGAGAAATAGGAACACTTTTACACTGTTGGTTGGAGTGTAAATTAGTTCAACCATTGTGGAAGACAGTGTGGTTATTCCTCAAGGATCTAGAAATAGAAGTATCATTTGACCCAGCAATCCCATTACTGAGTATATACCCAAAGGATTATAAATAATCCTATTATAAAGACACATGCACACATATGTTCACTACAGCAGTGTTTACAATAGCAAAGACTTGGAACCAACCCAAATGCCCATCAGTGTTAGACTGGACAAGGAAAATGTGGCACATATACACCATGGAATACTATGCAGCTGTAAAAAAGGATTAGTTTGTGTCCTTTGCTGAGACATGGATGAGTCTGGAAATCATCATTCTCAGCAAACTGACACAAGAACAGAAAACCAAACATCACACGTTCTCACTCATAAATGGGTGTTGAACAATGAGAACACACGGACACAAGGAGGGGAACATCACACACTGGGGTCTGTTAGGGGATGGGGGGCTACGGGAGGGATAGCAGTGGGTAGGGTGATTGGGAAGGGAAAACAGGAGAAATACCTAATGTAGGTGACGTGGGGATGGATGCAGCAAACCACCGTGGCGTGTGTACAATCTTGCAAGATCTGCACATGTACCCCAGAACTTAAAGTAAAATAAAAAAATAAAAAAATCTTTACAGATTGAAATGATGGACAATACTAAAAAAATAAAAGTGGATAAGGGTAAATTCTGCTCAAAGTGTTCCCAGCCAAGAGCACACCACCTTGGAAGAGTACATAGTTCTCTATATGGGAACTGTAATTGGCAGTGAGTTTAAGACTCAGTATGCTAAAACTGCAAAAGTTTTATTCGAACTCAGTGACTGGTAGAAACATAATGTCCAGAATTAGATAGGGAATGGTTTCTGTTTTGCTGTGGTCAAAACAAAACCTAGAATATTATAGTTCATTTCTGAGCTACAGAAATGGAAATGGGCTCAGTGGATTGCATACATAATGGTAAGAAGAGAAAGTGATACATATAAGGAATTCTACAAGAAATAGGGAGTGTTCATTTTGTTAGCTGTCTTCAAATACCTCTCTAATGAAATTAAAGTCTTACCTATAGCAAGGAGCTAAGATTTATTAATCTCTGATACTACAAAGACCTGTCTGATTATCACAGATGCCCCAAGATAGAATGAACTCTTACTAACTTCAGGACCATACAGTGTTTGAAACAGGCTTTGTAGGACAGACTTAAAAATATGAATTTATACTTGGATGACAGCATATGGAGTTTATACCAACTCTGAAATATAAATGAAAGCATATCATCTTAATAAAGAAACGCATTCATTTTCAGTTAATTCATTTGGGGTGAGATTTAGTCCCTTCACTTTTTTAAACAGGGAAAAATGCTAAATTATTTCCTAAATTCCTTATTAATATGAGTAATCCACTGCAGTTGTAGGTTTAAAAAGTGGCAAGGAACTGGGATTTCTTGAAAAATTTATCTTGAACCATTAGGGTGACAAAGGAGAATAGGTTTTTATTTTTTCTTAAGCTATGGAAGAGCAGTATGTGGTAGGATGTCAGAAGGTGATGTTGAAGGCACTGAATTATTGGGATCTTAGTCACCACAGAAAATTATTCTTCATTGCCCAGTTTTTGTTTGGTTGGTTTTGTGTGGATGCTTGCTGAGGGGGTGCTGTCCAATAGCATGAGTGCTGAATTGTAGGGCTCTTGAAGTTTTCTCAGCAATCTCATTAGTAGAATGAAACTGCAGGTGACAAGATAAGCTTGCCTAATTTATTTATGAATTCTATTTTTCATAATTGTATTATTAATCAGAGAAATGCATTAGCTATTCATGCATTTTTCTTTTATATAGATATTTATTTTAAATTATAAGAGGAACAAAACATAGTAATTCATATTAAGTAGTAGGTTACATTTTTTTCCTAGACAATTTTCTCTATTAACAAGAAGTCGAGACAAAGGAAGAACAAAGGCATATTTGTTACGTGATATGGAAGCAAAACTGTTTCTAAATAATACTGTTGTGTGCTGTATTCCTGGAGGTACTGACAGCTCCTTATAAGGCAAATGAACATTTTGGCTAAAGTTTGCAAGCTAAACACAAGGCTAATTATAAAACATTCTTTTGTCTCTTAGCAAACTGCAGGGGGCAAGAATGAGCTTGTGAAAGCACTGAGAGCATAGATTTCCCTGGGTGCTATCTTCTCACATGTGTTTTTAAATCTTCCAACTTGTGATTATTATTTTTCAGTACTGAATTAGTGAATCATTTTACATAGTGCCATTATGTAAAATAAAATGATACTTTGTTTCTCTGCATTGGCCAATTACTGGAAGGGGAAAATTGGACTCCTGAAAGGCACATGTGTGCGTAGTTTGGCAGATTACAGGAAAGCCTTGTAAAATGCTCCCAGATGTTTGATGCATGAGAGGGAAAATGCCAGGAACAAGGAGCAAATTGAGGTGGGCTTCAGACATTATAAAATCTATTGATGTAAAAACTAAGAAAACAAATAAGATTATAGGGATGAAATCCTTCTGGAAGGTCAATAATGATAAAGTTTTACTGTATTAAACCAATTTGCTCCTTTTCTTTTCCCCCTCTGCCTAAGGCTATTACAAAAAAATATTAAGGAACATTATTGCTAATCTATAATAAATGGTACATTAACTATGACCCAACTTATCTTTTCTACACAAGGGCCACAGGACTACATGTAGATAAAATCTGGACTGGATTTCTTTTTTAGGGGCCTGATCCCATGTCCAATCATCAAGCATTAAGGTGGTTCTTGATAAGAATTTTATTATTAAGAAGTTGAAGCATCCTACGTGTAGTATCCTTCTGATTTCAAAGAGCAATTTGAGGCCTTGTCCCTCTCTAAATACGAGGTTTCTTAAGCTTAACTACAACATAGCTGGATGAGGTAAGGGTTGTAAAACTGACCTCCTTTGAGTGCCAAAATTGTTCTCTAATCAGTCCACATCCTAGCATCAGGCGTCTATTGTTCTATGTGCTTATTTTCATACCAGCATCATTCTGTTTTGGTGACTATGGCCTTATAGTTTGAAGTCAGGTAATGTGATGCCTCCAGATGCGTTCTTTTTGCTTAGTCTTGCTTTGGCTATGGGGGCTGTTTTTTGGTTCCACATGAATTTTAGGATTGTTTTTTTTTTTTTAGTTCTGTGAGGAATGATGGGAATATTTTGATGGAAATTGCATTGAGTTTGTAGCTTGCTTTTGGCAATATGGTAATTTTCACAATATTGATTCTACCCACCTGTGAGCATGGGATGTCTTTCCATTTGTTTGTGTCATCTATGATTTCTTGCAGCAGTGTTTTGTAGTTTTCCTTGTGGAGGTCTTTTACCTCCTTGGTCAGGTATATTCCTAAGTATTTTATATATATTTTTGCAGCTATTATAAAGGGTGTCGAGTTACTGATTTGATTCTCAACTTGGTCGCTGTTGATATATAACAGAGCTACTGATTTGTGTACTTTAATTTTGTATCCCAAAACCTTGCTGAATTCATATATCAGTTCTAGGAGCTTTTTGGTGGAGTCTTTAGGGATTTCTAGGTATACGATCATGTCATCAGCAAACGGTGACAGTTTGACTTTTTGTTTACTGATTTGGATGCCATTTATTTCTTTATCTTGTCTGATTGCTCTGACTAGGACTTCAGTACTATCTTTAACAGAAGTGGTGAGAGTGGTAATCCTTGTCTTGTTCCAGTTCTCAGAGGGAATGTTTTCAACTTTTCCCAGTTTAGTATTATGTTGCCTTTGGGTTTGTGATAGATGGGTTTATTAGATTAATCCCTTGTATGCCAATTTCGCTAAAGGTTTTAATCATAAAGCGATGGTGAAATTTGTCAAATGCTTTTTCTGCATTGAGATGATCATGTAATTTTTGTTTTGAATTCTGTTTATGTGGTGTATCACATTTGTTGTTTTGTGTATGTTAAACCATTCCTGCATCACTGGTATGAAACCCAGTCAATCATGGTGGATTGTCTCTTTGATATGCTGTTGGATTTGATTAGCTAGTATTTTGTTAAGGATTTTTGCATCTATGTTCATTAGGGATATTGGTCTGTAGTTTCCTTTTTTTGTTATGTCCTTTCCTGGTTTTGGCATTAGGGTGATACTGGCTTCATATAATGATTTAGGGAGGATTTCCTCTTTCTCTATCTTGTGGAATAGTGTCAATAGGATTGGTACCAATTGTTCTTTGAATATCTGATAGCATTCAGTTGTGAATCCATCTGGTTCTGGACTTTTTTTATTGGTAATTTTTTTTTTACTACAATTTCAATCTTGCTGCTTGTTATTGGTCTGTTCAGGGTTTCTAATACTTCCTGATTTAAACTGGGAGGGTTATTTCCAGGAATTTATCCATCTCTTGTAGGTTTTCTAGTTTATGTGCATAAAGGTGTTCATAGCAGCCTTGAATGATCTTTTGTTTTTCTTTGGTGTCAATTGTAATATCTCCCATTTTGTTCCCAATTGAGCTTATTTGGATCTTCTCTCTTCTTTTCTTAATTGATGTTGCTAATGGTCTATCAGTTTTATGTATCTTTTCAAAGAACCAGCTTTTTGTTTTACTTATTGTTTGTATTGTATATTCTTGTTTCAATTCATTTAGTTCTGCTCTGATCTTGGTTATTTCTTTTCCTCTTCTGGGTTTGGGTTTGGTTTGTTTTTGTTTTCCTAGTTCCTTGAGGTATGACCTTAGATTGTGTATTTGTGCTCTTTCAGACTTTTTGATGTAGGCATTTTAGATTATGGACTTTCCTCTTAGCACCACCTTTGCTGTACCCAGAGGTTTTGATGGGTTGTGTCACTATTACTGTTCAGTTCAAATAATTTTTAAATTTCCATCTTGATTTCATTATTGACCCAGTCAGCCTTCAGGAACAGATTATTTAATTTCCATGCATTTACATTGTTCTGAAGGTTCCTTTTGCAGTTGACTTCCAATTTTATTCCACTGTGGTCTGACAGAGTACTTGACGTCATTTCAGTTTTCTTAAATTTATTGAGACTTGTTTTGTAGCTTATCATATGGTATATCTTGGAGAAAGTTCCATGTGCTGGTGAATAGAATATATATTCTGTGGTTGTTGGATAGAATGTTCTGTAAATATCTGTTAGGTCCATTTGTTCTAAGGTATAGTTTAAACCTATAGTTTCTTTGTTGACTTTCTGTCTTGACCCTGTCTAATGCTGTCAGTGAAGTATGGAAGTCCCCCATTATTATTCTGTTGCTGTCTATCCCTTTTCTTAGGTCTAGTAGTAATTGTTCTATAAATTTGGGAGCTCTAGTGTTTGGTGCATATATATTTAAGATTATGATATTTTCCTATTGGACAAGCCCTTTTATCATTACAAAATATCCGTCTTTGTGTTTTTAAATTGCTGTTGCTTTAGTTTGTTTCATCTGATATGAGAGTTGCTATTCCTGCTTGCTTTGGGTGTCCATTTGCATGGAATGTCTTTTTCCACCTTTTTACCTTAAGTCCATGTGAGTCCTTATGTGTCAGGCGAGTCTCTTGAAGGCAGCAGATACTTGATTGGTGAATTCTTATCCATTTTACAATTCTGTGTCTTTTAAGTGGAACATTTAGGCCATTTACATTCAACATTAGTATTGAGGTGTGAGATACTATTTCATTCATCGTGCCATTTGTTGCTAGAATATCTTGTTTTTTAAATTGTATTTTTTATTATAGGTACTGTGAAATTCATGCTTTAAAGAGGTTCTGTTTTGATGTTTTTCCAGGATTTGTTTCGAGATTTAGAGATCCTTTTAGCCGTTCTTGTAGTGCTGGTTTGGTAATGGCAAATTCTCTCAGCATTTGTTTGTCTGGAAAAGACTGTATCTTTCCTTCATTTATGAAGCTAAGTTTCACTAGATACAAAATTATAGGCTTATAATTGCTTTGCTATAAATACAAAATCATCTAGCTTACAGGGTTTCTGCTGAGAAATCTGCTGTTAATAAAGTTTTATTTTTTTTAATAGGTTACTTTTTGCTTTTGCCTCACAACTCTTAAGATACTTTCCTTCATCTTAACTTTAGATAACCTGATCACTATGTGCCTAGGTGATGATCTTTTTGTGATAAATTTCCCAGGTGTTCTTTGAACTTCTTGTATTTGCATGTCTAGATCTCCAGCAAGGACAGGGAAATTTTCCTCAATTATTCCCACAAATACGTTTTCCAAAGTTAAATTTCTCTTCTTCTTCTTCAGGAATTGCAATTATTCTTAGGTTTGGTCATTTAACATAATCCCAGACTTCTTGGAGATTTTGTACATTTTTAAAATTCTTTTTTCTTTGTCTTTGTTGGGTTAGATTATTTCAAAAACCTCTTCCAACTCTGAATTTCTTTCTTTTACTTGTTCAGTTCTATTGCTGAGACTTTCCAGCATATTTTGCATTCCTTAAGTGTGTTCTTTATTTCCTAAAGTTGTGATTTAAAAAAAAATTGATGCTATCTATTTCACTGAAGGTTTCTCCCCTCATATTTTATATCATTTTTTAAAAATGTCCTTAGGTTAGAC
The DNA here is from genome assembly GCF_001604975.1 of Cebus imitator. NCBI lineage: Eukaryota > Metazoa > Chordata > Mammalia > Primates > Cebidae > Cebus > Cebus imitator. The sequence goes on along the minus strand of NW_016107731.1, from coordinate 553,275 downwards.
TTCACCTTTCTCTGGTACCTCCTTGATTAGCTTGATAATCAGTCTTCTGACAATTTGAGGATTTCTTCTGACAATTCAGGGATTTCTTCTTGATTTGAATCCATTGCTGGTGAGCTACTATGATTTTGTGGGGAGTGTTAAAGAACCTTGTTTTGTCATATTGCAATATTTTTTTTGTTTCTTTTCATTTTGGTAGGCTATCTCAGAGGGAAGATCTGGAGCTCAAGGCTGCTGTTCATATTCTTTTGGCTCATGGGGTGTTCCCTTGATGTGATACTCTCCCCCATTTCCTAGGGATGTGGCTTCCTAAGAGCTTAACTGTACTGATTGTTATTTCTCTTCTGGATCTAGCCACCTAGCAGGGCTGCCAGGCTCTGGACTGATACTGGGGTGTGTCTGGACAGACACCTGGGATGTGAACCATCTTCAGGTCTCTCAGCCATTGACACCAGCACACTATTTGGGCTGTCTCCTGGGTCCTACAGCAGCAATCCACTTCCTTTAAAGAGTCTGTGAATTTTCTCAGTTTTCCTAGTATATTCCTGCAGTAGTTCTTGGAGCAAAAAATTCACAATATGAGTCTCCACACACTGCTCTGTCCATGAGTGGGAGCTGCAATTTAGTCCTGCCACCTATCCACCATTTTTTCCTACCCCCTCTTTCTCTTACTAACTTCTTATCTGATTATGCCACAATTTTTCTGAACCCAACTAATAGCCCCAAAAAAGGGAGATTGGTCAAAGTAGTCTTTAGGGTTGGTCTCCTAGGACATTAAGTGGGATACAGAAAAATGATGAACAGATCTGAAGAGGAAAAGGAAGAGTAAACAGTGCATTTCACATGTTAGTTTATTGGTTTTTTGAAATATTACCCCAAATAATTAGTTTTCATGTTTTTATAGAAAGGATACTGAGTTTCAGAGTGGTTAAACACTTTGCCCCAATCTAAACAAGGATTTGTCTGACTTCAAACTCCATGTTCTTCCCTTCCCTATACCATGCTGCTACTTCTCCCTGTATCCCCATACACAGTGTTTACAGTGATATTATTTAAGGGAGATAATCCATGGAAGTAAAACAATATATTGTTGTATCCACTCTTTTTTCAATTGGAATTCCACTTGTATATAGTGCTAATCATTGTTTTTAAAAAAGAGACCAGCAGGATTTGTGGAGGTAGGTGATCAGAACTCTCAGGCAAGGAAGCTCAATCTCACTATTTCCTACCCTGCCTATCTAGTGCTGCAGTTTCTCTGGGATGCCTAAAAATGACAGCGGTTCTGGGGCAAGACCTGAAATGTCATTCTGAGATCCTGCTGCCATTAATAAAATGGATTTTGAAGGTATATTGTGAAGGTTGTAGGCTGTGAAGGTTAAGATTATTACTGAAAAATTAAAGATTTATTCAACATTTTCATTTGATGTATATGTAATTTAGACTTCTTGTGGATTCCTCTTAGTCAGATAAGATCAAAATATCAGTTTTTAAGACTTAATTAAAAGTCTCTATAACTTTCTTTAAAATAATAAAATTGAGGAGGTCAAAGTATTGAATCTTAAAAAGCAGGAAGATAAAGTATTCTCAATCTCAGGTGACATACCTTTCTTTTTTTTTTTTTTTTTTACTGTTTTAATGTTAACCTTTTATCTTCAAATAATTTGAACCTCTCAAAAATTTCAAAAATATATTTGTATACCTTCATTGAGATTCCTCGAATATTAATATTTTATTACATTTATGCTACCTTTCTCTCACACACACTATGTAAACACACATTTATTTTTTTCAATCATTTAAGAATAAGATGCAGATATAATTCAACTTTATTTCTTAATATCTCAGTGTGCATTTCCTAAAAAAAAATTCCTGTCTACCAGTGCAGTATAATTAAAACAATGGCAATTAATAAAGTAAAAATAATGTATAAATCTTACAGGAAATGTTTAGCTGTTCCAGTAGTGCCCTTTATAGCAAAAGGGGACAAATATCTTGTCTACAAGATCCAATCAAAATAATAAGATTTATTTTTGTTGTCAAATCTATTGAGTTTTCTTTAATCTAGAACAGTTCCTTGATCTTTCTTGGCCTTTTATGAACTTTATGTTTTTTTAAAGATTTTAGGTCAGTTATTTTAAAGAATGTCTCTCATTTTGGGTCTTCCTGATATTTTTTTGATTAAATTTAGCTTATCCACTTTGGGCAAGAATACCACAGGGATGGTGTTTTTGTCTGTATCAGTGTTTCACATGCTTAGCACATGTGGCTGATTTGTCCCATTACAGATGATGTTTACTTTTACTTCTTGTTTAAGGTAGTGTCTGCCAAGTTTCTCTACTATATAGTTTCTATTCTTCCTTTGTAAGTAACAGGTATTTTGTGAGATGCTACCCTGAGACTACATAAATGTTTCAATTTTTATTAAATATATGCCCACCAGTTTTAGCATCCACTGATCATTTTTTGCCTGAAACAATTATTATTATGCTGAATAAATGCCAAAGAGTTATTTTTTAATTCCATTATTTCCTCTGCATTTGTTAGTTGGCATTCTATTGTAAGGAAGAGCTATTCCTTCACTCTTCTCCCCATTTAATTATGCATTTATTTAGGCATATCTATGGATTCAAGGATTACTCTTTTTTTCAATGACTTACGATTCATGGTTATCATTATTTATTTTGATACTCAACTTGTCTTAAACGTTGATAGTGGGAAATTCCTCATACTGGCTCTTGAATACTTTTGATATGTCTCCATCATTCTCTGAACAAGTCTCCACTCCTCTTCTCACTTTTTCCTCCCCATCCCTCCTCTCCCCTTCTCTCCTCTTCCCTCCCCTTCCCTGTGGCTGATCTACCACAACAAATTATCACTAAATCCTATCACTCTTTTCTCCAATCCATAGCTTATATTAAACAAATGTAAATATCAGAGTATTACAAAGTACAGGCATGAGTAAAGATAAGCTGACTTTTTAGCTTTGAAAACTTAAATCTAGTAAATAAGCTATGACAAATATTAAATTAGTGTAATAAAAAAGAACCGACAAACAATGTGAATATTATACTGTAATCATTCCCCCATAGACTAATAAAAATATTTACTTTCATCAAGTGCACTACAGTGGAACTCTAGGAGGACAGAGATAGCCTTATTGATTTGTTTAGTGTTATGTATTCAGCCCCTTGAATAGTTCTAGACATATAATAGGTGTTCAATAAATACTGAATGAATAGATGAATAAAAGGGTTTACATGCTCTTATCATCACTTATTTCTCTTTTATCCCGTTTCATAATTGCACTTGACTCTTCCTTTCCATTCACTCCCTAATTCACTGCAGCATCACTCCGTAGGAACTGCTTTCAACAGGGACACCTCACTGCTGCCAAATCCACTTTCTTCTTTCCAGTCCTCATTGTGATATCCTCTTTGTAGCAAGTAGTACATTTCTCTCACCACCTTCAAAGTATTTTCTCTCTTTATTTCCTTCACACTTTTCTTTCTTTCATCTTCTTTGGGTCTCCTCTTAGTAGTCTAAGTACTTGTAGTATTTTTCCTTGCCCAGTCTCCTGGGGTAATTATGTCAACCTCCATGACTTGGACTAAGATCTCTGTGCTTAAAAAATTGCTCTTTTTTTTTTTTGACATGGAGTCTTACTCTGTCATCCAGGCTGGAGGGCAGTGGTGCATTACTGGCTCACTGCAACCTCTGCCTCCCTGTCACCTTTGCCTCACAGATTCAAGCTATTCTCCTGCCTCAGCCTCCCAGGTAGCTGGGATTACATGTGCCCACCACCATGCTCAGCTAATTTTTGTATTTTTAATAAAGATGAGATTTTGCCATGTTGGCCAGACTGCTCTTAAAACTTCTGACCTCAGGTGACCTGCCTTCCTTGGCCTCCCGAAGAGCTGGGATTACAGGCATGAGCCACCATGCCTGGCCTAAAAAAAATCTCTTTCAATGGCTGCATAATATTCCATGATGTATATGTGCCACATTTTCCCTGTCCAGTCTATCATCGATGGGCATTTGGGTTGGTTCCAGGTCTTTGCTATTATAAACTGTGCTTTAATGAACATTCGTGTGCAAGTGTCCTTATAATAGAACGATTTATAATCCTTTGGATATATACCCAGTAATGGGATTGCTGGGTCAAATGGAATTGCTATTTCTAGGTCCTTGAGGAATCGCCACACTGTCTTCCACAATGGTTGAACTAATTTACACTCCCACCAACAGTGTAAAAGTGTTCCTATTTTTCCACATCCTCTCCAGCATCTGTTGTCTCCAGATTTTTTAATGATCACCATTCTAACTGGCGTGAGATGGTATCTCAATGTGGTTTTGATTTGCATTTCTCTAATGACCAGTGATGATGAGCATTTTTTCATATGTTTGTTGGCCTCACGTATGTCTTCTTTTGTCAAGTGTCTGTTCATATCCTTTGCCCACTTTTGAATAGGCTTGTTTGTTTTTTTCTTGTAAATCTATTTTAGTATGAACCTGGAAACCATCATTCTCAGCAAACTGACACAAGAACAGAAAATCAAACACCGCATGTTCTCACTCATAGGCGGGTGTTGAACAATGAGAACACATGGACACAGGGAGGGGAGCATCACACACTGGGGTCTGCTGGGGGGAAATAGGGAAGGGACAGTGGGGGGTGGGGAGTTGGGGAGAGATAGCATGGGGAGAAGTGCCAGATATAGGTGAAGGGGAGGAAGGCAGCAAATCACACTGCCATGTGTGTACCTATGCAACAATCTTGCATGTTCTTCACATGTACCCCCAAACCTAAAATGCAATAAAAAAAATCTCTTTCAAGGAAGTAAGTGTAGATGGAGAAGAAATATAATCTAAGGACTGGCCCCTGAGACACTTCTAATTTTAAATGATTGGAGGATGAGAATGAATTATCAAAGAACATTGAGAATACATGGTCAGACATAGTGGAGGAAAATCCAGTTATAGTATTGTCTCAGAAGTCAAGAGAATAATTTTAAGAAGCAATATCGAGAGGCTTTTACCAACTGGGTAGAATGGTGATAATAGATCAGTGTCTCCAATCATGGATGTAGTATTCTGGTAAATTCACATTATTACAAGTAAACTAACATTTTTGTTTCTCTTGTTAATGTTTAAATGCATAGACAAACAGATATATATCAAGAAAACAGGCTGGATATACTGAGTTTGAATACTGGCTCTACCCCTTAACAAGCATAACGTGATAGTAAGTGCTTGGACTCTAGAGCCATATGGCCTGACATTAACTCTGGCTTCTTTTGTAAGCAGATGATGTGCTTTTAGATGAGTTGTTTACATTGTTTATGTTTCAGTTTCCCGAGTCCATCAAATAGGAATAATAACAGTACTTCTTTCACAATGTTGATCTAAAGATTAAATGAGAAAATATACTGGAAAAGCCTAGAACAGTGTCATAAAGTAAATCCTTAGTGACTGTTATTCTCTAATGGTTTGGCTCTGTGTCCCTACCCAAATTTTACCTTGAATTGTAATAATCCCTACATGTTGTGGGAAGGACCTGGTGAGACGTAATTGAATCGTGGGGGTGGTTTTTTCCCATGCTGTTCTTGTGATAGTGAATAAGTCTCATGAGATCTGATGGTTTCACAAAGTGGAGTTTCACTGCACATGCTCTCTTGCCTGCCGCCATGTGAGATATGTCTTTCTTGATTCCCCTACAACATCCCCCATGATTGTAAGGCATCTCCAGCCATGTGGAACTGTGAGTCAATTAAACCTCTTTTTTTAGAACAAAACTGGAGGCTTCACACTACTGGACTTCAAACAATACTACAAGGCTACAGTAACCAAAACATCATGATACTGGTACCAAAACAGATATATAGACCAATGGAACAGAACAGAGACCACAGAAATAACACCACACATCCACAACCATCTGATCTTCAACAAACCTGACAAAAACAAGCAATGGAGAAAAGATTCCCCAGTTAGTAAATGGTGCAGAGAAAACTGGCTAGCCATGTGCAGAAAACAGAAACTGGACCCCTTCTTTACAACTTATACAAAAATTAACTCAAGATGGATAAAGACTTAAATGTAAAACCCAAACCATAAGAACTCTAGAAGAAAACCTAAGCAATGCTATTCATGACCACCCACACATAGGCAAAGACTTCCTGACTAAAACAGCAAAAGCAATTGCCACAAAAGCCAAAATTGACAAATGGGATCTACTTAAACTAAAGAGGTTCTGCACAGCAAAAGAAACTATCATTAGAGTGAAAAGGCAACCTACAGAATAAGAGAAAATTTCTGCAATCTAACCATCAGACAAAGCTCTCATATCTAGAATCTACAAGGAACTTAAACAAATTTACAAGAAACTTAAACAAATTTACAAGAAAAAACAACCCCATCAAAAAGTGGGCAAAGGACATGAACAGACACTTCTCAAAAGGAGGCATTTATGCGGCCAACAAACATATGAAAAAAACCCTCATCATCACTAGTCATTACAGAAATGCAAATCAAAACTATAATAAGGTACCATCTCATGCCAGTTAGAGTGGTGATTATTAAAAAGTCAGGAAACCACAGATGCTGGTGAGGCTGTAGAGAAATAGGAACTCTTCTACACTGTTGGTGAAAGTGAAAATTAGTTTACCCAAAGATTATAAATCATTCTACTATAAAGACACATGCACACGTATGTTTATTGCGGCACTATTTGTAATAGCAAAGACTTGGAACCAACCCAAATGCCCATCAATGATAAACTGGATAAAGAAAATGTGGCACATATACACCATGGAATACATAAAAAAATGATTTTATGACCTTTGCAGGGACATGGATGAAGCTGGAAACCATCATTCTTAGCAGACTAACACAGGAACAGGAAACCAAACACCACATGTTCTCACTCATAAGTGGGAGTTGAACAAAGAGAACTCATGGACACAGAGAAGGGAATAGCACACACTGGAGCCTGTCAGGGGCTGGGGGATAAGGGGAAGGATAGCATTGGGACAAATACCTAATGTATGCAGGGCTTAAAACCTAGATGTTGGGTTGATAGGTGCAGCAGATCACCATCGCACATGTATACCTGTGTAACAAACCTGCATGTTCTGCACATGTGTCCCAGAACTTAAAGTAAAACAAAATAAAACAAAACAAAACTCTTTTTAATGTAAACTACCCAGTCTTGGTTATGTCTTTATTAACAACATGAAAAAAGACTAATATGTATTCCATGACCTTGGGTTTCCTCACTTGAACAAGCATAACAAATGATTTCAACCTCATAGAGCTTCTGTGAAAATCAACCTGGATAACCTGTGTAAAGTGTTCTGTGCATGGCAAGCCCTCCATACGTATTGGCTAAATTACTGGGAAATAGGTTCATCATTTGGCACTGGAGTTAAATGAGCCTGCCACTGGGTTTATTCCTCAGTTGAGACTGTTAGTGGTTATGGGGATGTAAGCATTACACAGCATTACATTGTCTTATTCTGAGTCATACATTGTTTAATTTATACTCATAATGTACTGTTGGTTGGTGAGAGGAAGCAGGAGGAGCATTGATGTGCATGCATTTTTACCGGATCTTTAAGATGCAATCATCTGATCAAAACTCTCACAGAGCACATCAAGGTGTCTCTAGTGCTTTGAAAACCAATGTTAGAAAGAGAAAATTCAGTGATGATTACATCCAATTTGATTTTCCTTTTGGGGAAATAAACACTATCTTCACAAGCAACATGGGGTTATATGTGGAGAAGTACTTGCAAATGGAATACTGAAACTACCTCTCTTATTTCATCTTTTGGAAAAAAAACTTAAAAATAAATAGTTTTTTTAAGTACAAAATGCAATAATTCCAGACATGAGGTCTAAAAGGTAAGTTTTAATTTAATGGCTTAATTCCCATGTGAAATCAGTTATTAAATGGCGTGTGCCAATTGCAAATGGAAAAAGTAAAATTTGTCTGTATGGATTATGAATACTCTTGAAGGTTATGCTAAATTAGCTATATATTATAATATGTCACAGTTTACTGATCAAAGATAAAATATCGTTTTTACCTTAATTTATTTTTTATTGTCACAATAAAAACTTAGAAAATATTTTGAAAAATCCCAAGAGGATTTTACAAAATCATATATGATTATGAAATAAGTTCATGTGGTAAAAAAGCTGGGAAAAGCTCTATTTAATAAAAAAAAATTGTAGAGGCATAACTCAGTTTCTTGGACCTGGTCTGTTAATTTTGGGAAAAATTTGAAATGTCAGTCCTTTGAGTTTGATTATAGCACTTAATTATGGTAATCACTGCTAACTCTCTCCCACAACCTTGCACTCATCTTTTAGAGAACATGTTTTCCAGGAAAGACTTAAATTTGCTTTGTAAAACTTGCTGCAACATGCTGGTAATCACAATTACCTAAGGCTCACAATTTGTTTAACAAGAAAAATTCTTAACATTTTAACAAGTGGTGCACGTAGACAGTTAACACACTCGCTAACACCCTGCTGTTCTCCTTTCAAGACAAATGCATCCCATTTTTTGTTCCAAATTTTGGGTATATTTTATCCTCTGTCTTTGGGGATTTTACAGAATAAACAGTTCAATGGAATATGCATTTCAGCTAGCCCCAATTTAAATCCAGGCACTTGCACTACTTTGTTGTGGGACATTGGAAACACCTACTTAGCTTATTTCACTTTTCTCAACCCGTTAATTATCTATGACACAACACATTTTCCTATAGAGAGTAAAAAGGATAAGAGTGGAAAATGTGGTCAAAAGGGAAACAGGAACAGACGTAATAAGAAAAGGACTTTGCACATATGGATGATGGTAATGCAACATGAACCAAATAACATGAACTCAACCTTCTGTCCCTGAGCTGTAAGTGTCTTTATCTCTTCATACAGTTGTATTAGTGGTTCAAGTTGAAACCAGTATTTGGTCAAATTGGATTGGACCCAATATTTGGAGATAGGGTCTTAAGGGAAGTAATTGAGGTTAAATGAGATCAGAAGATTAGGGCTGTGATCTCATAGGATTAGTGTCCTTGTATGAAAAGACATAGGAGAGGTTGCTCTCCCTGCAGGTGCACACAAGGCGAGAAAGTCCATATAAGGACATAGTAAGAAGGTGGTCATCTGCAAGTCAGGAAAAGAGCCCTCATCACGAGCAAAACCCTGCTAGACCTTGATTTTGGATTTCCAGCCTCTAGAACTGTGAGAAAGTGAGAAAATCAATTGCTATTGTTAAAGCTTCCTAGTTCCTGGTATTCGTTACTGCAGCTTGAGCTGTCTAAGACAAGGTTAACTACAAGATTCCAGAATTAGAGATATTTATATATTATAACAGATTTCAAAAAATCTTTGCAAAAACTCATGTGAATGAGGTTTTACTACAGATGAAGACTTTGATGTTCTAAGAGGTTAATTCACTGAGTTCCAAAAACTCAGAGCTTAAACATGTAGGAACTACAATTTGAGCCTTGCTCTATTTCATAAGTGTGTTTCTTTCATGCAACTATTGACATTATCACCCTAGGCCAGGCTCTCTTTGGTTCACAGCATCTCCCTACAGCTACCCAGCACTCTTGTGAATTTTGCATACTTGCCAAGTCCTAAATCATCCATTTTGTTACTTCACTTCCACTGCTCAGTCTCATTTAGTGTACCTCCAAGAGTTCCCAGGACGAGCTCCAAATCCTTAATCTGTCTTTTAAGGTGTGTCTAAAATCTGCATCCACTTAACTAAAATGCATTACTATTTTCTCAAAGCTCAAATGTCAAATTCTAATTCATCTCATTGTGTCAAGTTTATACTACATTTATTCCTATCTTTATCATCTTATTTATGGTAGTTCCTCTCCTGGAAAACACTTTTATCTCTTTTCCACACACAAAAATTCTACTTATCCTCTGAGGATAAACTCAATCTAGGCACTTGTATAAAACTTTTCTTCACTGGGGCCTGTCGGGGGGTGGGGGGAACTAGGGGAGGGATAGCATTAGGAGAAATACCTATGTGTAGGTATACACCATGGCACGTGTATACCTATGTAACAAACCTGCATGTTCTGCGCATGTACCCCAAAACTTAAAGTATAGTAAAAAAAAAAAAAAAAAGAAATTAAAAACAAACAAACAAAATCTTTACTGATATCAGTCTATAGTGACCTCCTGCTTGAAACTCTCCAGACTTTTCTGGGCAATTTATTTCTTTTTTGATATTGGGTTGTGTGTTATTTTCTAGTTGTCGTATGTTTAGGAGGAATTTTTCGAAAAGCAAATAAGGAAGGCAGGGGAACAAAAACTCTTTAAATGCAAGTTCAACTATCTAGCCAGCCAATCAAGCAGCCAAGAAATCTACGAATCAATACATAGTTACTGAGCACTCATTATGATCTAGGCTTCACAAAACTGAATGGCATTGGCTCAGAATATATTTTTCTTTCTGTTTCTCCTGGCTAATTCCAGTGCTCCAAAGACATTCAACAAATGACAAGACAATTTATGAAATACATGATGATATTGCTGCTCTGTGCTTGAAAAACCAAAGAATAGCCAACACAGTCTTGCCTTTGTTCACCAATAATACCAATAAGGAACTATGACTAGAGCAGGTGTTGATATGCAGGAAGACAGCATGGTGTGATGGAAACCATATGGACGTTAGACAGAACTGAGTTTAAATCTTATCTCCATCTGCTTTCTCCTTTTGTTCTCTTAGGTAATTATTAAACTTTTCTCAACCATAGTTTCCCTATTTAAAGTTTCCATAATAGAGTCTGGCCCATAGTAAATGCTTAATGAGATGTATTAAATATCCAAATTGCTATTTGTGGTCACTGAAAATGACTAAATACAGAGATTTGTCCTGTTAATTGTACTCTTTTTATGTTTATTGTTACCCCAACTTTTCCCTCTTTAAAGGACGAGCAATATGCATAGCTGGGTCTAACACATGGCCAAAATCCTGGTCTGTCTTTGAATGGGGCAAGGAGCAGATAATTTGGAGGGAATGAGCTAGAACAAAGGTACTAAATAGAAAGATTGTATGTAATCACTTTTTATCATACTCATCATTTTTTACAGGAAGAGATTTATTTGCTGAACTTAGAAGAAATGAGACAGCCAATCCAACAGATGCATTACAATGCTTTGGGAAAGATATAATTAGACAAAACACCAAGTATTGATGGATTAATCTTGGGGTGATGCACCTGATTAGATAATTCATCATTTTACTTAGAAACGCCTATTAGACATATTGTTAGTAGTCTTTTGAATAAGGAGATACAATAAATGATTATAAAACTGCAAGTAACATCCCATTATTTTTAAAATAAAGACTGAATGACTGTGAGCCAAGGTAGTTCTATTATTTCCAAAGGAAAGATAATTTGAGCTGATACTTAAGACTCTGCTCAGCATTACATTTGGAAAAGTGCAATTTAATTGGTGTGAGGCAGCATAGATTTGTGAAAATAAATCATGTCAAGCACATTTGATTACTCTTTAAAATTAAATTGCTATTAGACTAGCTAGAAGAGGAAACAAGTAAATTCAATACAACTGAATTCCTTTTTAAGTCACCTGGCAACATTCCTTATCAGTGTTAAGCATATGGATAGGTTTCAGGTAAGTTTATAAGTAATAGTCAAGTGGCAGTAGAGAATGGGTACCAAGATTGAAGATCTAGAAAGAAACATAGCAATTCTTTGGAATGGCTGAGAAAGCACACCATGCCAGGATTGGAGGGATTTATAGGCAGACAGTTTCAGGGTCAAATGTTAGCACTGCCAATTACTGACTGTGACAAGTCACAGCCTTTTAGACCTCAAATTTTGCATGTATAAGATAAGAATCATAACAGTTTCTTTCCAGGGTTGTTGAGAAGAATAAATCCAATGGTTTTAAAGTTCAGGGCCCAGCCTATAGCAAATAACCATGGGGTTATTTTTCTCATTAGATCTAGACCCTGTATCACAAAGTGACTTCGCCTCATCACATAGGACTCTAGGAAGTTTGGGGGGAAGGTGCTATCAAGACTGTGGGTAATACTGAGGTCCAAGCTCTGCTGTACTCTGGAGCCCTCGGTACCTTATATGTGTTTCAAGTGTTTCCCTTTCTGTAAACACCTGTCCAGGAGATCAGGACTCTAAAACCCAGCTTTGTTCTTTGGAAACAAGAAATTTGAAAATCTTTGTAAAAATCCTAAGATAAAAGCTCGAATAAGATCAACGAAAGCCTGTTGGTAAGTGACTTCTGCAGTACTCTGAACCTCTCTGTGGCGAGATATGGGAAGAAGCCTCATATATCCACCCTGTCACTGACATCTGTTCTAATTCTCTGCATCGTCCCAGCATTATTGGGTGCTTTTCTTGTTTATACCATTCGTGTACTGCTTCGTCGCTGCTTCCTCTCATAGGAATGTAAGTAGGTCTTACAAGAATATTAATCTTCTTGCTAGCCCTTACAGTTGCTAATCCAGTATGGTTGTTAGCTTAGTGTACACGCCCAAATAAATATTTGTTGCAGGAATTAATAACTCATGGCAAAGAACAAGAGTTGGTAAACTATGGCCCACTGTTTAAGTCCAGTCTATGACCTGTTCTGAATGGCCTACAAAGACAGTTATACTTATTCATTTACATATTGTCTGTGGCTCCTTAGCTGCTACAGTGGCAGCGTATGTGTTTCCAGACCCACAAAGTCCAAATATTTACTATCTGACATTTAGAGAAGAAAGATTGTCCACTCTTGATTCAGAAGATAGAAATCAATAATGTGATATCATCATCATCATCAGAACAGCTATCACAAATACCTTTTATGGACAAAACATTTTAAGTGCTTTCATCTGCTCTCTTAACGCCTTTGCAAGGTGGATCTTATTTCTGCTTTCTTGCAAATGAGGAAACTGACACCCAGAGAAGCCACCGCTACAAAGATAGAGAGCTGAATGCTATCTGAGCTCAGATTCAGCCCCTGTCTTCCTCCTCGACCTTTCTGACTCCACAGCCTCTGATCTTTATACTAATCTAAGCTACTAACACTTTTTGGCATAGACATTTTAAGTGACCATGAAAATATTGTTAAAATTTTCAATGTTTCCATTTCCTTGTTTGTCATGGATTTAGGGTAGAAATAATGAAAGCAAACAAACAAAAAAAGCAAAAATAAAGAGGTCCCAGACTTGTAAGTTTGTTGAGCATGAATTGTCATTCTCTATTATGTTTTTTTCTTGGTATGTTCCTACTTAGTTGAAGGGATTGCAGAGATGATGTGCACTTTTTTTTTTACGTTTATCACTGATATTAAAGTAGAATGTTAAGATTTCCAGCTAGAACCATTTCACAGAATAAGCTCTGAGAGATTAGGCAATTGGGCTTCAAAGCGGAATGTGAAACTTAATGTGGCTAAGTGATGCATTTGGTTAGAAATAATACCCAGGCTAAGTGCAATTTAAATAGTGCTTAATTAGTTAATACAGCAGAGAAAAGAAATCCGCCTGTATTCTGAGAATGAACATTTACATTTTGGGTTCAGCATGTAGCAGTGATGGTAACAGCTAAAATGTTGTCAGCTTCTGTTCTGAGAGCTATTCTATTAGTCCTGGGATACGGGCTTTTTGTAAGGCGCTGATTGGAACACACCAAGGCATCTGGTCCTATTCCGGACTCATTAAGTAACAAAAAAGATGGGGAGTCTGTTTCCAGGAACTGGATATTTGATTAGTCAAGAAAGCAGCAAGGGCTGGAGCTCAAGTTTAGCCTCCTGAACAAAAGCCTTAAACACCCTCTGGAATGGGGCTCCCCCCTTCTCCGGCCTCATCCCCTGGTTCCCTCCTCTCCTGATCTGCATGAGCTGATTTTAACAAATGCCACTCCCTTCCTATGTAATAATGATGCGCACTACAACCCATCCTACTGAAGGGACAACTAAGCTTCTGTGTCTGTTTCCCCAGGAGAAAGCAAGCTCCTTGGGGCTGGGGTCTTTATCTTGTTTATGCAGCGTTACTGGACCCTCTACTCCCTTTCCTACTACACAGAATCTTATTTTTGCCCTTTGCCTTTCTCCTTTTCTTCCATGGAAAGAGAAAGGGAGGCTAAGTATAGCTACGTCATTAATTATGAAAGAGTTTGGGGAAGGACAAAGATAGAAAATTCAGGCAGCATGTTTATAGAAGAGGTTTTATTGGGAAAAAGTGCTGGGGGTGGAGTAGAAGAGAGAATTGGAATTAAAAAAAAATGTGTATGTTATGAAGCATGGCTGCGGCTTGCAAACGGGGTCGTCTTACTTTCTAAAATATATAAATACATATTTAAGTTGATTTTTAATTAATTATGGCTAGGGAAGTGCATTGCTTTAAACATAATCCCACTCTTGGTCTGGACTGTGTGGTTGTTAGAATTATAAGTATTACACTGGATCCCCAGTGCCCATAGAGCAGTAGACAAGTTGTGGAAATTAAAGTATGTTTTGAATAAATGAATGAACAAGGGGGAAAATAACTGGGTGACGCTAACTGGGGAGTGATCTAATAGAAGACAGAACTTACTCTAACACTCTTCAAAGTGTTTCAGGTCAGCATAATAAATTAGTGGTGGGAGTCTAAAGCCCTGCTCCTTCAGGGTACATAACTCACCAGGGTGTGCCTTGGGAGCTCCTTCAGCCCAAAAGCTAAAGTGAACAGGTTACAGAGATTGGAGAGTATATTTTCCTTTTCTTTTCTTTTCTTCTCCTCTTTCTTTCTTTCTTTCTTTCTTTCTTTCTTTCTTTCTTTCTTTCTTTCTTTCTTTCTTTCTTTCTTTCTCTCTCTCTCTCTCTCTCTCTCTCTTCCTTCCTTTCTTTCTTCCTTTCTTTCTTTCTTTCTTTCTTTCTTTCTCTTTCTTTCTTTCTTTCCTTTCTTTCTTTCTCTTTCTTTCTCTTTCTCTTTCTTTTTCTTTCCCTCCCTCCCTCCCTTCCTTCCTTCCTCCTTTCTTTTTCCTTCCTCCCTCTCCTCTCCCCTCCCCCCTTCCCCTCCCCTTCCTTCCTTCCTTCCTTCCTTCTTTCCTTCCTTCCTTTCTTTTTCTTTCTTTCTTTCTTTCCTCTTTCTTTTTTCATGAATCTACTAAAAGAAATCCACTATCCCAGCTACTTGGGAGGCTGAGGCAGGAGAATTGCTTGAACCCGGGAGGCAGAGGTTGCAGTGAGCTGAGATCCTGCCACTGCACTCCAGCCTGGCACCTGGTGACAGAGCAAGACTCTGTCTCAAAAAAAAAAAAAAGAAATCCACTAAAATTAAATCAATCATGAAAGAGCTGTAACGTAGTCCCTGATTAGAGTTTACTAATTAATGAGCATTTGCCCAAGTTGAGCATGTGGTTGTTAGAGTGAGTGAAATTATGCAACGCACAGTGGGTGTCTATGTATATTTTTCCTTGAATGCACATGCAAAAGCTGGAGGCACAGGCAACAGGAGAGAGGAATAACCTGCATCAATAGCTGAACTTTTACTCTGTTTAGGCAACAAATTTTTATTGGACGCTGGCTATGAGGCATAGGAGTTATAATTGCTATGATCACTTCCTCCAGGGAATATATGGTGTTAGGGAAAGGGGTGCACATAGCACATAATTAATTATGAGGCAATGATAAGGAGCCTAAGAAATACAATCCATGTGCCATTGAGTTTCAGAGGATAGCAAAGGTACATTTTACTGGTGACAGGGTTAAAGGAGTTCAAGGCTCAGGTGATGTGTGAATCAGAACTCAAGTGTAGTTGAATGTCCAAGGGCTGAGCTGAGAGGGGAGGCTTGGTGTGGGCAGAATGCAAGGATGAGAAGCACAGCACAGACTCCAACAGCTCATACAGGTGAACTATCAGTGAGAAATTAGCCTAGAGGCAAGGCACTGAAGCAGTTTAAACTCTAGGGAATTTGGAGAAACGCCTGCTTTATCAAAGCCCTGAATGTGTACAGATAACCAAGGTATGAGACATTAGGGAGTGGTGGCGTCTGTAAGAAACAGAAACTACTAAGATTGAAACTTTTTTTTTTTAAGTTTGCAGATTGCAAATGCCATCATAGTCTTTCAGAGCAGGCATGATTCAGCCTTCATGACAAAGTCCTCTGCAGTGGAGTAAGGTTGTGACATTGTGGTCAACAAACCTCTGAAAGTGAACATGGCTTCCAAAAAAAGAAGAAGGCTCCTGATGCTTCTAGGCCTCACTGCCTCCCCAGTCTACCAAGATGTAAAGGGTCCCCTGAGAGGAAGCAAGCAGGGGGCATCGAGGGAGGGGCCCCTGCTCAGCACCCCTCCTATTTGGCACTTCCTTGTCTGATGTCTCCTAGCAGGCATGCAATCAGTCTGCACTCCAAGTGCTTTAAGCGGTGTGCTCACCACTTTACATTTTTGGATTATTGAAATTTAGGGTAGCTCAAATAAAGTTAAGTACTTTAATGATCTTCCGTATGGCCTCCCCTCCTCATCCCGCCGTGCCTCTGTACTCCCCAGCACTTCTGCGGGCCCAGACTTGGGAACATAATCTGCTTTTAGGAAGGAGAGATGGGGAATTGACCTGACCCGGCAACTTCACTGATTCAAGCCTGCAAAGTTGAGTGCTGAGAATGGAGTTGTCCTGCTAGGTCTGAAGTCCGAGAATGGGGGAAAAGAATCTAAATCCTGCACAGCGAATTAGCGGCAGAGACCTATGTACCTGTTATTGTAGCCGTTCACTATAATGGCAGTTATCTTTGTCACTCAGCAGAGAAGTCACAAAGGTGACAGCTCTGATGGACTGCTCTTGATACTGCAGATCGTGCCCTTCTCACAGCTATGATCTGTGGTCTTCTCCTCGAAGCATTTATACCTGAGTATTTAATACCAAGAAATGACAGTTCACAGATCTTTAACTCATAACTGATCTAATTTTCATGATGATTTAGTCTTATTTTACCTTTCTTTGGGTCTTTAGCAGACAGAATAGCTGCTGGTTGATGGGGAATTGATAATTTGAAATGAAAAGTGTATTAAGCTTATTCTCTGAATCTTTTGAGGAAGAACGTTTGAAAGATTGTGTCACTCGGTAGAGAGGGCTATTGGAATTTTAAGAAAGAGAAAGAAAGATGAAGGAAAAGCACAGGGGAAAAGTATAATTAATAAGTTTTAATTGATTAGTGGTTATTGAAATATACATCAGTTATTTTCTCCATTGCATCTTAGTTTGCTAGTCTATTGGTAGTAATATCTATATTTTGAAGTGTGCTAGAAATTTCTCCTCCATTTCTGGAATCTCTCTACCATTCCCAGTCCAGGTCTTTCTCAAAAGAATTTCAGTGAAGATGCTATAAACTGCAGAGAGTTACAGTGAAGGTGACTGCTAACCCAGTTAATTATTTTTTTAGTTAGTATTGCTCTGTGGGGGAAATCTGAAGGGCGCTGAAGTATAGTGGGGTCCCCTGGAGGGCTTCAGCTGATGGTATATATTTTAACATCTCTTCCAGGATCAGGTAGGGTACATGTCACCTCCATTTCATGTGACTTTTTTCCCAGTTTGATCTGTGGCCGAGCTAAACGTATCATTGACAATCACTGTTTATAGTTTCTACAGCCTGGAAGATCCCAGCAAGATATTAAAGATAAACAAACGATTGGCTAAGACTTGGAAAGGAGAAAGAAAACAAAACAAACAAACAAACAAACAAAAAACAGAAAGCCCAAGGCTATTTCCAGCTAATACTCAGCTTTCAGATGTCAGAATAGAAAGGACACCTACGGCAGAGACAGTTCAGGAGCTCATAACTTAGATGTCAACTCTCCCAAAGCCGTCATTGCTAAGATTTGGAATAGATGTATAAACCAAATGTATTGGTTTATTGTTAAATTTTAAATAAAGTCCCAGGACCTCATAGGTAGATTGGAAATCCAAATGAACTGAGTAGGTTAAAAGCTCAGGCTCTAAGGTTGACTCTAAGGGCTTTTTGGAATCCTTGTCTGACCATTTATTAGGTATGTGATTTGGGAGAAGTGGTTTTATCATTTTATGCTCCAGAGGTTTTTGTTTTGTTTTGTTTTTACCTGTAAGGCAGAGATGATAACATAAACTAACTCAAAATACATTTTGCGAATTAATCCACATGAAGTGCTTCAGGCAATTGCCTGGCATATTGTAAGAGCTCAAATATTAACTACTGGTTAAAGCAAGATGGAAATATATCCTAGGTGACAAAATGGTTAAGAGGCAAAGATGGAAGAAGCCACCAGGGAAGCGAAGGCAGGACGAGGAGAATTTGAGATGAAATGTGATAAGAGCCGAGAACAAGGAGAAGGAGTAGGGTAGCACTTCATAATGAAAAATATTAGTTTCCATTTTATAACCTCCATTTCTGCAAATAAAATTCACGTCGGGGGCAAAAGCAATGGGCTGATATAGTCAGTGCGGCACTTGACTGTCTCTTCTGTTTAGCCTTCTAAACCCAGGATAAAATACACTATTAAACAGATTGCCAGGCTAAGCAATAGGGTGCCCCATTATCCAACAAGGAAGGACTCCAACCAGATCCAAGTAAAGATAATAAACACATTTAGTTCTTCCCTAACAACCCTTCTATAGTCCTTCCTTTTGAAGTTTTCAATCTGTTTTGCAGACATTTCCCAGAACCTTCCCATTTCACGGATTGGCCAATTGCCCTAGGGAGCAGAAGTAGCCTTAGCCAAGTTGAAAAGCAAGGGCTTGGTCCTGGGAAGCATGTCTGTACTGCCTCTGATTAGTTGTACTTCAGGGATCTTTATTCTTTGCCCCATTGATACCTCCCAGAAAAATGGGATTATAGTATCACAGCCACCTTTGAGATGGCAGATTTGGGAGAATTTAAAATCCATCCTTATAGAAACTCCTTATAGAAACAGGAGGGGAAATATTATTAATATTGTCTGTATATGAACAAAGCAGCCAGAGAACCTACTGTTGAAGTAAGGCTGATCACTACCCAGCTAGAAAACCATCCTGTGATGATGGAGAAGACAACAGTGCAGCTTATCAAAGGGGCAGTGAGAAGGACAAGTGGTATCCCAAGCCAAGGGCAGATGAAGGCATATGAAGAGAAAGAGTTGGCTAGTTGGAGTTATGAAGGGAAAACAGTGCTTGAAAAATCTGAGGTAAAGTTAAAAATCAGAGAAGGGGTATATAGCCATGTAACTGCAGGAGGCCAGGAAATGAACTTTTTTTAAAAATTGTATTTTATAAGTCTGTTTTTTTGAACAGAAACAAATGAAGTAAATCCTTTTGGGGAACAAGAGAACAATAGTGATTCCACCAAATTAACTATTAATATTAGTCCTATCCCCCCTTAAATCTAAGCATTTCTGAGTAAATTTGATTGGAATCCCTGCATCTGGTACTGTTAAAAGTTTTGGCTTCTAGGCTAACTGCCTAATGAAATAAACGATCTATCCCTCAACACCCCTTTCCCCCATCCAATAGTCTCCCTTTTCTCTCCAAAGAGGAAAAAAAAAGTTCATGGGAATGACTTGCTGGGAAACATACCATCAAAATTTAGTAAGTGATAGAGAAAATATAATGAGAAAAAATATGTTAGTATTTGAGAATAGGGGAATAATGTTTAGCAAGCCAAACTTCAAGTCCGTGGGGGAGAGATTAGGCTTCACTCACTTGATGGCTTTTTCTTCCCCCAGCTCACCTACAAGAACTGGGATTAGAAAGTCAGCAGCACTGTAATCCCAGCACTTTGGGAGGCCGAGGCGGGTGGATCACGAGGTCAAGAGATCGAGACCATCCTGGTCAACACGGTGAAACCCCGTCTCTACTAAAACTACAAAAAATTAGCTGGGCATGGTGGCGCGTGTCTGTAGTCCCAGCTACTCAGGAGGCTGAGGCAGGAGAATTGCCTGAACCGAGGAGGCGGAGGTTGCGGTGAGCCGAGATCGAGCCATTGCATTCCAGCCTGGGTAACAAGAGCGAAACTCCGTCTCAAAAAAAAAAAAAAAGAAAAGAAAGAAAAGTCAGCAGCAGTTAGATAGGAGACAACTGTTTTTAAATCTATACAGTCCCAGTTTTCTGCTGCCTCCAGGCACTTTACATATAGCAGTAAGTTAATTAATACCAGCTCTGAGTAGACATGTGAGCTAAAGATGGGGTAGAGAAAACAGCCACTAATTTAAAAGGGAAAAGAAAGACACAGCATCCTTATAGTGAAGGATGCAATTCTTTGTTAGGAGTGAAGCCCTCTTCTCCTTCCTTTCTATGCATAGGGAACATGGTGAGCTTCCCATCAAAACTGGGCTCTATCCTGAAGCTTTTCTCTCAGATCACTAGGGTCATTCATTCAGTCATCCTTTCCTCCCCCCATCCCTTTTCCTTCCCTTGCCTTTCCCTCCCTCCCTATCTTTGTTCCTTCATTCCCTTTTATCCTCAATTAAGATAGTGAAGAATGCTGGAAGACACAGGAATGTTTAGGTTAGCCAACTTCAGTTTAATTACCAAAATTAAAATGTATCACTTGTGTGAACTTGGACAAGGTAATTCCTCTTTCTCGGTCCTGATTTATTCCTGTTAGATGGAACTACCAATACCTGTTTAGCTGATGTGGGCTAAATGTCCAGCACATGCCGGTGCTCTCTTGGTTTCCCTGACACTTCCTTCCAGGCTCTCGGGTCCCGGGTTCTCCAGCTCCTTAGCCGGTTTTTCCCTGGCTTTCTCATCAGTCACAGAATGGTGGGCTGCTTCAGGGCTTGACTTTGATTTCCCAGATCTTTGCTAAGATCAATGTAAGTTGGTCACTTCTATCTGTAAGTGACCAGTTTAGGTTTAAATGACAAGTATACACAGATTACTGTCCAATTAATATGTCAAGGCTTCACTTTTCTCCAAAGCCCCATACTTGGACGGACAATCAATTCTGTGACATCTTCACTTGGATAACTCAGATTTAACCTGACTGATGATGGCACAGACTTTTTAATCCACCTCCTAACCTTGTACATTATTCCTTGTTGGTCTTTTCACCTGGATGAATAACACTGCTATCTACCCAGTTACCCGGCTCAAATCCAGGGGGGTCATCACTGATTTCTTCTCTTCATTTATGTTTACTTTCTGTCATTTCTAGCCTCAAAATATATATTGAATGACCAACTTACTTTTGTTTTTAATGCTACCGCTGTAGATTGTATTAAAGTTCTCAAGTATTCATTCTTCTTGACACAAATATGTAGGGTCACTTCGCCTATGAAAGGAATTTACTTCCCTGTCCGTGGGGCCCCTTGAGATATGTGGACATACGTGGGAAATGTGGCCAGTTGCTCTGCTGTTTCATTGCTCTGGTCAGGGCTGTAGTGAGCCACAGTTACCTGTAACCATTGTTGCTGTCAGACAAATATGATAGACACGAAGAATGCGAAGTCGCTGAGAGCGAATATCAGTGGTGAGTATACTGAGGAGCTGTAGGACATAAACTGCTTAAGGAAGGAAGTGGGAATGTGAAAGGGATGAGGGGGAGGGAAAAGGTGGCAGGACCGATGCAGTGGGAGTGCTGGCAGAGCGGGAATTGTTGGAGTCGAGGTTTGGATACTTGAAAAGCTTGAAAATGAGACCATGGGGGAGCGAGTCGATTAAATCAAAAGGTGTTGTGTGTAACCATGAAAGTGAATGGCTATTTCAATGACAAGAACATTGGAGATAAGGAAACCAAGGAATAGAGGGGCGAGAATATTAGAGGGGCCACCCTTGTGGATCTTGAAGTCCTCAAGAATTATGACAAGCATTAGATTGATTCAGTGCTAAAATAGTTAGGGAAGGAGGAGGAGTGATCTAAGGTGTGTAGGTGATTGTACCATGGATGAACAGTCATAGTGAAGGTATAATCTTTGGCCCGGAAATCACAGCAGCAGGGAGCAAGGGTAGAGGTAAGGGAGAAAGAACAGTGACCTGGTGGTGACAGTGAGGAACAAGGAGGATATTTGCTCCATTTTTAGCATAAATAGTTGCTATAGTTTGGATGTTTGTTCCCTCCAAATCTCATGTTGAAATGTAATTCTCAGTGTTGGAGGTAGGCCCTGGTGGGAGGTGTTGGAGTCATGGGGGTGGATCCCTCATGAATGGCTTGTTGCCATCCCTGCCATATAGTGAGTTCTTTTAAGACCTGCTTGTTTAAAAGTGTGTGGCATCTCCCCCTTCCCTCTCTAGCTTCCACTCTTAGCATGTGACATGTCAGTTTCTCCTTCACTTTCTGCCATGATTGTTAGCTTGCTGAGGTCCTCACCAGAAGCTGATACTGACACCAAGCTTCCTGTGCAGCCTGCAGAACCATGAACCAATTAAACCTTGTTTCTTTATAAATCACCCAGCCTCAAGTATTGCTTTATAGAAATGCAAAAATGGCCTAATAGAATGGTATGTGAAGCATGAGGAAAAAAGCAGCCACTATTTGTAAGGGATGCAAAGGAGGTAGCATTCTTGAAGGGCAGCCAGTAGAGCTAAAAATTAAATGTGGGTTGAATAAATGAATGAATGAATAACAATTATTATTACGTGTCTTTTAAATTTCCAGTGTATGACAAGCTAAAGGAGAACAAAATGCATTCTTTTATTTGAGGAGCTCACAGGAGCTCTGGTTCTCGTGTATTTCCAAACAAATAACCTACAATGAAACTAGTGCACAGAGACATGATCTAGATGTTATGGGAACACAGAAAATGACCAAGCAATGCTTCCAGGGTGGTAGAGATCTCTGGGATAGGTCAGGGGAGGTTTTCTAGAAAAAGGGATGATTTAAAGATAAGTAATTAATTCCTAGGGGGTCAGTTTAGCAAAGCATGGGTGAAGTCTGAAAGATATGAGAGCACATCAGGGGTACCATGCTTAGCTGAAACCTTGTGTCAGCTTCTTTTACCAATGCTGGATCAGGAGACAAAGGCTTGAGATAAATTCCTTCGTATGTGTGAATCTGCCTCTGTGTGTGTGTGTGGCAATCTTTCCCATGGAATTCTTTCAGAAACATTCCTTTGTAAAGTAGGTGTTCTTCCTACTGGTAGGTAGAACATGGGGCGGTATGAGCTACCACTGAGTCAGAGAGCAAGATGGCGTTGTGAATTGGGTTCTGATGCCACTGGTAGGTAAGTACTATATGCATATGTGTGTTGTCATTCTGGATGAATCAGCCCTAAGTAGGAAGGCATGCACACACGCATACCAGTGAGCGTTGCAGATTTCACTAACGCCCTTCTAAGTATAGCAATGATTGGAGGAAGAATCCACTAGACTATGAGTTCTTAAAGGACATAGCCACACTTTTTTCATCATTGTGCTCCCAGTGCTGTATTCTTCATCTGGCCTACAGCATGGCCCCAAAAAATGATGTTATTTTGTTCAGTCTTCACCAGTGAAGCCAATGAACAGATAAATATGAGAAATTATCTAGCAATACTATCGTGGGATATAATAGTGCTACAAAGAACAGTGACCTGGTGGTGACAATGAGGAACAAGGATATTTGCTCCACTTTTAGCATAGCTAGTTGCTATGGTTTGGATGTTTGTTCCCTCCAAATCTCTAAGCCAGTACATTTGTACTCTAAGCTAGCACTATTGTCAACGTGAAGACTTTTAAATTTAAATTTACTTTGTAAATTTTAAGACTTTTGAATATACATTTACTTATTAGATGCCATAAACAAAGCACCGAGATGGTTATCAACTTACGCGTTACCTAGCAGAAAAGCTTCTCAATTACTTGGCAGGGCTGAGACTAGATCTTTTGTCTTCTGGTCCATGGTTCAGTGCCACATGCGGGATCTGGAAAAGGCAGTGTGGTTTAGCAACAGGAAAGTCAGGGCCAATTTGGGCTGCATGAGAGAGTTGGTCTGCCAATATGGGACAGTGGGAGGAGAGTGGACCTTAGAGTCAGGCATAACTGGATCCAGATCTCAGCTCTGGAAACTTGAGTTGTGTGACCTTGGGCAACTGAACTCACTCTGTGAGGATCAGTTTCTCCATCTATATGAATAAAGCAATTGTAACCGATGGATGAGGGTTAACCTAGGATTGGGCAAGATCATATACACAGTGTTTGGCACAATACTAGGCTCTTAAAATTGGTAGGTTCTATGTAGTATTATTATTTGAGATAGGGTCTTACTTTGTCACCCATGTTGGAATGCATTGGTGCAATCACTGCTCACTGCAGCCTCACCTCCTGGGCTCAAGCAATCCTCCCACCTCAGACTCCTGAGTAGCTGGGACTGTAGGCGGGTACCACCATGCCTGGCTAATTTTTTAAATTTATTCTAGTCTAACTGTGTTGCTCAGGCTGGTCTCAAACTCATGGGCTGAAGTGTTCCTCCTGCCTCAACCTCCTAAAGTGCCGGGATTACAGATGTGAGCCACTGCACCCAGCCAGGACTATGTATTATTTTTATCATTGGATGCACCATGTTTTAGTGGCAGTTAGTTTGTGACGAAGCTGAAGTGAATGGTGGAAGCGTGGTTTTTCTCATTGGTCAGATATACACGGGAACTTCTGTGTCTTGGCACAGTTAAGAAGTCAGTGGGAGGAAAAGGATATTAACATGTAGAACACATTTAAATTCCCTTTGGATTGTGTTGTATCAAGGAGATGGAAAAGAAAGCGTCAGGCAGTACTTGGGATGATGGGGACTCAAGTGATAATGAGACAAGCCAGAGGTGCAAAACCTGCGACATGATGGCCAAAGAGGGAATGTGGGTGCACCCTTTAAATGTTTATCAGGAAGGTGTGAGACATCCTGCCATACCGAGGGACCTTCCACACCACAAAGGTGACACTAAAGTTAAGACTTAGGGAGACTCTCTTGGCCCTGAGACTGGATAAATGTGTGAATTCAGAAGTGTCAGCTGAGATGTCAAGCAGTAACACATGGGCTAGCAAAGACTAGTTTGCTCTGAAAAAGGTGCCTTGGGAAAGAGACATCATTAATTAAAAAAAAAAAAAAATTCTAGTTGAATTCCTATTCCATGTTTTATGATCCTGACACTGGACTATCAATTAACGAACATGGATAAAAGAATGAATAGGGATAGTTCTTCCCCAAGACCTTGTTTTATTTTCAATGACAAACAAAAAACTAAATTGTTTTCAGCTTCATTATCTTTGCAAACTCAAATGCAAAGAAAGAGCAAAGGAAGCAAGCGTGTGCAATTAAAGCTGGAAAAGAGAAATAGAGTTTGTCTAATAATCATGGGATATTTTCCATAGGCAGAAGCTTATTCTGATTTCCCAATTTAAAGACTCTTAGGAGAAATCAATTTATGGACTCAGAGAATCACTGAATGTTAAGTGCAAAAACCCTGCAAATCATCAAGTTTATCCCTTTATATTATAAATGAAAGGACTGGGGTCTAGAAAGATTCAGTGACTGCTTATCCAGTGAATTTACTGGGAAATATAAGAACAGGTGCACTTATGATGAGGATATCTGGATACATACTTAGCCTCTACAGTGACTTACTGTGTACCCATAAGAAAAGCTTTTACAACAGGCAAGTTCCTTGATCTCCCTTTATCCAAGTGAAGTACAGGGAAACCTTGTTTAGACCTTACTTCTAGCATATACAATGAACCTGCACAGAATGGACTACGTTCTCGGTTCCAAAGCCATCATATAAAGTCAAATAGATTTCCTTCTCCTCTCTAGTAAAGCTCAGTCTGGCAAAGGGTCTAACAGTCATTGAACTGGAAAGGATGTACCTATTTATAGATGTGATAAGTGAGGCCCAGCAAAACTAAGTAACTGTGCCACAGATACCCAGGGAATACACAGTTCAGGCAGATCCGGGGCCTTTGGCTTCATGCTGCCGGGTTCTTTCCATTCCATCATGTGACACTATTTAAATAGAAGCAATCTACAGTTGACAAAATGAGTTCCTTTCCATTTGCATGAGGCACTGAACTTCTAAAGAAATTCTGTTCATAAAAGTCAACAAGTTTCTTTTTGGAACTTGTCTGCAACTGCCCAGGCTTAGCACAGAACGAGGCATTCCCAGTCCTCAGTCAGACAGGTGGCCCCATAGCTATCAGCAGAGCTTACCTTTTTGCCTCCAGCATCTTTTCAGCTGCCTTGCTACTCAGAGCCAAGTGGAGCCATACTGAAGCCTGGGGCTAAAGGAAAAACTTTGCCTTTATTTAAAATTTTGATATTATGCTCAACATGGATTATTTTGCATTAATTTTTATTTTTAAAAATACTACATTAAGACATTACCTGTCTTGACTACTGAGGGTTTTTCTTTTTCTTTCCGTTTTTTTACTGCACCTTTTAAAATTTTGTGCCTGGAGTTCTTAATGGAATAGAATTCCACATTTCTCTTGCCTTGCTGTAGCGTCTGGTTTCAGTGTTAAAATGTAGATAAAATGGGCCCGTTCCACCCATTTTCTAGATTAATGTAACCTGCACATCCAGATTTAGTTCGCATTAGGAAATGGACTTGTGAAGCCATTCACATGGGTGGGGATTTTGTGTGTTTTATTATCTGTGTATCTACAGAGTTCAGTACATTTAATTTGTAGAAGCCCAAATAATATTCATTGGATAAATAAATAAATGCAACAAAACTCTACAGTTTTTAGTGTTTATGACCTGTTAACATTTATCTAAGTTCCCTCCAAAAGAGTCTCCTAGGCCCATAACCAATTACTGGCAAGTTTTTGAGAACTGAGCTCTCTGTCTTGCCAGGTCTCTAGATTATTCTAAGTAGATAAATAGAACAATAGTGATTTTCAAGCAAGCCACTATTAATGTTAGGTTTTAACTGAAAAATAGCTCAAATGATTAACTCTTTTCTGAAATCTTCACTTTTTCTTTGTTTACTTGGCTCTTATTTTAGGGTCAGGAGGCACATGTGCAGGTTTGTTACAGTGTAAATTGCGTGTCACTGAGGTTTGGTGGATGAATGATCCTGTCACTCAGGTAGTGAGCTTAGTACCCAATAGGTAGTTTTTCAAGCCACCCCACTTTTCCCCCTTCAGTAGTCCCCAGTATCTATTGTTGCCGTCTTAATGCCCATATTTACTCAGTGTTTAGCTCCTGCTTATAAGTGAGAATATGCAGTAGTATTTGTTTTTCTGTTCCTGCATTCATTTGCTTAGGATAATGGCTTCCAGCTGTATCCATATTGCTGGAGTGAACATGACTTTGTTCTTTTTTATGGCTGCATAGTATTCCCTGGTGTATATGTACCACATTTTCTTTGTCCACTCCACTGTTGTGGGCATCTAGGTTGATATTGTATCTTTGCTATTGTGAACAGTGCTGCAATGAACATACGAGTGCATGTGTCTTTTTGATACAATGAATTATTTTCCTTTGGGTATATACTCAGTAGTGGGATCGCTGGGCCGAATGGTAGCTCTGCTTTAAGTTCTTAGATAAATCACCACGGTACTTTCCACAATGCATGAACTAATTTACATTCCCACCAG
The DNA here is from genome assembly GCF_001604975.1 of Cebus imitator. Classification (NCBI taxonomy): domain Eukaryota; kingdom Metazoa; phylum Chordata; class Mammalia; order Primates; family Cebidae; genus Cebus; species Cebus imitator. Next base: position 525,794 of record NW_016107731.1, on the reverse strand, counting down.
CAGTGTAGAAGCATTCTCTTTTCTCTACAACCTCAGCAACATCTGTTATTTTTTGACCTTAAAGTAATAGTCATTCTGACTAGTCTGAGATGGTATCTCATTGTGGTTTTGATTTGCAATTCTCTAATGATTAGTGATGCTGAACATTTTTTCATACATTTGTTGGCTGCATATATGTCTTCTTTTGAGAAGTGTCTAAGATTGAAACTGGACCCTTGTCTTTCATTATATACAAAAATTAACTCAAGATGAATTAAAGATTTAAGTGTAAGACCTCGAATTATGAAATCCTAGAAGAAAACCTGGACATTGGCCTTGGCAAAAAATTTATGACTAAGTCCTCAAAGGCAATTGCAACAAAAACAGAAATTGACAAATGGGACCTAATTAAACTAAAGAGCTTCTGCCTAGTAAAAGAAACTATCAACAGAGTCAACAGACAGAATGGGAGAAAGGATGTGCAAACTATATATCCAACAAAGATCTAACATCCAGAATCTATAAGGAACTTAAACAATTGAACAAGCGAAAAACTAGCAACTCCATTAAACATGGGCAAAGGACATGAAATATTTACTTTTTAATCACTCTTAAACTTAGAACATTTTATTTTAGGTCCATGGCATTTTTTCTTCATTGTCCCAGGCTTATTCAGTTACAATGTAGAGTCTCTTGCTATTAGTGTTTCCAGTTAAGTGCATGTGCTGCCGTTTGCTTACTTAGTAGGCTTGACTATGTGTCCCCATGTTTCTGGACATAAAATTCTTCATTTGTCTTCTGAGAATAGCGATGGCTAATACAAACAGCTTGGAAAAAATTAAATAAGAATGCATGGGAATGGACTTTAAAAGTGGTAAAGAGAACACAGATTTCAGAGTGTGTAATTACAAATTCCATGCAAAAGCAAAAACCTCAGATTTGTATTTATTTTATTTTTGAGATGGAGTCCTGCTCTGTTGCC
>NW_016107731.1:499314-524718 GCF_001604975.1 Cebus imitator | reverse complement strand
TTTTGTATTTTTAGTAGAGACGCAGTTTCACCATGTTGGCCAGGCTGGTCTCAAACTCCTGACCTCAGGTGGTATGCCCGCCTCGGCCTCCCAGAATGCTGGGATTACAGGTGTGAGCCACCATGCCCAGCCTTATATATAAACAAATCAGAGGTCAAAAAGAGGAAAGATGTGAATTATGTCCAAACTGTCGAATTATGTTCATAGCCTTTCTGGACTGATACTAGGCTCACTGGCTTTTTTGTTTTTTGCATTGACCATCCTAGAAAGAAGTCTCATGCGCCTGAAAGTCTCTCGAGAACAACTTAATGGGGGACACTGTCTGAGCCTCTTACTCCCATATGCATATCCAGCATTCTCAGATCCTAAGACTCGAGATTTCTCCTCCATTGTTGAAAATAGAAAATGTCATCAGGGATCTCCAAATCATACTGCTATCTTTCTGCTTTTTACATTATCACCACAATAAATATTCTGCAGTGGATTTTAGCTGACAGTTCAGGTGATGATTTGCCAAGCAGCAAAGTCTCCAGCTTTGTTCTTCTGGGTTTCTAGCTGATCCTGCAAGGCTAACAGGAAGGAAATCTTGTTGGTTTTCTTTCCCACTTCTGTAATGCTGGCAGACGAGACTTGAAAGCCAACAAGATGCAAAGATATAGAAATAAAGAAGCTATCATATTCATCTAGAATTTTTCCACCAACTAGACTGACTTTCAAGTTTCAGGATAAGTCATTGACCTAAGATAACAGAATACCTTGCATTTTTACACATGTCTTGAAGTAAAGGTTGCTTATGTGTAAGGCAGCAGTTTTGGGGCATCTTGAGGGATAGTAAGCCCCAGGGGACTGGCTTGACAATTGATTCTGAACAAGACAAAAACTCAGCTCTTTAAGGACCATCTTCTTCTTTCTACAATTGACTCACATAGCATTCCTCAAGGGCATTGGTCTTCAGTCACTCTGCTTTGTCTGGTTATCACATGAAGATTGAGAGGAAGGTTTACGTAACAGTCTTATGAGGCAGGTGTTATTGCTATCCCCATTTTACAGAGGCAGCTACTGAGGCACAGCAAGATTAATTGCCTTGCACAAGAACTTGCAGACAGTAAATAGCAGAGCAACATTTTGAATGCAGGCAGTGCGGCTCTAGAGACTAATAAATAAATGTGATTTATTCGTTTATCCCTGAGAGGTCTGAAAAAATAAAAATTTCATGTATTCAAATAAATGATAGGTGCATGTGTATTTGTGTATGAGATGTTTTCTAGGGTTATAGGTTTTATTAGTCATAGCTTGATCTCATATAATCTCCACCATAGCTAAAAAGGGAAATTTCTTGTGAGGTACAAGTGTTTGTAACTATGTAGCTGCCCTGGTCAATACCTTCTTTTCTCATCCTGGTTTTCCAGATTTCCTGTTTATTTTGTGAGTCCCTAATATTTTTTCTATGCATTTCTAAATTAGGCAGATTTGGTTTTACTTCCCAGGACTTAAGAAACATGATTAATTTGAAATGTGGAGTAAGAAAGCGTACTCTTTCGAAAAGTAAGTTCTTGAATATGGGTCACGTGACAAGGGGTTTAGTTTTCAGAATTTCAAAGGCAGTATAGTAGTTACTATACAGACTTTAAGACTAGACTGCTTGGAATTGAGGATTTGACTCTAGATGGGCCATATATTAGTAGCTGTGTGACTTGTGTAAGTCAGGTATGTATCTGTCAGTTTCTTTGTCTTAAAATAGGAACAACGATAACGTTGTCTCATATCCTTATCTCTGAGCATTAGAGGATATATTAGGGTTCTCTAGAGAAACAGAACCAATAAAAAGAACCACACACATATATATCCACACATATATATATATATATATATCCACACACATATATCCACACATATATGTGTGTATACATATATCCACACACATATATATATATATAGATATGTTTGTGTATATATAGAGATAGATATGTTTATATATATATATATGTGTGGATATAGAGGACTTCCACACATATATATGTATGGAGCATTAGAGGATATATTAGGGTTCTCCAGAGAAACAGAACCAATAAGAAACAGAACTAATATATACACAAACATATATATATATGTATATGTGTATATATATATATATATATATATGTATACATATATATATGTGTGTGGATATATACACACACACATAAATATATACACACATATATGTATGTGTATAGATATGTGTATGTGTGTATAGATATGTGTGTGTGTATACACATATCTATACACACATCTATATATATGTGTTGTATATGTGTGTATACATATACACACACGCACATCTATACACATCTATATATATATATACACACACATATATATACACACATAAAGATCGATATATATCTTATATATAATTATATATTATGTATAAAATATCTATGTATTAATACTATATATCCCTATATATCATATGTATATATTCTCTCTATATATACATATTACATATACATATATATATCCTATACATAGAGATTTATTATGGGAATTGACTCACACAATTATGATATCCAGGAATTCTCGAGATCTGCTATTTGCAAGATAGGGAACCAAAAAACCAATGGTATAATGCAGTCTTTGTCCAAAAGCCTGAGAACTGGGGGAAAGAGGTGGGAAGTAGACATGCTCCTGGACTGAGTCTGAAGACCCAAAAACAAGGAGTGCTGACGTCTGAAGGCATAAGAGGGATGTCCCAGGTCAAACAGAGAGCATGATAACAAGTTTTCTCTTCCTCTGCCTTTTTGTTCTATCCAGGCCCTCAACAGAGTGTATGAAACCCAACCACTGTAAAGATGAGAGCAATCTTTTTTATTTAGTCTGATGATTCAAATGCTATTCTCATTCAGAAACACAGACATCCAGAAATAATGCTTTACCAGCTATCTGAGCATCCCTTAGCTCAGTGAAGTTGACACGTAAAATTAACTGTCCCAGATGAGAATATTTAGTCACCGCTTGGATGGGACCTGGCACTTAGTAACTGCAATATAAGCATTAACTTCTATGATTCCCAGCAGTTTGTTGTTGTTGTTGTTTTTAAGTATAACTAACAGGCATTGACTTGGGAGGGTGAGGAAGGAGAATCGCTGAAATCCAGGAGGCGGAGGTTGCAGTGAGCCGAGATTGTGCCATTGCACTCCAGCCTGGGCGTTGACAGTATACTATGTAGAAGTCATGGTGCTAGTAATTCTGTATGTGCTGGTAACAATCTTATAAGGAGCTATCATTAGCCAATTTATAAAGAAAAGCGAGGCTCAGAAAATTCAAAGATCTTTCCCAGGATCTCATAAACTGTAATTGGCAAATTTAGTATTTTATCCTGGTTGAAAGCATCTTTATCCTTCATAGGACCTTGTTTGGGAAGGGAAAAGGCCCTTTGCATGAGTCATATATACCCACAGCACCCCACGTTCATACACTTTCTGCTGATGAGACTACACAGTCCTTCTCACTATTGTCACTAAACTCCTCCTCCATTCCCTAGGTCCGGGACATCCCCAGTGACCCCTTACACAGGTTAAATTTGATCCCCTCTGATGCCCTGATGACAAAGGAAGTGACCTTTATTGAAGCCACTTTTTGTGCTGGTCTCTGTTCTAGGCAGTTTGCATATGCTTTCTTTTCAAATGCTCATACTATAAGCAACCCCAGGACATATTTGACCCAAGACACTTAGAATCTTAAATGTTTTGAAGCTCGCTCAAGGTCACACGGCGACCTAGCCGTACCGTCAGGATTGAAAACCAGGCTTGTGTGACTCTAAAGTACATATTTCTGTGTAATATACCCTGACCGATGTGTTCCAATAAGAAAGATGACTAGAGTGGCAATGAAATAGTAATTCAATTATAGGAAGAAGTATGGCATGTTGGGTTTCATGAAGTTGGTGGCAGGGAGTGACAAGGAGATCTTCACTTCGAAAAGATGCAAGGACTAAGAACTAGTCCATGAAGAGAGGTGATGGGTAAGAAGATGTAAGTGGGTACAGAGAGGTGTGGACCATGCCTGAGGTCTGCAAGAGGTGTGAGATGAGTGATGAAGGAAAGCTATGTAGAAACAGACACTACGTCCTTCATGCTGGTTCTCCTGCCTGTCAGAGCCACAGCTGCTCAGGTCCTATGCTGTAAAGTCAGGGTCATTGGTGGTTTCTATACTTCTCTATTGCAACAAAGCAATGAAGTGACCTCAGAAAAAATGAGGAAGATACAACACTGGCTCTTTCCATGATGAGGCCAGATGACTCCTTCCCACTGGCAGCCTCTTCCTTTTTCTGTGGTTCTGAGGTTTATTCTCTGTAGACAAACCAAAAAGAAGACAAAAGAGCAAGGCTTTCCTTACCTTTCTGCCATGGTTCCTTGAGTGAGCTGATGGAGAGCATGCTCTACATTGTGAGGGAAAAATAAGGAAACGGCAGTTCTCTTCCAAAAACATACACATGCCCCAGGTTCAGGATGTGTTTCCATCCAGTTTTCTATTTTCTTTTGTGCTCATGCCTTGATGTGTTTATAGATATCATACTCAATGTGAAATAAAGGTGTTCCTTGGCATATAATTATAATAATAATTATTATTATTTGAGATGGAGTCTTGCTGTTGTTTCCCAGGCTGGAGTGCATTGGCACAATCTTCGCTCCCTGCAACCTCCGCCTCCTGGATTTCAGCGATTCTCTTGCCTCACCCTCCCAAGTAGCTGGGATTACTGGCGCCCGCCACCATGCCCAGCTATTTTTTTGTATTTAGTAGAGACAGGGTTTCACCATGTTGGTCAGGCTGGTCTTGAACTCCTGACCTCAGGTGATCCACACCACCTTGGCTTCCCAAAGTGCTGGGATTATAAGCATGAGCCACTGCACCCAGTTGGCTTATAATTAGATTAAAGCCATTGCACACACACAACTTAAAAACAAAACCATACACACATTAATGCTGAGTGGGCAGATTTAAAAGGAAAATGCACTCATATCTATTGAAGATAATTAGAACAACTTCATCTGTCTATCTGTCTATCTATCTATCAAGTCTTCTTCTCTCCTCCAACTACTACTGCACATTTTACTACCTTCTATTGTCTGTGTTTCTACAAAGAGCTACACACACACACACACACACACACAAACACACACACACACATATATAATTTTTCTGCATACTTACCTATCTTAGTCTCTTTCAAATATATTATTTTGTCAAATGAGGGTATATTTTAAAAACTGAATAAAATTACTTGGCACAAGTGTGCTTTATTTTAAAATGTAAGTAGCCTTGACTCATGGCCTGGCATGTAGCAAGTGCTCTGTAAACAGTAGCAGGGATGCCGTATCTCACAGTTGTGGCTGCTAGAATTTCAATAAAGTAGAACTGGTATGACCTTCATGCCTCATTTTGCTCTTGATTCTCATTGCTTATTCATTTTAATTGTACAGCAAATATTTATGGAGGTGCCAGCACGTGCTTGGTGTGGTGCTTGACAATGAGGTGGTCAGGTCTATGACCTCAAAGAGCTCAGCATAGCAAAGGGGATAAATATTAATTATTAATAGATAAAATTTATTGGGCAGGGCACGGTGGCTCATGCCTGTAATCCCAGCACTTTGGGAGGCTGAGGCAGGTGGATCATGAGGTCAGGAGATCGAGACTATCCTGGCCAACATGGTGAAATCCCGTTTCCACTAAAAATACAAAAATTAGCTGGGTATGGTGGTGCACGTCTGTAGTCCCAGCTACTCGGGAGGCTGAGGCAGGAGAATGGCTTGAACCCGGGAGGAGGAGGTTGCAGTGAGCCAAGATGGTGTCACTACACTCCAGTCTGGTGACAGAGTGAGACTCTGTCTCAGAAGAAAAATTATTGAACGCCTATATTATGCTAGATACTCTGCTTTGTGCACTTTGATATAGCATCTCCCATTTAATTCACATAACAACTTTATGAGTGGGCTCCATGATCAATTTTTTACAGATAGGGAAACAGATGTAGAGAACTTCGTAGCTTGCCCGAGGCCACGAAGACTGTAAGTGATGTCACTGGCATTCAAGGCTATCTCTATGTAATGTCACAGCAAATAACCTTGCTCATATTATGAAACAGTCTGGCTCCTCCACTGGCCATAAACTACACCACTTCATCCATCGTTCCTCTTAATAGTCATGTAAAATTGGGCATAGTCTCCATGGGGATAAGAACATAAGTATGCACGTTGGAAGTATAAGCAGACCCACGACATTTATGCCAGGCTTCTAGACATGCTTATGAGGGTACCCTTTGAACATTTTTAGCTCCCTTCAGCCTCTTGGTTTTTTTTATCATCCCTAAATTCCTAGGTCAAGAAAGCATTATGCATTTGGAATCGTCATGTATTATGTCTGATCATTGGTCATTTGTGGTATGTGTATTTGCTTCTTAGAAGTCAAGTTTTCTGGAGGCAAGGATCTTAGCTTGTAACAATTCTCTTTATGTATCCTTCCTTATGATATTTACTGGCATTTGTTTGTCCCATACTGTGCTGAACACTGTGTGGAGAAGACACTGTGTTTGTGACACATACCTTGTCTTCAAATTGCTGATAGAGAAGACAAACACATACAAAATATTATTGAAGCGAGGAGTGGAATGGTGCAGGAATGGAAAACAAGGCATGCAGGTTTTCAGGGACTGGGGGAAGGGAGCTGGAAGGTTGCTGGGGAAGTAGTAGGGGCTTGCAAAATTTCATGGAGGAGGCGATATCTGAGCTGGGCTTGATCATGTGAAAGGATTCTGCTGAGGAGAGAAACAGCTGACGCAATTTCCAGGCAAAGGTGATATTCCTTTATTCAATGAGAGCCATAACAATGGTGCTATATTCCAGGTGTTTTAGACACATTATTTCTGCTTATCACAACATCTCGACCAAGCGATGCTTGTTTATTTTTCTCTTAAATCACCATTTCACAGACAAGAAAATGAAGGTTTCAAAAGCCTAACAAAGTGCCTATGATATCTCAGCTTGCGAGAGTGTGAGCCAGACTCAGGAGCCAGGTTCTTCCTGCCATAACCACACTGTGCAGGATGAGCTGAGCCTTGATTTCCTCCTACGTAGGGTATGTGTCGGGGAGAATGACATCTGGGAGAATGTGCACAGCTGAGCATTAGTTGGGGTTTCAGTGGTGAGGATCCCACCTACTGCTTCCCCACTACTTTTATAATACTCCATAAGGGGAAATGTGACCCCTTTTAAATTCAAGATCACGTTTCATTTTACTACTAATGAAAACATTTGTCAAAAGCATTTGGTGCAAATGTGCAATATTTTAAAATGTAAATGGGCTTCTTGAAATTAATTTTTTCCAATAAACGTAGATGCAAAGATCCCAACAAAATACTATAAAATCAGATAACATATCAAAAATGTAACATCATCAACTAGTATCTATCCCAGGGATGCAAGGAAGGTTCAACATACACAGATCAATAAATGTGATATATCACATCAACAGAATGAAGGACCGAAACCATCTATTCATTTCTACAGAACACAGAAAAAACTCCTTCTGTGTCTATTGAGATGAAAATATGAGCTCTTCGTATGTTAATTTTGTATCCTGCAAGTTTACTCAATTCATTTATCAGTTTGATAAAATTCAACACTCCTTCATAATAAAAACTCTCAACAATTTAGGCATAGAAGGAGCATACCTCAACTTAATAAAGTTCATATATGACAAATCCACAGCTAACATCATACTGAATGGGAAAAAGTTGAAAGCCCACTCTCACCACTCCTGTTCAGCGCAGTACTGGAAATGCCAGCCAGCGCAATCAGGCAAAAGAAAGAAAAATAAAAGCCATCCGAATTGGAAAAAAAAGAAGTCAAATTGTCCCTCTGGCAGGTACCCTTATCTTATATGTAGAAAAACCTAAAGATGCCTCCACAAAACTATTAGAAATGATAAATTCAGTAAACTGGCAAAATACAGATTAACATACAAAGATCCCATTTTTAACTACATGGGGTTTCTGGCCCTCTTCACTCATAATGCATTATTGTTCATTATGCATTATTACCAATATTCTGGCAATAGAATATTGTCTCATGTGACATGAAATGGGGCTCTGAAGTCAAATGAATTTGGGAAATCTAAGTTACACAAGAAAAATCGATCTCCCTGTTGCAGGCCTAAGGAGACTCTTTCATATGCTAGAGTGCATTATTAGGTTCCAAAAGGTAGAAGTTGTGTGTGAGAAGATAATTTGACCAAGAAGCTACTTCTATGTACTTAAAAAAATCCCATCCAGGCATGGTGGCTCACGCCTGTAATCCCAACACTTTAGGAGGTCAAGGCAGAAGGATCATTGAGCCCAGAAGTTTGAGACCAGCCTAGGAAACAAAATGAGACGTCATCTCTCTAAAAAAAAAAAAATAAATAAATAATTACCTGGGTATGGTGATACATGCTTGCAGTCCCAGCTACTGAGGAGGCTGAGGTAGGAGAATCATTTGAATCTGGGAGGTTGATGCTGCAGTGAGCCGTGATCATACCACTGCACTCCAGTCTGGGTGACAGAGCGAGACCCTGCCTCAAAAACGAACAAACACGTTTTCACAGGATCAATCAAGATTCATTGTTTTCTTTTTGGTGGGAACAAGAAATTAGAAATGTCAGAGTAACGGGTAGAAACCATGATTTGCAGTCTCCAAAAGACCTGGGTTCAAATCCCACCTCTGCCAGCTAGCTTACTGTACCACCTCCCATAAGTAATCTTTCCACCTGTAGAATAACAGACTTACCTTGGCACTTGGAAAGTACAGGATATGGCAGCAGTGATCACTGTTACTTTTGTCATTGTCACTTTCAAAACCCTAATGCACTGGGAGCAAGGGAGGGTGGAAATAATTTTCACTCCTTAAACAGCAGGATGGCAGAGAGGACTGGACACCTCCAGGGTTTTGTGACACTAAGTTTATAAAGACCCTCCCCCTCCAGAAGGGTGGCCTAATGAATAACTGAGCCCTGCTATGAAAAGAAAGCTTTATGATTTTCTGACACTGCAGCTGGCTAGTTCTGATAACACTCTTAAATAACCCCTTTCACCTTTAAAGCCTGATACATTTGCCTCCTGTTTACTGTTCCAGGAGTTCTATTGCTATAAAAATAACCTCGCTTTAAAGAGGCAATACATTTTTTTTTTTACAGAATAAAAGTGACCTGGCTAGAGCCTTAGTAATTTAGAGAGTAGAAGCCCAGCAAGTACATTTCATTCGCTGCAGCTCAGACACTCTTCCATCAGGGAAGAGTTGGACAGTTTTGTCTCTTTCATTATAAAGAAGGAAACTGTCTCCCAGGCTCCTCCATGCTGGGATTAACCCAGACCTTTCAGACATGGAGCTCATGCTGAATTTCATTAATCAAGTGATCACAAACTGCTCTGAGCCTCTGTACATGTAAACTGAGGAGGCTAACATATTTTTTGCTCCAGCTTGCCCACCCAGAATGTTCTAAGATTCTTGACATAAAATGGTTGCCAGGTATGCCCCACACTCTCATATTCTTTCAGTCTGAAGGTCTGAGGGAAGGAGTGAGATTGGAAGCTCTGCTAACATGCACGTAGATTCGAGTTGATCCAAAATTGTCCCTGATTTTAAGGAGATTGCTGTCTAATTGGGGACATAAGACTGAAATAGAATACAATCAGTCAGTGTGAAGTTGAGTGATAATTATGGCACACAATTTATAAGTCCTTATAGAAGATCAGTAGACAGTGCGATGACATCATTTCAGAAATGGCTTCATGGGAAGCTGGGTAGACAGATGAGCAAGCATTGGATGGATCAAGAAAAAAGGTATTCTATTCAGGATCCTTTTACTGGCAAAGATAAGAAATTGACATAAGGTATCCCAAGTAAAAATCAAGTTTTAGTATAACAAGATAATTTTGTGAATTCCAATCAGGGAAGGAAATTTAGCCAAATTTTAGATGAATAGAAATTGATAAGTAAAATGTCTCAGGATCCAGGGGTGAGACCCCCTCCATCCCGCAAAGGATACACAGTTGACTATTTATAGATCCTCAAGCACACCTGCACAATCTCCTCTCTCTCAGAGGATAGGTGGAAGAATGACTGCTTATTCTTTATTTTGCCTGGGACCACACTCAAGTGGCAGCTCCAGCCTCCAAATGGTAAAACTCCTCTTTGTTTGCAGAACACTACACATCATTTGCTACTAGCCAGCTTTTTGATTGCGTCCTCCCAAGTTAGGGGACCATCGTGGTTTGTCAGCTATGTCCAGGGGAAGGGTCACATGGCACAGAGGACTTCTGTTCCTAAGGCTACAAGCAGGACTGTTGATATTAGCAGGAAAATATTCCCCAACAAGTAAGATAAACAATACCGCTGGTGCAAATGACATGGTAGGTTACAGAAAATGAGGGGCAGAAACACTCAGCTTGTAAAGAGAATTTCCTAGCTTGAGTGAACAGGGATCTAAGGCAAAGGAAAAAAAAAAAAAAAGATTCAGCCAGATGAAGCATGGCTTTGAAATTCAAGGAAATGATGAACGACGAGAAAGAAAATAAGCACTGATAATGTAAATAAATAGGATAATGGCTTTTGACCATTGTGGTGGGAACAATGTTCAAGTCTTGAACTATGAGAAGACATCACAGTTCTGCGTGTTGATTAAGTCCCTTGAGATTTAGATCAGGCGGCAATCAAACAGGAATAAGAAAGGAACTCTATATACTGTTATAATTGACCTTCAAGAAAAGAATTTGGTTCCTTATTGAATTTTGAAACACCACAGCTTGATGAAAATCAGCTCGGCTTAAGTTTCAAATTCACCTTTAATATTTGCTAGCAGACTTTTTTTAAACCTTCTCTTATATTAGTTATTCAATCTGCAAAACAGAGGGACAATGCTTCTAAGAGTTATTTTAAGGATTAATATAACGTGCCTAAGATAGTGTCTGGTATATGGCAGATGTTTTAGAAATGTTAGTTTCATTTTTTCTCTGTTCTTCTTTAGATCTAGTTCCATATTAATTCTCTTTATCCACTGGAGGTTTTTTTTTTTTTTTTAATTTAAACTATGAATGGCTTAAAACCCACGCCAGGCTAAAGATGATGAAAGGGAAGAGTAAGCCTTTTGGTATGGACAGAAGGGTTGAGAGGCTGGCAGTGACTCTGAACCAGCAGCAAGGCATGACATGGCTGTTCTTTTTATTGGGCAGACATAAAGAAACGTGACCCAGACTGCAAAGGCCCAATTGTGTCATAGCTTCTTTCCAAGAGGATTTCCTTTTTGTACTTTTTATGAGCCCCTACAAATGGAATCAGACTGCATGGCTTTTCCAGACAGTTTTGAAGAGGAAGATTGATTAAAATTTGTTACAGATGAAACAATGCCCTCTGCTTTTGTGGAGTCCCTTTGTCAAGAAATAAATGACAGAGCTGACTAAACTCTTCTTTACTTACACTTTGGCAAAAGCCAAAAGTTGTTTCTCTGTTCAACTGACCTTATCCTTACTTACCAGGGATGCTTTCTTCAGCTGCTTGTTCCCATGGGCTTGGAGTATCACAAGATCAGATTGTGGGATGTGGGGAAGGAAAGGGAAGCACCTACCCCTCATCTTCTGTTGGTCCCTATGTTCTGCCAATTGCCTCTGCCTCTCCAAGTTCCCTTCCTGTAGGCCAGTCTCAGGGCTGTGACTTGCCCGAGGATTTGCCCATTGTGCCACAGAAAGGGACTCAGACTCAGACAATATTGCCGTCAGCAGAGCCAGAAAAGACCTCTGTCCTTCAGTGCTCTATTCATTCCTCTGATAGAATCTCGGTCAATAGAAGTCTCCTTATGCAGATTAAACCGCCCCTGCCGCTCTCTCTGCTTTGGTCTGTTAGTCACTAAATTAAATTCTTCATTGGAAAGTATCAGAAGCCTACAGGTAGCTTGGTTCAGCAAATAATGAGAAAACCAAACTGAAACTCAACATACTTCAATGCTTGTTATATGGATACATTCTGGAGACGCTGTGAGGGTAATAATATCGTAAATAATGTATTTGAAAAAAATTTATTTTTATTTTATAGCACTTAGATTTAAGTCGCGCATAAAGCGGGCCTCAATAATGGTAAGTTGAATGAATGGCTGCATTTTGAAGACCCCCAAAGAACGTTGTCACAGCAATATTAAAGGCTCGAACATACAGCTTCTCAAGACACCCAAGTTATATTTTTCTTTAAAAAGTATTTCTTAAATAATAATTTATTTCAACAGCTTTATTAAGGTGTAATTTACATATCTTAAAATTCACCCTCTTATGTGGGCTATTATTGATGTTGCAATTATTCTTGACCCAACATTTGTTATTATGGGAAGAAGGAAGAGCATCTCTCTGATTGAAACTGTAGGGGAGCCTAAGGGGGTTAAATGTTATCATCAAATCCATAACTCCCCTAGGTTCTGGGGAACATCTTTCAAATCCATCCTTATAGCTTCTCAGAACCTCCTGGGCTGCTTTTCCTGCTTAGTAGGTGGGGCTTCTGGCAAGAGAGCTCCCCCTGGTGTCGGGTTGTGAGATGAAGGTTGTGGCCACAGTGAACGTGGGCTCTTCACTTGTATACAGTGGGGAGGCTTATAACCCCAGTAACTCAATGGACCTCCTTTAGAGGAGTGTGCTTTTAAAGTGCAGATTCCCAGGTTTCACTTTCAAAATAACTGGTTCTGGAGGGCTAATGTAGCCTCGAGAAATCTGTATTCTAAAGAAGACCCCAAGGGGATTCTGATGCAGATGGCCCCTGAAAGATGTCTGAGCGCTTCTGCCTGAGCTTACAGCAATATTGAAATGGTTATGAGCTGGAAACGCTGACTTCCGTAGTCTAACCAGTGCCAGTTTTAACTACCTCACGTGGCCTTTCCAGTGTATCTAATTGCACCGACACCCAAACCACACCTCCACACACATACACACACGTGTCTACACACAGTCTTTATTTTTGACAAAAAGAAAAGACAAGCTGATATGGATAAGTTAGGAAAAATAAATTAGAAGTAAAATAAATCATAATTTTCTGGGAAAATATTCTTTATAATAATGCCATCTTAATTAAAAAAAATATATATATATACATGTATATATTTACTTTCAAGGGATACAGATACATATGAATCTACCCTTCAAAATATTAGTTGAACCCAGATTCTTGCTGATAAATGAATGAAATGGGAGATTCCACTCTAGCTTAAAACACAGAAACATTTTCAATGACTCATGGTTTCCAGCCACCTTAGTTAAGGCAGGACTTCCTATTGACAGGAGTAATTAGCTTTGGAAATAAAAGTGGAAATAGAAACGGAGGATGCTAGCTGACAAGCCCACTTTGCATATTTATATATTCTGCCAGGTCTTTGCATTGTGCTTTCTGCTCAGGAATAAATTTGCCTTTATTATTTGTCCCGGCCTCCCCCATTCTCACAGAGCTCCTGCCGTGCCAACAGAGATATGAAAAAAGGCCAAGTGATCTGCTATTGAAGCTGGAAGAAATATCTCCCTTCCAGTGACCTTCCTAGATAATGAGCAGATATGGTTTTCTAACACAAAGGGAATAAATCAAGGGGACTTTCAGGGAATCAGGGCGATAACAGTGGAGTCCAAGACCATCAATTCCAAAAGCAAAGGGCAGAGGCACCTTTCTTTATAGATCAACATTAGACGAAGGCAAGAAAGGAGACTCACCCCCCGAGTGGGGGAGGAATTAAAATAGATCCACTCTCCTTTCCCCACATTTTCCCACCCTCCCTTCTTGCACTGAGTCCTGAGACCAATGTGGGAAAAATCACACTTTCACAGAATGTCTCATTGGCTGTTATTTTCTATCAATTGAGTTAAAACATAGCTTTGACAGATGAGTTGCTTGACTTTGTCTTTAGCTCATTATAATTTTTGGTGTGAATTCAGTGCTAGACCAGGGTGCCAGATTGGTGTCATTCTGCAAACTTCTGCTGATTTGCAGAACAGCTCTATCCTGCTGTTGGTCTTCATCTGAAACCACCAATCTCACAAGAGAAGTACTTATCAGGGGTGGGGCTAAAAGTAGGGCCAGCAAGTGTTTGGGGCCAGGTGGACTATTGGGTGAAGACAAGGTAACAGAGTATGTCTTCCCACAGACCTACTGCTGTTTGCTGATCCATTTCTTATGTATGTAGCACCATAACACACCAGTGAAAACAAAGGAGAGAGTGTGTTTAATTCAAGGATTGATGTCTGGCATATTAAGAATAAACATATAGATAATTTTGATAGCAATAATTGCTATTTACTGAGGTCTTGGTATGGGATGGGCATTATGCCCAATATGGTAACCTTGAAGGAGGGGTATTATTATCTCCATTTAAAAGATGGGAATACAGAGGCTGTAAGTTTATGTGACTTTCTCTAGGTCATGCAAGTGTGGAAAATACTAAGTGAAGCATATTTTATTGAGGGCTGTCTGACCCCAAAGTCCATTCTTTTAAGCATGCATCTATGCCACAGAAAAGGCTATCGGTACATGGTGTAAAAAGGAGGTGCAGAGGAGTGGGAATTACTGCCCAGAGAGACTCAGTCTTTTTCTGGACCTTATATAGGAACCAGTTTTTTGGACCAAAATCTTGGCAGGGTGAGATGGCATTGAGGGCCTGGTATTTTAACATACTACGTGGTGGATGTCAAATTTTAGAAAGTTTATTTGAATCCCACCTCCTGATTTTGACTGTGAGGAAATAGACCTAAAGACGGAACGGAAGGGAATGGATTGTCCAAGACTGCGCCAAAACCGTAACTCCAGTCTTTGGTTTATAAGCCTCTCCTGCTGCTAGCCAGTCATTATTTGGTGGCAGTTAAAACATCATGTTAAGTAAGATATATTTAGCTCATCTTTCCCATAACACCTGGAGAACTCCAGGCACTTGGTCGCACACAGGTTGTCAGCAATAGGTCTGGGACAGAAACTCAAGTCCCAACATCATGGGCACCAGAACACATCTGGTCCAAGATAGTTTGATGTTTCTCTTTCAATTAGAGAATACAGCTCCCATTCTTTGAAGTGCTAACAAGCCAGGGCAGTGCAGGATAGTGACCCGTTTGTTCCCTCTTGGGGCTTCCTGTGGTTGTGCCTCTCACCCAGCACTTCATCCCAGTAAAGGCCTCCCTTCTGCCTCTTTTCACCCTTCCCTGATGTCTGTTCACCACGCTGTAGCCAAAGTGAGCTTTCAGAGCACACCTGGCTATGTTTCGCTCTTACTGACAGGATGAAGTGGACCCCTTCTGCACATCCTTCTTAACACGACTTAGGCAGGGCCTTGTAAGAAATGGTTGTTTCTTGTTCTGTAAACCCATCCATATTGAAAAGGTTTCATTTCCTCAAATGTGGCATATGCCTCTTGTCTCTGAGCCTTTAACCTTGCGATTCCCAGTGCCTAAATCTTCTTTGTATGTCTGGCCCAAGTCCTGGTCCTTCCTGAGGTCTCAGTATAAACATCACTTCACTCAGTAAGTTTACCCTTGATTTTTTATTTTGGGCTCAGAACATACCTTGCACATAGCCTAGGCCTAGACTTACCACACCGTATTATGATTCCCTGATTGTGCACATCAGCCTCCACCCATAGACTGTAAGGTCCCTGGAGTTGGCAACTATGTTTGTCTGATTTCCATTATATCCCCATTGCTTCAGAGAAGGTCCAGCACAAAATAGGGACCAAACAAATATTTCTTTCTTTTTTTTTTTTTTTTTGAGACGGAGTTTTGCTCGTTACCCAGGCTGGAGTGCAATGGCGCGATCTCAGCTCACCGCAACCTCCGCCTCCTGGGTTCAAGCAATTCTCCTGCATCAGCCTCCCGAGTAGCTGAGACTACAGGCATGCACCACCATGCCCAGTTAATTTTTGTATTTTTAGTAGAGACAGGGTTTCACCATGTTGACCAGGATGGTCTTGATCTCTTGACCTCGTGATCCACCCGCCTCGGCCTCCCAAAGTGCTGGGATTATAGGCGTGAGCCACCGTGCCCTGCCACAAATATTTCTTAAATGCAGTACTTATGGATGTTTTGTGAACAAATCTTTTCTCTTTAGTGTATTTTATGGCAGCCACTGTATTTAGTATTGGTGATTAAATGGAGAGGAAATTAGTAGGACGTTGGCCTCCTAAAGACTTCAGCCTATTGGCAGAAACATGTAACTACACAACAATAAAGGTACACACAAACAATATAACCACAAATTCTGATGAATATTCTATGTAATATTCATTTAGCTCCCACTGATAAGCGAGAACATGTGATATTTGCTTTTCTGTTCTTGCATTAGTTTGCTGAGATAATGGCTTCCAGTTCCATCCATGTCCCTGCACTACCAGAGACCCTATGACAGGGTGAACTAAACTTTTTCAATCATTACCTTCTGATATTGTTTAGCTATTAAGGAATTGATAAGATCACATGAAAAAATATCGAGTAACTCACCAATTAAGTGGCATGCTCATTGGCATAATGGAAACTGGAAGTACATAGGGCCGATGCCACCAATGTCTCATCTCCACAGCCTCCCCAAGCATAGGGACCCCAGAGCTCTAGAGAGAGCACTTTTGCCCTTCCCCCTTTAGGAGAGTGTGAGCCCCAAATATTCATGATTTCACGCTGCTTTTCCTGAGACTCCATGGCCATGAATGGGGAACGTGAGAGCATTTTCCTGTCTCAAATAATAGTTATTAAGTAGTTTGTAAAAATATTTAAAAGAAAACAGTAATGGTCCATGTCTCCATTGTCCAGAAGGTTGCAGATGACATTTTGTAGATTAAAGTAATATACAACCATAGTTAGAAAATTAATGTCAGATAAAAATAAAAATAAATAAAAATAATAAAATATACAAAATTGCAAAATATCTAAGTATGAAAGTCGAAAAAACAGTGTGAAATTTTTTGCCAAAGGCAATAATTCTTAATACTCAAGATTCCCTGCAGGAAAGTTTTCTAGTCAAATAATTGTGTATGTGCATATATATATATATATATATACATAAAATTATCATTATTAATGCCAAAAGGAATCATACAAAAATGTTTGTTTGTATTTTTTTTTAATTTTTAAGTTAGGATTAAAAAATTGGCACATAGTAATTGTACATACTTATAGGGTACAGACTGATATTTTAATACGTGTATACAATGTGTAATGATCAAATCAGGGTGATTCATATTTTAGTTTTCAGTCAAAAATAGAACCTACTAATTTCTCTATGACAACACAGAACTCCCCTTTTCTTTTTAATGCTGTGTAGTCTTTTGTCTTATGGCTAGATCATCAATTATTTAACAAGCGATTGTGGTCGTTTGTTTTTGCTTTGAAAAACAATGCTGGCAGGAACATTTACTGGCATTTTCCTTCTAGTGTAACTGTAAAATATGTATTAAGCAATCAGATTACTTGTAAGACAGATGTGTGAGCATTTTATTTGTTAATTTTTTTAAACTTTTAAGTTCAGGGGTGCAAGTGCAGGTTTGTTGCATAGGTAAACTTGTGTCATGGGGGTTTGTTGTGCAGATTATTTCAATTCCCAGGTATTAAGCCTAGTATCTATTCATTGTTTTTTCTGATCCTTTGCCTCTTCCCACCTTCCAACCTCTGGCAGGCCCCAGTGTGTGTTGTTCTCCTTTGCGTTCATGTGTTCTCATCATTTAGCTCCCACTTATAAGCGAGAACATGTGATATTTGATTTTCTGTTCCTGTATTAGTTTGTTGAGCTAATGGCTTCCAGTTCCATCCATGTCCCTGCAAAGGACATGATCTCATTCTTTTTTATTGCTGCATGATATTCCATGGTGTATGTGTACCACATTTTTTTTTTTATCCAGTCTATTGTTGATAGGAATTTAGGTTGATTCTGTCTTTGCTACACTGAATAGTGCTGCAATAAACATAAACAGGCATGTATCTTTATAATAGAATGATTTATATTCTTTTGGGTATATAAACAGTAATGGGATTCCTGGGTCGAATGGTATTTCAGCCTTTAGGTCTTTGAGGAATCACCACACTGTCCTCCACAATGGCTGAACTAATTTATACTTCCACCAACAGTGTGTAAGTGTTTCTTTTCCTCCATAACCTTGCCAGCATCTGCTATTTTTTGACTTTTTGATAATAGCCACTCTGAGTCATATGCTGAAGATTGAAACTAGACCCGTTTCTTACATCATATACAAAATTAACTCAAGATGGGTTAAAGACTTAAATGTAAACCCAAACAATAAAAACTCTGGAAGACAACCTAGGCAATACCCTTCAGGACTTAGGCATGGGCAGAGATTTCATGACTGAGATTCCAAAAGCAAGTCAATAACAGCAAAAATTGACAAATGGGATCTAGTTAAACTAAAGAGCTTCTGCACAGAAAAAGAAACTATTATATCAACAGAGTATTTTATATATTGTTAGATATTTAAATTATCCTCCAAGTCACATTGATCGGTGTAGGAGTAGATTCATTTCTTGCAGCCTCCCCAGCAATGTACAATGTCAATCTTACAGATGAAAAACATGTGACATACCTTATTTTAAAAAGTGAGGTTGCATATTTTTTGGTCTGCTTATTGATAATGTGTATTTCTTAAGATGCTGCCTTAAGATAAGTTAGAAGTGAAAAGGTTTATTTATTTATTAGCACATCCTAAATACACACAGGTTTGTACAGATAATGGTAAAACCCTTTTAGAGGAAATTAAAAAAAACAAAAACAAAAAAAAAAACCTGTTTTAATCACAGGCCCCAGAATTTTAGAGACGTTCATTCTACATTAAAAGCTTGATATTCTATTTACAAACCACTCTCACATATTAATTTAAGTTGTTCTGTAATGATCTTTAGTAAGGAGCACTTTATTACCTTGGTTCAATTTGTTCTGTATATAGAATAAATTAACTTTCGCCTCATGCCATTCTGTAAATCACACACCCCTCCCAATGTCCCATCTTAGTAGGAGTCATGGTACCATAGGTGGACATTCTAGAACCTTTACTTGTATGTTTGTGTGCCGTGATGCCAGGATGGAGACCAAAAGGCCAGATGATGCCCTCAGACTGTACAGCAGTTACTCCACCAGCTCGGAGCTCTGTCGCACCCATCTGATCTATTCCAGTCTTTTTGGTTTTCTGTGTATCCATCTTTCCAGCCTCACTGAAACCAGCATTTGTAGCCTGTGGGTTTGTGATGTGCTGGGTGCTGAAGCAAAACAGACGTGTTTCTGAAATGTGTCTTCATCCATCCAGATTTTAAAGATGAAGCCATTCATCTTTTATCTCGTCCAAAGGGATTTCTAGGTTCTTCTACAGTAATGAGTTTGATTCCAGTGATGTGGTGACAGGAGATGCAGGCAGATTCTTCCATGGCTGTCACCACCTTCCCAGATCCATGCTCTAGGGAGAATGCAGGAGCACAAGAACTCAGCCCTGTTTCTGCTCCAAGTTCTACCCCATTTCCAGGGGCCAAGGGCTGGGCAGGAAGGCCTCCTACGATCTCTTCACTGTTATCTATATTTTTAAGACTGACATTAAGGATGACAGCCTTACCCCACCTCCAAAAAATAGATACATTTGAAACCATATTCTGGGAGAAAAAGGTGAAGAGAGGAAACCAAACTCTCTGTGACCAACCCTTTTGTTGTTTGTTGCTCATAAAATGAGTCGTTATGATTGTGTTATTTGTTTAGTGAGTGCATTTTCTGAACCAAAAATCAAGGACCCTTGATTAGATGAGGGACATTAATTGCTAAATTAATGGACCAGAATATTGCAATTTTCACATACGACATTTCCTTGGTACAGAATAACCAATCTATTTATCTTTCCTTCCTCCCGTCCTTTCTTCAGTACTTCTAAAAACAAGGCACTGTTTATAAGACACTGTCCTATTTTTTCCTTGAGAACTCCTTCCTTTTATAAAACCACTTTGTTCTGTAAATTTGTTACCCTTCTATCTAAATCTGTTAAAAACAGAGACTAAACGTATTTAGAGAATGCGTCTCTATGTTATACAGATAAAATATTATGTGTATTATTATATTATGTGGTCTTAATCTGGCCCTGGGTGGTCCCAGATCCAGAGCTTTTCTGGCTCAATCTTCATTCTTGCTGTGTTTGCCAAGGACTCTGGCCAATTAGGAGGCATCAGGTACATTTCTATGTCTGCTTCAAGGAGTTTCATTTTCAGTAAACTTGCTTAGGGACATACAAGAGTAAGCTGGGGCAGGTATCAAGGCTGTCTTTCTAACTGCAAATCATGTCTAGATCTCAAGAGAGAGGGGAGAGATGCCCCTTTATCTCACCTGCAAACACTTGTCCACGTTAAACTCTGAACGTCAGAACACTCAACAGTGAACATGTGAAGCACAAGTCTGTCTCCCTGGCTTAGCTGCAGGTCTCCCTGTATCCCACTGTCTTGTCAGGTCCCACTTGCTCTATAGAGCTAGGCATCGGTGGCTTGAGAGCAGGGCCACTGTGCTTCCATACCTCCTGCGTCCCAAGCATGCTGAGAACCTTACTCATCATACTATGCAGTAACAACAGTTCCATAGAAGAGAAACCTAAATCAGGAAACTTGAATCAAAGACTTGGCTTCAGCCAAACAACAGCATCCATCATCCTAAATTATAATGGGTAATTCAAATTCTATTAGTAGAAGGGCTCTAAATATAATGTATTTTATGTTTGTGCAGATTTAAACACTATTATTTTAAAATTGTCAACAAATTTAAGGGAATATTCACATTTAAAAGGGATTCATGCTGACTTCAAATTTGTGGAAGCATATCCTTAGTTAATACTGCTGTTTGTCTTTTCACACATGTATGTCTTGCTTGCCCAGCTAGATCATAAAATTCTTGAGGGCAGGTGCCATGAGTCACTTGATTTTTGGAATCTGAGGGTACCAAGAAATGTAAGCAACACTCGAACAATATTGATTGGTTAATAGTTCTATCACCAGGTGGGTTCTGATGTCTGGGTTTTGTTTATTTTCCTCTGGATTTTTTGAGGATTGAGAAATTGTGCATGGGGAGAGTTCTGACAAGAAGAGGGTACACGTGTCAGCTCTACTGTGTCTGTTCATGGGTCCAAAGGGCTCCTGAACCCATTAATCCCTGGCAGAGATTCCTGCAGGGCTTTGATGTGTATACCCCTCCCAAGTGAATAAGTGCTCCTCACATCCTGAAAGCGTCAGCCCGGCCTCTCCTCAGTGACATCTTCCACTCCGATGTTCAGTTGTGGCTGTGCAGCTTTATTGCTGCCGATGGCACTAATATCCCTGCATAAAGTGGTTTCTTTGTTCCCATCCTTTTACCCTTTTGTATTCTCTGTTCAGAGGCACTGACCTTTCAGCTTTCATGCATTGCCAGCCTCAAGAGAAAACCTAATCTGTCCTTCACCTGGCAACTGTAGCTCATCCCCATTCCTCTCCCCTCATCCCTTCTCTCCGATATCCATCCTTTCCTTTCCCAGCGTTTTGATTTCATTTTCTTCCCTGTGGCACATTTGGAGCCTTACTAACTGAAGAGAATGAGGGCATACATGATGTGGGGCTTGAGATTTATCAGAAACCTTTCATTTCAAAATGATGGCATGGGAAATTGCATCATCCATATATGTGTCTGAGGAAGAGACACCAGATGGAGAAAATATTTCCACAATATGATGGACTTTTATATTTGTGTCTCCTCTATAGAAAAGACCAAAAGGAAAGGAGGAAGCAAAATAAAGGAAGGCAAATAAAAGTGGGGATGGATGACCTAATGCTTTTGGCTGCTGGTTCATCCCCTCCCTGCTCAAAATTAAAATGAAAACACTCAACACACCATAGAATGGAAAGTGTGGAAATTCTATCCTGTATTTCATTTTAAGCCTGGGTTATTATTACAGCTGAGTAGCAGACAAACCAGGAATATGCAAGTCCTTGAGAGAACAAGCTTTTCTGTGCAGGGTTTAAAGTGGTGGGTGAAAAACACAGATAAAGTCCCGGGAGCAATAATTTGCCTGTCTTCTTCAAGGGGCGGTGGACACCACTGCTGTTTCCTGAGTCTTTTCTGTTTTTCAGAGATAAAGTACCATTCATATTAGGATGACCTCAAAGTCCCCCTGTCCCAGGGATTCTTCCCTGATTGACCACCTTCTGTATACCTCTATGCTCACTTGCCCCTCAGCTTTGCTTTTGTGAGCGTGTTGAGTTCTCGTCCTGTGCCTTTGTTCCTTCACACGTTTTCCTGCCCGACTGCATGGTTGTCGAGACCCTGGGCGCTTTCCTTTTAGTTTCTTCTCAGCTATTCTTTCCTATTAGACAAGGCAGCCTTGCACTGTTGTTACCAGACTTCTCTCTAGCACAGGACATCTTGCTTCACCTCTAATAAGGAAGGAAGAGGCAGTGTTGGGGAGGAGACTCTACCAGGGCAATCAATCCGTGCACACCTGGATTTCTTTCCCAAGAGCTGGTTCCTAAAAGATATCCATTAAAGTGACAATGGAAGAAGATGGCCAGAGACTGGAGTTTCCCCGTGCTGTTTAACCAAGAGCCAAGAAGCCTTGTTCTACTGTTGGTTCTCAACCGAGGTTAGCAAATCTCCCAAGGGGCATCCGGAAATACAGTAGGGTCAAGTATAGGTTGTCATATTGACTGGAGGGAGGAATGGGTAATATTAACATTTAATTCCAGGGGCCAGGCCTAACAAACATCTTGAAATATGCAAAAAAGGGCCCACAGAAAAAGATATGTCCCCACAAAATTCTAGCAGTGTCCCCCCAAAAAAGAAAAAGAATACCTGTCCATTTTCTCAGAAAAATGCGAGATTCCAAGTGAGGTTTGCTATGTAATCTTCAAATTCCTTTTCTAGAGTCTATTTATTCATGAATGAACTTTCTAGAGGAACTACCATGTGCTGGGTGACGGGGACCCATCAGTTAGTAAGATGGACACAGCCCCTGCCTGTCGGCTCCTGACAGAGTAAGAGATGTGGAACAGGACAGAGACGATGCCGTTCCATGCCGTGGGGGGTTTAAGAAGGGAAGGGCAAGGTTGTCCAGGCAGGTGTGGAAAGAATTTAACCTCGAATAAGGGAACTGGGGCAGATTTCCCATAGTCACTAATTCCTAAGTGAAGATTGCCCATAGTAGCTGATTCCTACATGAAGATGAGGAGTTCAGAGGGTGAGAGAAGGAGGGCCTGGGGTGGGGCATCTAGAACCAGGAGCCACTGGGCAAGGCACTGGGTACAGCATTTGTAAAACCTGGAGCATCATAGGAGACAAATTCAATATGGCCGACCCTGAAGTGTAGATGGAAAATAAAAGTTGTTGAGATGCAAAAAGTAGACATAGCCTATCTTATAAATAATGGTCAGTAGCTTAGAGTTTGTTGAGAGGATCATTGGAAGACACTTCAGGCTTTTAAGCAAGAATATTGGCAATAGCTCCCTCTGGCTGTGGTTTGGTTGTGTTGACCAAATTCGAATCCAATAAACATTTTTTTTTCTTCCATCCTCTACTCATCCCGCTTGTAACTAAGTAGTTACCTAGAGATTCCTAGATTCCCAGAGACTGCCATATATTGAAATATATGGCCATAATACAAAAATACAATTTTCAAAATTGTTCATTAGGCAGGGAATTTATCTATAATAACAGTATAAGATTTTCTGAGTATAAATTCATAACATCTCTGGATGTCTAGATAAGTTTATTCATGATTAACATTAGATGCTAACTTCTGAAGATACATAGAAAAATCATGGATGGTCCTCGTTGCTATTTCCTGTATAGCCTTCATGTTGCTATTCCTGCTGCATCTAAGCAGCCAGAGGGTACCAAAGATTTCTCTACATTCTCTCATTTTAACCTCAGAGCACTGCTACAGGTGGGATGAGTGGGTAGCACTGTATTCCACTGGTCACACTTGGGAAATGGATCTTTTTCTTAGCTATCAACTTTAATGTCCTCCTGTGAACTAGAGGAGTGACGTAATTTTTACCGAGCAACTTCTAAAGCAAAAATACATTCTGTTGTCATTTCTTTTGATCCTCTCAATGGCACTATTGGGAAGATGTATTAACTCTGATTTTACAGAGGGAGAAACCAAGGCTCAATGGGGTTAAGTGACTTGTCCAATATTCACATAGCTCTGGAGTGTTCTTGGAAATCAGAAAAGAAAATGGATATGTTTAAATGACAGATGTCTTGTCTCTCCACCCTTTTTTGTCGTTTTCTCCATTCCAGAAAGTTGTCTTGGCCATGTACTTTTAATTCCTAGGGATTTCCTTTCTTTTCTCACACCCGTCCTCTTTGCTGGCCCATTATGCCTCTCTAAGTGGATTTGTAGTTTCTAGTCTTGAACTATGAGTGCTCCCGCCATCGCTGGCCCTTGGTTCTTTAACCACAGTAGAACAGGAAAACCCAGGTTCTCTGAATGATTCTGATTTTAAACTGTGAGACAAGTGATTCTAGATACATTTTATTCCACTTTGTAGAGCTTGTTGTGCCTCTGTCTTCAATCTAGAGAATAGCAATTCTTCCTCTTTATTTAAAATATGGGGGGATCTCAAGACAAAAAATTATCAGGGCTTTTGAAGTTCTATTCATTTTATATATTTACTCTGAGTCCAAGTCAGTGATCCCCATGGTTTCCCAATTCTCCTATGGTAAAATCCCAAAACTATACTACAGTATCGAAAGCCCACCACGTCTACTCTCCTGTGCTTTCCCCTGCTGCATCTGATACCACAAGATTGTTTGTTTCTTGTGCTCCATCTCCGCTGCCCTTCATTTCCTAAACACTTCAAGCTCCCTCTTGATACAAGGTCTCTGCATAGTTTCTGCCTGGAAACTTCTTCACACCTCTCTGGTTCATATCTACTCATTATCTTCATCAATGGTTACTTCCTCAAGGAATTATTTTCCAGCCTCTAGAATAGTTTGGACTATTATATGCATTTCATAGTACCATGTATCATACCATGTAAATTGTTATTTATGTTGTAATTAATTGATTCATATCTATTTTATTCACTGGATTATAAGCCTTGTAATAATAGGGGCCAAGTCTGCTTTTGCAAACTGTTGTGATCTAAGTAACTGGAACTTAGGTGCTTGATAAGCATCTGTCGAAAGTTTGAATGAATGCTCTGGGTTATATTATGGGTGCCTAAATTGCCGTTTGAATTGTTCTGATCCAGGTG
Source organism: Cebus imitator (assembly GCF_001604975.1). Classification (NCBI taxonomy): domain Eukaryota; kingdom Metazoa; phylum Chordata; class Mammalia; order Primates; family Cebidae; genus Cebus; species Cebus imitator. The sequence continues at coordinate 499,460 of NW_016107731.1, read as the reverse complement.
TGGAGGACTCACTTCTGTTAGAATTTAAACTGATACCTGGCTGGGTGTGGTGGCTCATACCCATAATCCCAGCACTTTGGGAGGCCGAGGTGAGCTGAAGTTTGAGACCAGCCTGGCAACATGGAAAAACCCTTTCTCTGCAAAAA
>NW_016107731.1:452557-499269 GCF_001604975.1 Cebus imitator | reverse complement strand
AAAAAAAAAAAAAAACCGAAAAACAAAACCTAAAAACCAAAGCAAAAAAACTAAAATTAACTGGGCACGGTGGTGCATGCCTGAAATTAACTGGGCATGTTGATGCACACCTGGAGTCCCAGCTACTCAGGAGGCTGAGATGGGAGGCTCGCTGGAGCCTAAGGGGCAGAGGTTGCCTTGAGCGGAGATTGCCATGGCACTCCAGCCTGGATGACAGAGAGATACCTGTCTCAAAAAAAAGAAAGAAGAAGAAAGAAGAAAAAGAAGAAGAAGGATTTAAAAAAAAAAAAAAAAAAAAAGAAAGAGAAAAAAAGGATTTAAACTGATACCTTATGAGGGTAGAGAGCATGATTATATTTGATATAGATTTCTTTGAATCAAAGGAGTTTAAATTCTGTCGTCTTAATATGGATCTCTTCATGTTCAAATCAGTTCTGAACTCTACTTAATACAAAATATTGCAGGATTCATGTTTACTTCAGAGATCCAAAATAATATGGGATTAATTTATGCATTTAAAAGTCAGTTGGCCAGTAGAAAGTAAATGTTAACAGAGAAAGCATTCAGGGAATTAGAGTTGTACAGTAGTTATAAGCTCGAGTTCTAGCATAAGACGTTCTTAGATTAAAATACTGCTTAGTAGGTATGTGATGCTGTGCATATTATTTAGTTGCCCTCTTAGTCTATTAACTTACTTGTGTAATAGAGGTAATAACAGAAACTTCCTTTTAAAGTTGATAAGGATTAAGCAAGGTAATATAGGCAAAGTGCGTAACAGTGTGCTGTTTTATTCCTTGGATTATAAGCCTCATAATAATAGAGGCCAAGTCAAGGAAGTGTCCAATAAACGTTAGTTCTTATAGAATGAAGAGATTAACACATTATTAAATTATTTAAGAATCAATCAATGTTAATTGACTTGCTTTGGTTTTCCTCCCCAAATCACACAACCAATTCCCCGTTGTAACATTGGGTGAGCTAGTCATTGTTAGAAAGTCATGATTTGAGATGACATATAGACATTCATTGAAAATGTGGATACAGAATATAGAAGGACATTAAAATCTTTGACGGGAAACATGCAAGTAGATTATTTTAGGGAAAGAAAACATGATGATGACTCTACATTCTTCTCGATGATCTTCACGCGACCCTAATTCTCTCTGGCAACAATGGGAACATTTATTGTAATCATTTTTAAAAATCACCGACACTCCCACATTCTTTCCGAGTACTTATGGTAACCTTATCACCTTTCCTAGAGCAGAGTAAAGGCAGGCATTCTGACATTGGGAAAAATGAGGTGTGCCGTTATTTTTAGACTTACTGAAACAGCAGCAGCAGGTTTCCATTTATAGGAACTGCAGGAACCCTCCCCTATGTCTGGGACAAGGTAATGACTTCTATGAAGTAATGGCTTTGGCATCATAAATTTTATTCCACTGATGATTACCTACCTCTTTAGTGGTCTTTGTGTTATGCTATTTTGTCTTTTTAGTATTAAGGGAATGAGGCCCTGGTTGTTCTTTACATTTTATCATTTCTTTCTTCTCGAGCTGGGAGAAAATGAGAAGCAGGAGCAGACTACCTCATGACTAAATTGTTCCTGGCTAATAAAACTTCAGGAACTGTACGTCAGGGTGTCTTCCATAAATCAGCCTTGGGGAGAATTAGGTGCTGAGAGATGGGGGAATGATGTTTAATCATCACTTGTAGGAAATCATTAGCTGCACACCCTCATTCCTCTACTTGCCCATTCATCATTCCCCAATCCCTAGTTTTCCCCTAGACCATTAACATTTCTCAATGACTTTCTAAATGCAGAGAAAAACCACAGAAGGGGTGAGGGATGAGGGGACATTATGGAAACACACAACTGAGAGATGTCTCTGCTGCTTGCTTCCTGCTCCTGTGAATGTAAATGGACCTGTGTAAAAACCAAATGATCAATAACTTGGCCAGCCAGCTGCTGCCATGAGGGCTAAAGAAGCTGTTGCCTCCTGTTCTCCGCCCTGCAAAAGTAAATAGCTTGGTCCTGACCTAGATTTCTTTCCTTTGGCAATGTGAAACACAGCTCTTTCTTTTCTTCATTATCGTGACTTCCTGACAGACAAGGAAAGTGAGGATGTTGGGTGGTTCATGGAGGATTACCAGCTTTGGGAAATTAGTGGTGTCTTCCCAAATTGCCTTCCACCCACTCTAGGGAGGAAAAGCCACAGCTTAAGATTCTTTAAGGTCTACAAAAAGTGAAGTGGACAGTTCAGTGAAACTGAACTGGATCATTGTCTAAATACATTGGTAAGCGCCCTTAAAAAGGTTAATCCAATAGTCTTGTGTAGACAGACAGCTCTGTTCAGCAATTCATAGGGGGGAACAGTATTCTAGCCTTGTCTTCTCCCAGAATATATTGTTGATGCTAACACATGTACACAAAGGGATTTTAGGAGACTTTTTCTCAGACAAGTACCCTAGCTCTTTGCCTCTGATTGTTTCCCTAATTAATTTTGGTCATGGATCTTAGACATTCTCAGCTTTCATATGCTGTTTTCCAGATAAGACTAGAAGGTCAGGAATAACAATAACAAGTTCACTGAGAACTTAGCACATGTCAAGCACTGTAATAAGAAACCTGACATACACTAAAAATGGTTAATTTGCACAACGGCACTCCAAAGTAAGTATTTAATTTTACTGGTGAAAAACCTTGTGCTAGTGATTGTAAGTTTCTAAATTCATGCAGCTTAGACAGGGCAGATCTAAATTCTGTGGGTCTTGAAAGTTATCCGAATAGCTATTTTAAAAATTCAGGAATACAAATGTCAGCATAGGGCTGCAGAAAGGGCATGTGAAAGGGAGGGGCACTGTGGCTGAATCTTCATCAGCTCTGTGGTAAATTTGCTTCCATTCAGCTGGAAGCAGAGGAGGCCAATCTGATTCCAGTCTCCCTGAGATCTCAACTGCAATGAAATTTGGCATATAAAAAAGATGAGTGTCTGTTCATATCATTTGCCCACTTTTTTTTTTTTTTTTTTTTGAGACGGAGTTTCACTCATGTTACCCAGGCTGGAGTGCAATGGCGCGATCTCGGCTCACCGCAACCTCCGCCTCCTGGGTTCAGGCAATTCTCCTGCCTCAGCCTCCTGAGTAGCTAGGATTACAGGCACGCACCACCATGCCCAGCTAATGTTTAGTATTTTTAGTAGAGACGGGGTTTCACCATGTTGACCAGGATGGTCTCGATCTCTTGACCTCGTGATCCACCCGCCTCGGCCTCCCAAAGTGCTGGGATTACAGGCTTGAGCCACCGCGCCCGGCCCATTTGCCCACTTTTTAATGGAGTTGTTTGCTGTTTTTCTTGTAAATTTGCTTAAGTTCCTTGTAGATTCTGGTTATTAGACCTTTGTCAGATGGATAGATTGCAAAATTTTTCTTCCATTCTGTAGATTGTCTTTTAGCTCTGAAGATAGTTTCTTTCGCTGTGCAGAAGCTCTTCAGTCTAATTAGATCACATTTGTCCACTTTTGCTTTTCTTGCCATTGCTTTTGGCAATTTCACCATAAAATCTTTGCCCATGCCTATGTACTGAATGGTATTGCCTAGATTTTCCTCTAGGGCTTTTATAGTTTTGGGTTTTACGTTTAAGTCTTTAATCCACCTTGAGTTAATGTGGTACCTATACACCATGGAATACTATGCAGCCATAAAAAGGATCAAGATTATGTCCTTTGCGGGGACATGGATGAAGCCTGAAGTCATTATCCTCAGCAAACTAACACGGGAACAGAAAACCAAACAAATACCATATGTTCTCACTTAGGGGAAAACACACACTGCGGCCTGTTGGGGGAAGGTGGTGAGAGAAGAGCATTAGGGAAAACAGCTAATGCATGCTGGGCTTAACACCTAGGGATGGGTTGATAGGTGCAGCAAACCACTATAGCACACCTTTACCTATGTAACAAATTTCCACATCCTGCATATGTACCTTGGAACTTAATAAAATAAAATAAAAAATACAACCCCCCCCCCAAAAAAAAAGATGAGTGCCCTAACAAGTTGAATCCAAATGTGAAATAGTAAAGAATGATGTTAATATCACAGTAGACTTCAGGGCAGAGGTTTTGGAAAGCTTAACGGAAGGTGAGACGTTAATCACGGAGTTTTCTCTGTTGCTCAGGAATTGATTACTCCTTACTGTAAAGCTGTGAGGGAGGAAGCCCTGACTGGGGGGCTCTGGACCACTCTGCAAAGGAACCAATCTATGAAGAAGGGAAAGGAAATGGGAGTCTGAAGGACTGTGTCCCAGCCCTGGCGCTAGTGCTGATGAACCCTGTGACTTTAGAGAAGTTAATTTGGTTCTTTTATCTGTGAAATCACAGGGCTTTACTGTAGCCTCAGAATTCTTTGATTCCAACTCAAAGAATGCATGGTTTTCTACCTATCTTTGGTGTTCCTCCTTGTGGAATATTTATGGGGTAGTTGAGTGTATTGCAAAGAGACTGCCTCCAAAGAAGTGTGGAAGTGGAGAGAGAAGAAAAAATATTGCTTTGCCTAAGGTGGGTAGAGACAGAAAGAGAGGAGTGAGGACACCATAGTACTGAACTAAAAATAGAGTCCAATGTCTGTCACACACGGATTCAGGTTGCTTAATTGTGTGTAAATGAAAAGCTAGGTTGGATGGTCGAAGATGAGAGCAGTTGCCGACCACGTGATGTTTGGAGCTGCATCACCGTGTTACAAATCACACTCCTTTACCTACTCTCCCCTCGCCACAAGGGTGACGACAACAGCTGTAACAATAACACTGCAGATGATGTATTGGCTGTGAGATTTCAGATTTATGCACATGGACACCCAGAAGACGGTTCACTTAGCCAATCTCCTACATATTTTCCCATAGAGAAAATATTTTAGATTATTTGTGGGTTCTCAGGATGCATCACTAAAGAACTATTTAACTCACAAAGTGGATGAAAATTTTGGAGCCTCAATAAATTGCAGTAGAAAGTGTAGATAATTTGCGCAGCAAGTTAGGAGAAAGATAGAAAAAGATGTACTCACTTTACTGAAAAAACAGATATTTAAAGATGATGGGGATATCTGACGGGGCAGATATTCAATTGTGAATATCTGGGACATCTATAAGACTTTAGGGATTGTGATTCCCGGTGACTTATAATTTTTGACTTTAAATCTAGGATGTTTCTTTTATGTAGAAGGAGTTGCATGCCTAACATAGCTCTCAACTTTATTGGCCACGATTATTGCCACCTGTAAATCACAGGAAATAAGATTAGAAGGATTGTATCCTCACCCTGACAGTATTGCTGATGCACCTTGTGACTTCCCCATTAGAAAAGTTCCAAGTTGCAGTGGTTTCTTTGATTCTGACTCAAACAATGCATGAACACCTATCTTTGATGTTTCTTCTCATGGAATATTTATGGAATAGTTGAGCATATTGTAAAGGGATCCATGTGATGGGACAGAAATTCTCTCATGAATATCTGGAGATAGAGAGACTAGGATCGTGGGATGAACCAAAACTGAAATGAAGCGAGGGACAAATATTTTCCTGAGATGATTTGGTAGGGAAAGAGAAGACAAACAGGTTGGGTACAAGTGAAAGAACTTTTCTAGTGGGGAAACACAGAAGGAAAAACAGAAGGTGCTTTACCTTTCTGGTCTCTCTGAGGAGAAAGTGGGTTGGATTAGAAAGTCCAACTGCCATTGCTTGGAACCATTATGCCTTACAATATCCAAGCTTCCAGAAACAAACCGGGATTGAAGAGCAGGAAATATAAAGGAGGAAGAAGCAAGATAATACATGTAGCAGTACAGGTAAGTACCAGGCAATACGATGTGAGCTGTTTATGGGTACAATGATATGCAGCGAAAGTTTAAAAACAATGACAGTAGAGAAGCATGCTGTTTTCAGATAGGGCTGTCAGGGAGCCAAGATAGGAATATGATAGGGATATTGACCAAAGTAATTAACTGAACATGTCTAATGCTCTATGTGGGTGGAGGGATGTGTGTTCATGTATTTTAAAAGGATCTGAGACAAATCTGTCAAATATTAACATAGGTTAAGTGTATAAGATGGGCACATGGGTGCCTATTATAAATCCTCTATACGTTTACATTTTAAAGTTATTTTTAGGATAAAAGTATAATAAAGGCATTGTTTATAATCTACAGGAATAATAATCATGGTGTTATAGAGTTGATGATCAACTCTCCGGACTTCCTTTTTGAATGTAAATTTCTTAAGCCCACTTTGCCTCAGATGCTAAAGTTATTAGGAGATGACATATCCTATGTTTTTTATGACCATGAAATTTTTAAACATCTTACGGGTGAACATTAAAATGAATTTTTTTGTGTTAATTTGGGCCACCTTTGAGCTGGGTGAATGTAGATTATACAGAAAACACTTGATTAATCTCCACTGGAATGAATCTATTTCCAGACAATGATAAAGAATATTGATCCTCTGTAATCAGTTGCTCTAGGATGCTTTGATTCCCCAAGAGAGGTGTTGGTTTTCCATTGCAGGTGGAAAGATGGAAAGACTAGGCTTGTGCTCCTAGGAGAAACTAGAGCGATAAGAAGCTTGGAAAACTTCACTGATATATCTTATGACTAGAAGGAACCTTAACTGGTTCTACGCCATATCACACTGCAGATCCATATTAGGATTACACGTGTGGTTTTTTGTATTTGAAGATGATACAGAGGCAGAAGCAGAGAAGCACCTTATTTGTATTTTTATGACAGTGGAAATTCCCTGTATTCAGTTTCTTTGCCTTCTTCCCATTGTAAAAAAAAAATATATGTTTTTTTTCCAACAAATCATCACTGTGCAACCATGGCAGTCACTGGAGACAAAGATACTCTAGATCCAGATAAGTTTGTTAAGGAGAAAAGGAAGCAAGTCAACAGACAACTGCAATCCCAGCTGACAAGCTCTGCTATGAGACATTTAGTGCATTGCAGAGAGGGCAGGAAAGGGTGCCCACTCTGCAGCGGGTGTTGTAGAAGACACATGGTGGAGAAAGGAGCATTTGCAGAGGAGCAGTCACTGGCTAAGTGAAACAGATGGGGAACACATTCCACATGGTAGGGACAGCATTTATGAATCCCTGGAGCTTTAAGGGAGAGAGACATGGCAAAAAAGTGTACAGGCTGAAGTCTCAGTGTGCTGTTGAAGTATCTTGAGGTGAAGAATGACTAGACTTCTGCCTTTTTTTTTTATTATTTTTAAAAACATCTCTGTCATGGCAGTGTAGATATTCTCTTACTGCAGTAAGAATCTGAAGACAGAAAGATATCTGTGGCTGGGAAATAATTCGTAGTCAAAGGACAGATAAAACACAACCAGGGTTATAGGGACCTGGTAGGACATATGGTGGTTTCGGTAGACTAAACTGGAAAAAGTCTCTAGGTGTTGTCTAAAAGAGGGAGAGCTGAACTTAGTTTAGTCAGCAATTACTTTGTTGAAAGTATATTTGGCTCTCTGTCACCCATTTAAGTTGTAATTTCTAACAGTTAATAATAATAATAGTAATAATAGTCACAACCAACATTTACTGAGTCTTTACCTTGTGCCCTGCGTGGCTCTAAAAAAACACCTGCATTCACTCACTCAACTCTCACAACTCAATGAGATAGGTTACAGTGGTATCCCATTTTACAGATAAGGCAGAGGGAGGTTTAGTCATTTTTCCAGGGGCACACAGCCAGCAGAGTGGTGCCAGGAATCAATCCCAAGTGGCGCAGCTCCAGAGTCCATGCTCTGTCTCCCAGGGTGTACCGCCTCCTAGATTAAGACCATTTTATGTTTAGTGCCATTTACAATGTCATTCCATTATTTTTTTCTTGTGTTATTTTATACATGTTATTTAGAATTTGTCTCCTTTCAACCAGACACTGATACCTTTATAAAACTACTTACGGTATAAATGTAGGATTTTGTAGGTCTAATCTTGTGTCCCCGACAAGTTAATAATTGATGTTATCATTAAACTCATTGATAATGAAATTATTTCATTCAACATTTTTATTTCATCCTAAGCCCATCAATTATAAGAGATACAAAATTTATATGAAAAGATAGATGGTCATATAATTTTTTTCTATTATAAGGGAGCAAGTCATAGTGATTTTTATTTCAGTGCCAAGATTCTTTCATCATATATTTATTGAGTGCCAACTAAGTGCTGGATTGTGGTTATGCACTAGAGATGTAGTAAAAAGGACACAGTCCTAACCCTCAAAGATTTGGTCCTTTGGGCCTAATGAAATTTCTGCTGTCCACAATGGGAGAAACAGGGAAACAAGAAATAATTTTTTTAAAAGAATCCCTTCTGACAAAATAGTCTCAACACACACATGCACATGCACATGTACACACACATGCACACACAGGCACGTGTGCACACGCACACACACACGTGCACACACACCCTCTCACACCTCTGCTCTGAGAATTAACAAGACAACCTACAGACATTTCTAAAAATCTGGCTGGCTGGCATAGAGGGAGGAATTATAGCTCTGACATAAGGATTTAGGGTTATTTAGTTAAAAAGATTAGATTAAAATTTAAGCAGGAAACTTATGCTGTATTAAATAGTAATCATGTTTAAGAATTAATGCTGAGGTATCCAGTTGTGTCTAATGCTTAATTCTTAACTATTGCTTAAGTATCAACTTTTAAAAAACATGATTAGCTGTATTAGTGAAGCTCAGATTTTTGAATGTATTTTTTAAAGAATGCAGTACTGCTCAGAGGTGAACCCTGAGAAGCCATGGAACTAGATATCCTAAACTTAACCTCCGGTGACCACTCTAGTTAGCAGCAAATGCAGACATTCTAATGATGCGTCCATGGCACCAGGGACAGAGACAAATGGGCCTTTGTCTGGGGCCGTTATAAATTATTCTAAAATAAGTAAAGCTAAGCTAGGGAAAGATAGACTTTTTCCCTCTTTGCTTGCTTCAATTTCACTTTCTCTAAGAACTTCAACATTAAGAACTTTATTATTAAATTCCTTAAATAATAAATGCTGAGGAGGCATGTTACCCAAAGCATGGATTTCATTTCAGGAGATAGCAAATATTTCAGAGGCAAACAGAGAATTCTGTTCCTTGAACTGAAAGAAATAATATAGCATTTGTTGAGCTTCAATTTTATATTTGTTATCTCATTTGACTTATTTCTTTCAACAACTTCCCATGGATTTATTAATATTCCTGTCTTATAGTTGAGAAAACTGAGATTTGCTTCTGAGGCTTTTTTCTAAGATCACACAGTTCACCAGAGTAAGAATAGAGATTTTAAAAGTCAGATTTTCTGACGCGATGACCAGAGCTATTTCCTTTTCTTGTTGTTCTTACTGGTAGCATTCTGTAAAGCGTGCCACCATCTCTCTGATAATACAAGACACCACAAGCGAGGAGTCAAACAATCTTATGTTCTATTCAAATGTGAAAATTTGCATAACTCAACCTTTTGGGATTTTTTTTTCCTTGATTAAACTGTGAAAACCATGAGCTGAGTAGAATCAGACAGAGCTACACACGGATGAGAAAAGGGCCGTCTTAGATTGCTTCCATTTATACAGAAAGAACGCATCATTGCAAGGTGCCCTGATCATGTTGCTTCAAGTCAGCCATACTCTCAATCACTGCTCCACAGTCAATCCAGTCAATGTGGGAACATTGCATTTTGACTGATGTGAATAGTCTTAGACCCTGCTGATTTGCTTGCAAATTTTATTCAGTCTAACTTTACACCTTTGACTTTTTTCTCCAATTTAGTTTTACTCCAACTATCTGGATATAAACATCTCTATACCTTTCTCATTGCATATAACATAGTATAACATAACATAACACAACACATAGCATGGTATAACATAACACTCATAACATACATTGCTATAGCCCCCAAGCATGACCCACCCAGCCTCTTATTCCCCTTCCCGCCTTATCTTATACCACCTCTGCGTTTGTTCCCTGTCCTCCAATTACGCTGGTCTCTTATTTTAAATTATTCAAACATTTTGCATTTGCTCCTGTGTAAGGGTCTTTGTGCTTGCTTTTTGTGCTTGGAAGGCCCTTCCCCTGACCCTTGCGTGCCTCATTTCCTTTCGGTACTTCAAATCTCAGCAACACAGAGAGGCCTGACCTGACCACTGGGTGGTCAACTGGCTCTTGGCCCTCATCAAGTCACCCTGTACCACATTGCATTTCTAGATTTTCTTTATTGGAGTTGTAAAAATTAAACCATATAAAATTAACTTTTTAACGTGTGTAGTCTTTATCATTTACTCATTTTTTGCAATGTGTTTTCCATCGAATCAGGGACCTCTTATATTTATTGCTGCGCCTTAAGAGCTTAGAGGAGCCTCTGAAATATAATAGGCACTCTAAAAAATAATCTGTAGAATGAACGTTTGAAGAGGTTAGATATTTAGAACATAACGTTATGTCAGGGTGTGACGTTTTTAACCTACTTGCTAGATAACATGAGACCTCTGGGTCAGAGACAAAGACAGTTGATTACTCATAACAAAAGTGGCAGCCGAAGGAATATATTGCATCAGTTGCCTGTGTTTGATCCTTGGGCTTGATGGAACCTGTACATGCAATGGGATACATTCCAGGAGAGGAACCCAAGATCAAAGCTGTTGGTGGGCTTCTTATTTTGAGAGAAAGAGAGAAAGAGACAGAGGGAGAGGGAGAGAGAGAGGAAGTGAGAGGGAAGAGATACTCCATTTTTACTCTGGGATATAAGAAAACATTTCCTGGGAAAAGGAAGGAGAGGCCTGTATCTTCATTACCTGGGCTAACTCTGGGAGGGAAGATTTCTCTATGCTTTACTATCCTTGCATTTGTCCTTATATAAACATTCTTAATTTGGCTATAAATGTCTTTGCTCAGAAGGCCCTGTGTAAACATGAGATATTCATAGAAAATGATTTCTCAACATACAGTTTCCGTGTCACTAACTGAGGACTCTGAGTTGTATTTACTTTTACCTTCTGCAAGCAATCTTGTTCAAGAACCCTGAAAACCTTTCCATTGTCCAGTTTGACTGGTACCCTGGCCTAGCCATGCACAGGAGAGCCTAGACCGAAGGTATCTGAGTCTAAGGACACTTGTTCATTCACCAACTCCATCAACATTTGTAGCATTTGGTGTTAATGGCGACTTTCCTTGGACTTTACAGCGGGTTTAGTAATACAGCTCAAATTAAGTAATAGTCATCCAGTGGCTGGAGTCTGAAATGAAAAGCTCATTTAGAGACATGTTTGGGATGATATTTCCTTCTTCCTCATCTCATTGCCACCCTTTTTAAAATCACTAATGCAAATCTGGGGGGAAGCTTCCAAGAAAGGCAGATTGAAAGGCTTAAAGATGACTGGGTTCTTGTGTGTACCCCAGAACAAAGGACCAGTTATATACAAAGCATTAAGAAGATTCCACTGGGCTCCTCAACCCAATTTAAAGGCTCTTATTTTAATCCTTTAATACTGTATATTGACTCTTTGCCTCTGCAATGGGATTAAAATATTCTGCCCAGGTTGTTCCTTTTCAATAGACCCTATTGCTTTTCTTGTTCTTCTTTATTTCTTATTTCCTTTATAAAAGAAAAACGAAACAAACAGAAACACTGATAGATTATCTATATGTATCCGATACTATAGTTAATATATGGAGCAGAATAAGATTGGGTCTTGCTCTCATGAAGCTTACTATCTAGTGGAACAGACACATAAATAACTATCGCAGTGCAGTGGTCCTTACGTGGGGTTGATTTTGCACCCTCCCCCCGCCACAGGAGACATTTGGCAATGTCTGGACACATATTTTATTGTCATAATTGGGGAAGGTGGGGCATCTACTAAGTAGATCTACCAAGAGATCTACTAAATAGAAACTACAGCTGCTGTTAAACACCCTAGAATTCACAGGCCAGTTTTGTCAGTCCAAAATGTCAGTAGTGCTAAGATTTAGAAACCCTGCAATAGGATAACCAAGGTGAACCAGAAATTAAGAGAGACATTGAGATTGCACGATGGAGGGTTGAGTGTCTCATGGGAGGATGGCAGGGTGGTCAGAGGAGACGTACCTGAAGAGGTAAGTTTTGAGCTGAACTTTAAAGGACAATTAGGAGTTTTCCAAGTAAATGTAGAGGATATCATAGGAGCAAGCTCACTCACAGGCTGGGGCAGGGGGCATTGATTTCCTGCTAGAGAACTTTGTATTCCCCAAAGTTACTGAAGACCACAGAGGAGTAGTATATAGGAGGTAATCAGGGTGAGGCTAAGGATCTGCTCCCTCTCAAAACTTTTCAAAGCACTTGGTCTGAACCAGTTTTAGGCATGTTATTACATGAGATTGTTAATACAAGGTAGATTATCACTCTGCAGAAACACAGAGTAATAACAATCTACCTTCTTCAGACATCTACTCTACGCTAGGGGAGGAAGGCAGATTGGCTAGCCCTTCTCAAGCCTGGGGACATAGCTGGATTACCTATCTCAGTTACACTCAAAGTTTTAGATGTCGCCATGTGACGGAGGGAAGTCCTGAACTATTGGCAGGATTGAGGTATTCACTTGTGGGCCTCGGTCATAAAAGCCTCCAATGTGTGGTCCTTGCTCTCTGAGAAGGGAGGTGTCAAAGATGGAAGGAAGCTGGTTCCTGAATCACTGCATAAAAGATCACACACTGGACTTTACTAGAGCAAAGACTAAGTTGTTATGATGTTAAGATCCTGAGATGTCAGGGTTTATCTCTTACAGTAGAAAGTGCTACTATAATTAATCTAAGAATAAATATGCTTTAGCTACACTACCCCTAATCCCTTTGATAACCTTGCAATACAGATGTTATTCTACATATTTTAAACACAAGGAGAAAGGGCTCAAGGTAGTTAAGTAACAAAAGCTAGTAAGTGGAGTGAATCAGGGATGAAATACATGCTCTTTCCAATGCGCTTAACAGTGTGCACTTTCTCTCTACAAGAGCTAGTTTTGAATGACTCTGGATCGCTTTTTGGAGGGAGAGCTTTCCTATAGAGACTTGCATTCTTCTGCATTTCTGCTGGTTTGGTGTGGGGGAAATATTACCCTCAACCCTTATATTTCTATACCTGGTTTAATATACTAATGCAGCTCTCCCATCACCTAAAATTTTTGGTCCACTGCAAGAGGTAACATGTTCAGTAAATAGAAACTGCACGAGCCGGGCGCGGTGGCTCACGCCTGTAATCCCAGCACTTTGGGAGGCTGAGACGGGTGGATCACAAGGTCGAGAGATCGAGACCATCCTGGTCAACATGGTGAAACCCCGTCTATACTAAAAATACAAAAACATTAGCTGGGCATGGTGGCGCGTGCCTGTAATCCCAGCTACTCGGGAGGTTGAGGCAGGAGAATTGCCTGAACCCAGGAGGCGGAGGTTGTGGTGAGCCGAGATCGCGCCATTGCACTCCAGCCTGGGTAACAAGAGCGAAACTCCGTCTCAAAAAAAAAAAAGAAACTGCACTTGCATAAGTGGTACATTGCTTGTCAGACATTCAGAGATAGAGAAAAAAAACTTTCACAAATGTAGTTGTCATTCTCCTTGTTTTTTTCTCCAATGAACTGAAAATGTGTGTGATGCAAAGGACCATTCTGCCTCTCTTAGCTGCTTGAAGCCATGTTTTATTTCCCAGTTAGAGAGCTTATTGGCCCCTAAGGCTGCTGGAGGGGGAAGTTGCTAGTAGGCAGACAGTGTCATTAAGGGAAATGGGTGTTTCCATATAGCAGCCCTGGGAGATCCGGGAGTTCTTGTGTGGATAGAAGTGAGGTAAGGGCCTGAGAGGGGAAGAATGCACATATTTGATGGCGCACATATGAAAAACAAGTGGAAGCACAGTGGGCTGTATCTCAGAGTGTCGTGTAAGACATGAGGCTGGGATGTCCCTGTGGTGGTCTTGGGCTTCCAGTCTGCCCAGCATCTCCTTGGGAAACCACCTCTCCTCTCTTATAAGTCTTTGAAATTAAATTGGGGTCGAGCACCTTCTCTTCCAGGGCTGTTAACCTGACCCATACTTGGCCCACCACTTCATTTAGTCCTCATTCCCCTCTACTGATCAGAGCCACAGAAGCTGTTACAGAAATGAGCGTATTACCCAAGCAGCACCAGTATGAATAATATCGAAGATGTTTCTGTGTGGGAAATCCATAAGAATAACAAATTTGGAGATGAAGTCAAGATCATGAGTTTATATTTTATTTGTAGTGTTTTTGTCACATTTATATAGAAATATTTCAATTAAGCAGCTGGGAAGTGGAGTCTAGGTTTCAGAGGACAGCTCTGGACAGGAGATAAACACGTGTTAAGTCATTTGTTCATTGGTAGTAATTAAATTCACACGTAGGATCACTGCTTACTCTTAACCATTTACTCTTACGTGTGAATTGTGATAGCAAGGGGAGAAATGCCAGATGTAGGTGATGGGGAGGAAGGCAGCAAATCACACTGCCACATGTGTACCTATGCAACAATTTTGCACATTCTTCACATGTACCCCAAAACCTAAAATGCAATCAAATTAATAAATGGGGAAAAATAAATAAATAAATAAATACCCAAACTTAAAAAAAAAAAGAGTGTGCAGAGAAGAGGGCCTTGGATAACTCCAGTGTTTAATGGCCAAATAGGAAATAATGGGTCTGAAAATGAAGACAGAGAATGGACAACCATAAAGGTAGGAGGAAGTCAAGGAGGTCATTGTGTCAACTAGGTCAGAAAGAAAATGTTGGAAGATGTTGTAGTCAGCAATACCGATAGCTGCTGCTAAGTACAGTAAGCTGAGAACAGAGAAATACTTTGCAACTGAACAACATGCATGCCATTGGTGACCTTCAGAGCTGTTTCAGCCGTGTGATCAGAGCAAAAGCAACAGGGAGTGGGTTGAGGAGAGACTGAGAAGGGAGAGGTGGAGATGAGTTATCATAAACAACCCTTCCAAACCAGTGAGCTCTTCACATGCAAAACTGAACCACCAGCAGCTAGAAACACTTATGACAAATTGTGGTTTGGGGTTAGATTTGCCTGAATTTTTCAGAATCAAGGGCACATTTAGGGGCCTTCATTCTTGATTCTTGGCTTTTTGTCTGTGGTTCTATTCTGTTCAACATTTATTGGGTATGTACGTTGTGTTACGCCCTGAGTTGTAGAGAAAAACAGAGTTCGGTTCTTGGCTTTGAGAAACTGATTATCCAGATGGGAGAAAAGACTTGCAGAAAGAATATTTGAATTCAACATGGTAATGCAGTGATAGGGTACAGAGGAGGCAGTCCTGAGTGGAAGAAGTGTGATAGCTGAACCAAGCCTCAAAGGATATGCAGGTTTTAAGTTTCTCTCTCTGGAAATTTAACTATTCCATATATGGATCCCACCCATCCAGAGTGGAGGTCAATACAATTAGCCTTCATGCACTCAGTGGGATAAATGTGCAGAGAAGCAGAAGCCTGTTTCTTTAGACCCCTGATGCTGCCCAGCCACCACTAGTTGGCTCTGTATCCACTGAAAAAGAAAAAGGCAGAACAGCTAGGTGTGTGTGGAAAAGAATCTCTCCTAGACTTCTTATCTCCATGGGGTTTCAGAATGAAATATACCAGCTCCACAGGGAAGCCTCTGACAGATGGGAACCTATTTAACAAGCCATGGAAAATGAATAGGCTGGCTCCGAGAGGGACAGCACAGCCATAGAAATCTATTCTCAGAGATGTGGGCGTTGGTGAGCCCCAATGACCCACATTCAGAAATATTTGTCTATTAATTAGGGCAGGTGCTTCCATCCCAGAAGGCTTTGCCTAGCAACAGTAACCAAGACCATCTGCAGCTTCGGTCCTGTGAAAGAGCTTCGAGTGGAGAAATGAGAGTGATGTGCACGGTAGCATGAGAAGATGGGGACCCTGAGCCCGATGCTATATTTGTGCCCCTGTTTTTCCCTCACTAAAATCAGGAGTTTCTGACAGACCAACAGAGTCCACAAAATAAAATATTTCTCCCCTCACTCATTTAAAAATTGATGTGGCTTTTTCATCTGGCATGTGATTACAATAATGGGTGATTTCAAATGAGAATATTAAACAATGTTTAAGAGTTACTGCAGGATGGTTGGGACAGAGAAAAAGGACAATGGAGCCTTTAATACATTCTTGGTTTGCCTTTTGTTTTATTCAATTTATTCATTGAGCAAATGTTTATTTAGCATGTTTTCACATATCGGAGGCATAATATTGAACAAAGCAGAGTATCTGCCTTCAAAAACTTAAAGTCTTTGGGAAGAAATCAAGAAACTAATTTCAGTGCAATGACATTATTACTGCAACAGGTAGCTCTCAGGGCAGGAAGCTCTAAGTACAGGGAGCTCATGGAAGACATTGGTAGCCCCATCATTGAGGGGTCATGGAGAGTTAACAATTAGATTTATATTGAGGAAAATGGAAAGTATGGTGTTCTGAGAAGCGCTACAATGTGTATCAAGGTCAGGAGACACAAGCAGGGCATGTTTATTGAATGAATGGTCTACTGTGGCTTGGGACTTAGAGGGCTGGCATAGAAGTATAAGAAATAAAGTGGGGAGGAAGAGAGGTCAGTGGCAGCTATGTTGTTAAGAGTCTAAAATGCTGTGCTAAGGAGTTAGGATCTTGCCCTTTAGGTCACCATAGAAAAGTTTTAACTGGAAAGGAAGAAAACTCATGTTTGTACTTTGGAAAATGTTCATTAGTTTATTCATACCACAAATAACGCATAGGAACCCGCTGTCGTATGGCAGACATTGCACTGGGAACACAGTGCTGTCCAAAACAGGAATGATTCCTGCCCTCATCGCCCTTATAAGACAGACGTTAAACAAATGATTCAAAGGGTTAATGGGATTTCAATGTGAAACATGAAGAGAAAGAGGCTAGAGGCAGGGAGGTGACTTCAAGTCCTGGTGATAAACCAGACAGAAAATGATGGTGGCTCAATCCAAGGCAGAGAGCACAGTTGGAAGTAATAGATTAATTCCAGATATGGTATAGAGTTAGAGGCCATAGGACACTAAGACTGAATATATGAAGAAGAATGCAAAAGGTAACCGTGATCTGGTGACCATGGCGTCTCTACATGACTTTGTTCCATGAAGAAAAAGGAACCTACTCAAATCTTGCAAATCTACTGGTGCATCTTAGAGTTGAACCGTGTGGTGGTGAGAGATGAAACAGAAATACAGGTAGCTTGATATTTGAAGAGAGCTGTCAGTATCTCATACTCTGCAGAAGATCACTTAGCATAGATCGTTTCTGGGCAGCAAACATGAAAAAGACTTAGTACAGGTTAAGATTCAAAAGTCTACTTAAAATTTATACTTGGGCCTTTTCTTGGGCCAGAGCTCATGCAGTAGCAAATCTTACATTTTTAATTTATGCCAGATGATTTTTTTCTAAGCTATTACAATATTTTTATATTAAAATAGTTTAAATTTAATTATGAACATTTGAAACCCATAAAAGTGTAGAAAATATAACAGACACCTGTGTACTCAGCAATCACCAATATTAAGTTTTTTAAGCAGTTAAGACACAACTAAATCACCATTTCCATCTCATCATCCTTGACATCTTAGAGAAAAGAATCACTGTGAAGTTGATAAATAGAATCCTATATACTTCTTTCTCTACCTTTATTAGACATAAATATGCCCACAACACGTAGTTTAACAATTCAACCTAAATTGTATCTGACAATTTGATCTCTTTTGATTGTTCAGTGATCATTGATCATTTTCCAACTCCTCTTCTTCACTCAAGATGTTGCGCTTAAGATTTTCAGGTTGATAAAAGTGGACTCAGTTTATTCATTCTAATGGCTGTATATACTCATTGCACAGATGATCACCGTTTTCAGATCCATTTCCTATACTGAGGGACAGTGTAACTTTCTCTCCTTTGCCTTATATAAAAGTTTCTTTATGTCAGCAATCGAGAAGCAGAATTGCTGAGCTACTTCCTCATCATAACTTGGTGATATCCATGTGGTTGCCTTTTGGCAATCTGGAAATGATATAATCTCATGGTTGCTTTTACCTTCATTTTTCTTATTAGTGAGGTCAAGTTTAACCCCTCATATTTTTTTATTTGAGTTTCTTCCACTATGAGTCACTTATTAATATGATTTGTCTATTGTTTCTATTCGTTGCTTCTCTTTCCGTTGTTTTTTTTTTTTCTTATTGATTTGTAGAATCTATTTGCAGTTCTATACTTTGAGAATGTAGTTCTTTGTTCCAGGGATTGTAACACTTTTATCCAGTTTGTGACTTGTCTTTTCATTTTCATGGGATTTTTTTCATTAATGGAAAAAAGATTTTTGTTCTTGTTTTGTTTGCTTTTAGTTGAATGGATAGCATTCCGTATTCATATTTTATTCTTTGTGAGTCCATGGTTTAGAATTATATATATGTGAATTAAGGGGAATTTGTTAATGAAACTATTTTTTTTTAATTTCAACTTTTACTTTAGGCATGCGGGTATTTTTTCTGTTAGTTTTACTTAATATGTGTTAAGATAGGTGAGTTTTCTTCATTAGGTATTATGTTTCTTTTGTACTCTAAGAAATTGTTTCCTAAGGAAACACAATAAGGTTTTTTTCTTCTATTCATTTTTCTAAACATTTTAGAGGATTGCTGCTCACATTTAAGTATTTTATCCAGCTGAAATTAAGTTTTGCATATAGGCAGAGGAAGTGTTCTAATTTTGTCTTTTTCCATATGGACAACCAATTAATGGTCCCAGCACCATCACCAGTTTTATAAAAACCAACTTCTATTATGTGCCAAACTCTCATATACATGAAGGGGGGTTGTTTCTTTGCTCCATGTTATGTTCCCTTGGTTTATTTTTTATTCTTGCACCTGTACCAAACAGGTTAAAATACTAACATTTAGTTTATATTTATAACTACTTATGGGTGAAATAAATATTTCTATCATACATATTTACATTAAAATATAATATTACTCATATAAATTCATACTTTTGTGCCTTCTCTTTCCTCCTTCTTATTAGAGTGGCCTCTTCCATCTATTTTTTTCCCTTTACAAGATCATCTTAGTCATTATTAAATTTTGAGTTTCCATAGGAATTTTAGAATCTATATGTCAAAGTTCATGAAAGATCTTTTTGGAATTTTAAGTATAATGACATTTAATTTGCAGATTTATTTAGGGAGAAATGGAGTATTTATGACATTATAATTACCATCCATGTAGTAGATGGTATCTGTTTTTATTTATAGCATTTCTTTTCAGTCTTCAAAAAATTTTACATTCAGGCCAAAAATGTTTTTTGTTTTTGTTTGTTTTGTGACAGAGTCTCTCACTGTTGCCCGAGGCTGGAGTGCAATGGCGCGATCTCGGCTCACCGCAACCTCCGCCTCCTGGGTTCAGGCAATTCTCTTGTCTCAGCCTCCTGAGTAGCTGGGATTACAGGCACGCACCACCATGCCCAGCTAATTTTTTGTATTTTTAGTAGAGACGGGGTTTCACCGTGTTGACCAGGATGGTCTCGATCTCTTGACCTCGTGATCCACCCGCCTCGGCCTCCCAAAGTGCTGGGATTACAGGCTTGAGCCACCGCGCCCAGCCAAAAATGTTTTTTTACATGAAAAATCTTATTTTGAATATGTTTCATCTTGAAAATAATTGTCCATTTGCATTTGAAAACAGCCATGTTACCTCTTCTGTTTTTTTATTTTAATATTCACATGCAACATACATAAAGATAAGTGAACAAATCATAATAGTAAGCCTTGATGACAAACGGGGTCATCATCAAGAAACTGTCACCCAGACAGAGAGAAATTTTTAAAAGCTAAACTTGAAAGAGAATATTATGCACATCTCAGAAGTCTCCTGGTGCCTCCTTTTCCCCTTTGACTCATCAGCCTTCGTAGGGATCTTTCTTTCACTGTTCTTATTGTCAAACACCATCAAATAGTATGTCCTCTTAAAAATGTGGTATGAATGGGATGTTTGCCTTTTTCACCGCATGTGGACACAGGGAGAAGGCACCACCTATGAACCAGGAAACAGTCCTCACCAGACACAGGATCTGCCAGTGCCTTGATCTTGAACTTTTCAGTCTCCAGAACTGTAACAAATAACTTTGTATTATTCATAAGCTATCAAGTTTATAGCATTCGGTGATAGAGGCCCACATAGACAAAGACAGCATTCCATTGTGTGAATACAATTTATCCATTGGAATCATTTATTCCCTGAACTCTCAGTGGGCATTTGGATAGTTTCTAGTGGGGGACCATTATAAACAGGGCTGCTATGAACAGCATTATACCTGTCTTTCGATGAAACTATGCATCTAATTATTTGGGTATAAATTTAGGTGTGGGATTAATGACTTGTATAGTATATATATTCAACCTGTAGTAGATATTGCCAAAGATATTTTTAGTGCTGTATGGAGAATTTTGATGTTCCACATTACCAACGATTGGTATTGCTTTTCTTTTTCACTGATTTATTCTAATAGGGTAATAGTGGGATTTCATTGTGGTTTAATTTGCATTTTTTTCAGATGACTAATAAAATAGAGCATTTTATTTTCATATTTTATTAACCATTTTGGGGTCTTCCTTTGTAAGTAGCCTGCTAAAATTTTTGTTCATTGCTCTATTGAGTTAATTGTGTTTTTCGGATTGATTTGGAAAAGTATGTGATGGACACCACCCCCCACAATATACACACACTACACTTTTCACTCCTCATCATAATATTTTAATGAATAGTTATTCTGAATCTAATGTACTATAACTTATTTTTCTTTTAATGCTAGTGATGCTCATATCCTATTTAAGAAGTTTTTGCCTAGTCTGAGATCATGAAGCTATCCTCCTATGTGTGGTGTTTTTTTTTGTTTGTTTGTTTGTTTGTTTGATACAGAGGAGTCTTGCTCTGTCGCCAGGTACCAGGCTGGAGCACAGTGGCACGATCTCGGCTCACTGCAACCTCCGCCTCCCTGGTTCAAGCAATTCTCCTGCCTCAGCCTCCCAAGTAGCTGAGACTACAGGCGCACACCACCACGCCCAACTAATTTTTGTATTTTTAGCAGAGACAGGGTTTCACCATGTTGGCCAGAATGGTCTCGACCTCTTGACCTTGTGATCCGCCCACCTCAGCCTCCCAAAGTGCTGGGATTACAGGTGTGAGCTACCACGCCCAGCCCCTATGTGTTTTTAAACCTTTATTGTCTTACCTTTCACATTTAGGTCCATGATCCACTTTTCATTATTTCAGTATATAGTATGAAGTAAGGAACAAGACATATTTTCTTCCATTGACATCCATTTGGCATAATACCATGTATTGAAAATGCCACCTTTGCCTTCACTGCCATGTCAGTTTTGTCATAAATCAGATGATCATATGTTTCCGAAACGCTCTTCTTTTCTGTTCTACTGCTATATTTTTCTCTCTTTAGCTCAGTATTACACTGTGTTCATTAATATAGATTTATAACAGTTCTCGATATCTTATTGGCTATGTCCTTCATTTTTATTGTTCTTTGAGATACTTTGCCTTTTCTGGGCCATTTGGATTTTCATATAAAAATTTAGAATTGACTTGTAAATTTCCACCAAAAGTACATTCAGAATCTTTGTTGGAATCACCTTTATTGGAATCACATTGAGTCAATAGATCAATTTAGGGGAAGATTTGCAATTTGCCAACATGAAAGTTTTTCATTCTATGCCTATAGTATATCTTTCAATTAATTGGGTC
Organism: Cebus imitator; assembly: GCF_001604975.1. Taxonomy (NCBI): domain Eukaryota; kingdom Metazoa; phylum Chordata; class Mammalia; order Primates; family Cebidae; genus Cebus; species Cebus imitator. Next base: position 477,416 of record NW_016107731.1, on the reverse strand, counting down.
TTCTTTAATTTCTTCCTTCCTTTATTTCCTTCTCTCTCTCTTTCTCTCCATTTTTTGGACAAAGTCTTGCTCCGTCACCCAGGCTGGAGTGCAGTGGTGCAATCTTGGCTCACTGCAACCTCCGTCTCCCGAGTTTAAGACACTCTCCTGTCTCAGCCTCAATCCTCAGTAGCTGGGATTACAGGCAAGCACCACCATACCTGGCTAATTTTTGTATTTTTAGTAGAGATGTAGTTTCACCATGTAGGCCAGTCTGGTTTTGAGCTCCTTACCTCAGGTGATCCACCTGCCTCAGCCTCCCAAAGTGCTAGGATTACAGGTGTGAGCCACCACACCTAGCCTTTAACTTCTTTTAATTTTTTGAATTACTCATTTAGAAATTTTTATAATTTTTATTAATTTAGCTTATTCCTAAGCATTTAACATGTTCTGATACTATTGTAAATAGCACCCTTTAACATATTTGTATTTATTTGTTAATTCTGTATTGTTCATTTCTCTTTTAAATAAGAGATTAATTTTTTTTCAAGCTCTCTAAGTAAAAAATTTAAAAAAATTTAAATTTTCCACTTATTATGTTTTGTCTTTAGTTTTAGCTCTATATTTTCTGCTTTCCATGGGGTTAATCAATTTTATTTATTTTCGTGTTCCTCTTTATTGTTTTGAAAAGTGTATATTATGCTTCTGATCTTTTTTAGGTTTCCCTTAATATTTCAGTGTAACACCTCCTCCGTGGGAGTTGGTATAAGAATTTAGTAGCAATCATGAGGCAATGAATTCTGACTGCATGACCCATGACAGATGCTCAAAACCAGCAATTATCATAAAGAGGATTTTTAGGAATCTTAGAGATAGTTTTAAGATACAAAAATCCTCTTTTCTCACTCCCTCTCTTTGTATATCTCTCTGTATTACTCTCTACCTATCTTTCTAGGACTAAACAAAAACATTAAGCATAATCTTAAAGAACTTTTATATCTGAGTTTTTGCATCGTAAGAACAGAATTGAGTCACTAAAATCACCAGGGATGGTTAAGCTTCCAAAGACAGTGTGGTCAAGACCAGTGGAGCCTCAGCTTGAGTCTTAGGAGAACAGAAGCTTAAACATGCTTTCTCCACCTCATCTACATGTATCTTGTTAAACATTTACTATGGTGACACTCTGATGAGCTACTGGGAAGAACAAGCACAAAGAGTTTTGCCCAAGTGTTTTTTTTGTTTTTGTTTTTTTTTTTAAATTGTCCTTGTTATAGCTATTAACAGAATCATGGCTTTTACTTTCTATCGAGAATTTTCTCTGTCTTTGCCTCTTAATCACAATCTATGGATCTCCTGGCTCTGAGGCACAGTTATAGATTTTGGACTTTATAGTCTTTTAATCTACAAAAATTATGACTCAAAAGTCACAATCTCAAAACCCCACTCATTCAAATATCAGCCCGAACACAATCTACGAATAACAAATTATATTTGTTTGTTATTTCTGTATTATGCTTTTTATTTCTTTTAAATTATCTAGAGATTTAACTCTCAAAGGGCTTTCACTCATTTCAAAATCCTTAATATTTTTTAAATTTAAGGATAATTTGCCAATAGTATTTATATAACAATGAGAAATATGATCTTCCAGATATAATGTCTGAGTCATTATTTGACTCTATGCTGCCTGGTAGATTTTATCTCCCATTCCAAGATATATATTTTTTCCCCTGCAAAGGCAGACAAGGCAATGCAGGTGTAAACTCTACAGAAGAGACAGTAGGATTTTACTATTTCTCATTTTTAAAATGTGTTTGAAATGCTGTGTAATCTGCTGTAATCTTATTTGGGGAATTGGAAGCAAAATCCAAAAATAACCATTTCCTACTTTTGTGTGCATTATTGAAATATATGAAGAAACTGATGGTTAGAAACAAAAATAAAAGTGAAACTAATCTTGGATAATACTCTAACAATTGCATTAATTTTTGCTTTAAGTTGATGTTACAGTTTGGGCATATCAATCAAATTCAGGATTTATCAATGTAGGGATAGGTGGCAACAGGAAGAAAGAAAAATCTACATATATACTTAGAAAGCATTTTTATAAATGTTGAGATTTGATGAAATTTTGCCTTGCAATGGCAGAGCAAATATTTTATTCTCGTGACGGTCGGCAGTGAAATATTTTAAGAATTAAAGACAGTGGGGCCATTTTTGTTAAATTTGACAAGCCCCAAATCTAACTACTTTCTATGTCAACGCCTGATTGAAAGGAAATTAGCTTTAACATGCACTAACCAAATTCGTTGGCCCCTTTTCCTTGTTTGTTTGTTTGAAGTGATGCTCCATCTCTCCAGTGACATGTATAATTAGTTAATAGGCTGAGAAAAAACAGCTGGATCCCAGGGGAATCCATATCCATGAAATTGTTTTACTCCTTCCAAATTGCTTATGCTTTCCAGTTGTTATAAGAAGTTCTTCAGCCAAATGAAATTGCTATTTTAATTGTTGTCCCCTGGTTTCCATGTCCCCAGCGCTGGCTTTCCTTTCTTGTTAATCCATTTGGATGCATGTTTATACTTCTACCATGAATCCTAAGAATAAGTTCCTGTCCTCTATTCTCTTTCTCATCTTCTACCAAAGACATACACCTGTTCTGTATTCAATGTTATCAGCTACTATGGAATGTTGTAATCTCTGGTGCTCTCCAGAAAGTCTGTTGTTTAAAGCAAACCTTTCCACTTATATTTACCCTTTCTTTTTATTTGGGAGTAGAAATCGTCTTCCTTTCCTTCACAGCCTGAGGGCAGGAAGCATGTGTGGTCTGTGGTGTCCAAGAATGTCTTCCCATCATGGCAGACTGGTCCTGTCTCCAAGGTGCAGGACTCCCTCCCATTAGCTCTCTTAGCATCACTATTTTAAAAGTATAATTAGAGGAAACACACTGTGGGGTTCTATGGGACTTGAACCCATTTTTAAATTTTTATTTATTTAAATTTTATTTTTTTGAGATGGAGTCTCACTCTATTGCCCAGGCTGGAGTGCAGAGGTACCGTCTTAGCTCACTGCAGCCTCTGCCCCAGGCTCAAGTGATTCTCCCACCTCAGCCTCCTGAACAGCTGGGATTGCAGGCACATGCCACCACATCTGGCTAATTTTTTTGTACGTTTAGTAGAGATAGGGTTTCACTATGTCAGCAAGGTTGGTCTCGAACTCCTGACCTCAGGTGATCCACCCACCTTGGCCTCCTAAAGTGTTGGGATTATGGGCGTGAGCCACCGCACCCAGCCCTTATTTTTCTTAAAAAAAATTTCAAAGTACTGGTTTAGGGGAGGAATGGTGTTGGAGTAGAGGTAAGAACATGGATTTTGAGGTCAGAGGGACGTGAGATTAAATCCCTGCCCAGTGCTTACTTGGTGTGCAATTTTGCACAATCTCTTAATCTCAGTTCCCTGTCTGTAATATGTGAATAAAAATAATACTTGCCACAAAGGAGTGTTGTTAATTTTAAATGAGATAACTTATATAGTGTTTAGGACATAGCTGGCACATCCTAAGCTCCTAATGCCATGTTAAATATTAATAATGATATTAATAATGTTGGAGCATAGAAAGTCCTGTTCCCCACAGAGGCAACCTACTGATGGAATTCAGGAAAAATATAGCCAGAAAGTTAATTTGCTTTGTGAACTGGTCGACTGAAAGCAGGAGATGTGGTTATGCAAATTCCAGAAATAATAGCTAACAAACATTTATTTCAGCTTGCCAGAGCATATTCACTGCCCCACTGCTTTTTGGATTTTACTGTGAATAAAAGTCCCTGGGTAGCTTGTTACGAATGCAGAGACCCATGTTCCATCCTTAGAGGTTTAGTTTATTTGCCCTTGGGTTCATGATTCTGCTTTCTAGGGAGTACCCCAGCTGTTGTCATTGACTGTGTATTAAAGACCGCTGTACTGGGCTTTGATTCGGGCTGATCCAATTGCTTGATAAAGCTTACTTTACTGATGTCGTATCCGACCACTATCTGAGCCACAGTTCAACGATAACTGTGGCTTCTGGTGCGTTATAAATTATCCACAGAGACAGGTTGGTCAGACTACCTTGGCCTATAGACTACTCTGGAATACAATAGTGCTCAGTAGATATAGCCCGAGTTCCTACAAGATGTTAAGTTCTTTATAGCTCATTGGTCAAATGGAGTTTGACATCACTGGAACAGGTAATCCTTGTACTGCTATCTTTGCAATATTTCTATAGATCTAAAGTTATTCGAAATAAGATTATTTTAAAATTTGAACTTATAAGTTCTTACTTTCCCAAGTGCGTTTTCAAGCCCAATGTTACAAATAATAGTAATAATTATCAGCATAAATTAAGGGGAAGGCTGTAGTTTTTCAGGCAAACTTCTACAAAAAATGCAAATGAATTGGTGTTACTACAAATGAAACCTCACTTGCTAAGAGGCACTCTCTGCCCTTTCCATCCCTGAAGCTAAGGAGGAAGAGGAAAAAGGAGAGCCAGGGCACAGCTGTAGGGAAGCACACCCAGGCTGGGCTTAGTAAGGGGCTTAGGGGTCTGGGTAAGAGGTGCAGGGAGCGAATCAGGAGGAAGCATGGTCCAGGGCAGTGTTTGGAAAATCTGGCTGACCATAGGAATCTTTTAGGACATTTTCTGATTCTAAAGGTCTGGGAGGGGCACAGAGATCTGCATGTTTTAAAGGGGCAATAATGATTATGATCAGTAGTCCAGTTTGGGAACCACAGATATCAGCAATGAAGCACAAGTCAGGAGAAAATCATAAGAAATAAATTCAGGGCCAGGTGCGGTGGCTCACATCTGTAATCCCAGCACTTTTACAGGGCAGATCACCTGAAGTTGGGAGTTCAAGACCAGCCTGACCAACATGGAGAAACCCCGTCTTTACTAAAAATACAAAATTAGCCAGGTGTGGTGGCACATGACTGTAATCCCAGCTACTCGGGAGGCTGAGGCAGGAGAATCGCTTGAACCCGGGAGGCGGAGGTTGCAGTGCGCCAAGATCGTGCCATTGCACTCCAGCCTGGCAACAAAAGCGAAACTCCATCTGAAAAAAAAAAAAAAGAAGAAAGAAATTTAGGTAATTGAACCCCTAGAGAGCTGAGTTATAGGGCAACTGAGTAGTCAGAGAGCTCTTTCTAGTGGGGTACAGAGGATAAGAGCTAGTGTCTAGTTACAGAAATTCAAACAGGAGAGCTGGGACTGCATCAGTGGCGGAAACTGTGATTGGAGATGGGAAGTGATTTTAGTGTTCCAGGTTAGTGCCGGAGATGTAGGATGTAGGAATGTATCAGGTAGTTTATGTACAAACACCCACTGGGTAAATAGTTGTGGAGGGATTTGGCTTCTTTCAGAGACTTTGTGCTTTTCTGCATTTTTTTTTTTGAATAGTTATTATTGGTTCTTCTGGGACTTAGACTTGTGTCAAAGCCTTGGCTCTGAAAGCTCATGACTGCCAAGGGCTGTCCGTTGTAGAAAGACAGCGTGGCAGGATATGGCTTGTGTAGTGGTCAACAGATACAAAAGCGATTGGGTACAATTATTTTTAATAAAATATTTATGGCATATAAAATACATAAAAATATCCTTGACACATATGCTTACTAACAAGCTTAAACACTAAAATATCACAAATAAAATGGTTATTGTCTCTATACCTGTGTCAAAATGCATCTTTGCAACCTAAAGTAACCATTAGTCTAAATGTAGCTTTTAGCATTTTAAGGACCATCTATCTATGTATCATTTGTTGACACGTCTTAACTTTTATGTAATTGTTGTCATGCTTTATGAATCCTCCTTTCTTATTGCAGTGTGTTTCTGAGACATGCATGTGGCTACATGTAGATCTAGCCCTTTCATTGTCTTAGAGTAGAAACACATTATGATGTATGCATGTGTTATTAAACACTGTGCCACACTGAACATTCTTACACATATCTCCCTGTACTACTGTTTTGCCAAGAATGGAGAGTGTTGAGCCAAAAGGTATGTACATCTTCTAGATATTGCCAAATTGGTCCACAAGTGGTGGCACCAATTTACACTCCTGCCAATAGTTAATGAGATTTCTTAATGATCCACCTTTCTGTCAAGACTTGGTGTTGTTTTGCCTAATTGATGACGTGTGAAGGGTTATTACTGATTCTTTTGTACTCATCAAATATTTAATGGTTATTATCTAGTTGCTTTTAAAAATTAATTTGATTGTATATATTTAAGTGTACAACTTAATGTTTATATGTATATATACTGAAATGATTGCTACAGTCAAGCAAACTAACATATCCATAACCTTCCATAGTTACTCATTTTTATGTGTACATGTGTAGTGAGAGCACCTAAAATCTATTCTCTTGACAAATTTTCAGTATGCAATGCAGTATTATTTATTACAGTCTTCATGCTATACTTTAGATCTCTAGACTTATTCATTCCATGTAACTGCAAGTTTTTACTCTTAAATCTATATCCCTTCATTTTGCTCCCCTCCCCAATCCTGGTAATCATGGTTCTACTCTCTATTTCCATGTATTCAACTTCTTCTTTAGATTCCACATATAATTGAGATTATGCAGTATTTTGATCTGGGTCTAGCTTATTTCCCTTAGTATACTGTCTTCCAGATTTATTCATAAGTGTCAGGATCTTATTTTTTAAGCTGGACAATACCGTATATATATATATATGTGGACACTTCGGTTGTTTCTGTATTTTGCCTATTATGAATAGTTCTACAATGACTGTAAAAGCACAGATATATTTATGAGGTTCTGATTACATGTCTTTTGTGGCTATCTTTGGGGATACCCAGCAGAGGGATTGCTGGGTCATATGGATAATTTGCATTTTCTCAATTACTACTGAGGTTGTCGTCACTTAGGTTTCTTCTTCCAATAACTTTTTATCAATATTTACATCTATATTTTTCTTCTTTGAACTTTTAATTTTTTTATTATTTTTAAAATTTATTTATTTTACTTTAGGTACATACTATATCTGGCATTTCTCCACATGTTATCCCTCCCCACCCTCCCTTCCCTCCCCGCCCCCCACTGTCTCTCCCCTACACCCCCCAACTGTCCCCAGTGTGTGATGCTCCTCTCTCTGAGTCCACATGTTCTCATTGTTCAACACCCACCTATGAGTGAGAACATACGGCGTTTGGCTTTCTGTTCTTGTGTCAGTTTGCTGAGAATGATGGTTTCCAGATTCATCCAAGTCCCTACAGAGGACACGAACTAATCGTTTTTTATGGCTGCATAGTATTCCATGGTGTATATATACCACATTATCTTTATCCAGTCTATCATTGATGGGCATTTGGGTTGGTTCCAGGTCTTTGCTATTGTACACAATGCTGCAGTGAACATATGTGTGCATGTGTCTTTATAGTAGAATGATTTATAGTTCTTTGGGTATATACCCAGTAGTGGGATTGCTGGATCAAATGGAATTTCTATTTTCTAGATTCTTGAGAAAACACAACACTGTCTTCCACAATGGCTGAACTAATTTACACTCCCACCAACTGCATAAGAGTGTTCCTATTTCTCCACATCTTCTCCAGCATCTGTTGTCTCCAGATTTTTTAATTATCATCATTCTAACTACCATGAGATGGTATCTCAATATGGTTTTGATTTGCATTTCTCTAATGATCAGTGATGATGAGCATTTTTTTATATGTTTGTTGGCTTCATATATGTCCTCTATTGAAAAGTGTCTGTTCATATTCATTGCTCACTTTTGAATGGGGTTGTTTGTGTTTTTCTTGTATAACTGTTTTAGTTCTTTGTAGATTCTGGATATTAGCCCTTTGTCAGATCGGAAGATTGCAAAAATTTTTCCCATTCTGTTGGTTGCCAATTCACTCTAATGATGGTTTCTTTTGCTGTGCAGAAGCTCTGGAGCTTAATTAGATCCCATTTGTCTATCCTGGCTTTTATTCCCATTGCTTTTGGTGTTTTAGTCATGAAGTCCTTGCTTATGCCTATGTCCTGGATGGTTTTGCCTACATTTTATTCTAGTGTTTTGATGGTGTTAGGTTTTATGTTTAAATCTTTGATACATCTGGAGTTAATTTTAGTGTAAGGTGATAGGTAGGGGTTCAGTTTCTGCTTTCTGCACGTTGCTAGCCAGTTTTCCCAACACCATTTATTAAACATGGAGTCTTTTCCCCATTGCTTGTTTTTGCTGAGTTTGTTAAATATCAGATGGTTGTAGATGTGTGGTGTTTCTTCTGGGGTCTCTGTTCTGTTCCATTGGTCTATGTCTCTGTTTTGGTACCAGTACTATGCTGTTTTGATTACTGTAGCCTTGTAGTATAGTTTGAAGTCTGGAAGTGTGATGCCTTCGGCTTTGTTCTTTTTGCTTAGGATTGTCTTGGCTATGTGGGGTCTTTTGTGATTCCATATGAAGTTTAAAGTGGTTTTTCCAGTCCTGTGAAGAAGGTCATTGGTAGCTTGATTGGGGATAGCGTTGAATCTATAGATTACTTTGGGCAGTATGGCCATTTTCACGATATTGATTCTTCCTAACCATGAACATGGAATGTTTCTCCATCTGTTTGTGTCCTCTCTTATTTCATTGAGCAATGGTTTGTAGTTCTCCTTGAAGAGGTCCTTTACATTCTTTGTTAGTTGTATTCCTACGTATTTTATTCTCTTTGTAGCAATTGTGAATGGGAGTTCACTCTTGATTTGGCTCTCTGTTTGTCTGTTATTGGTATATAGGAATGCTTGTGATTTTTGCACATTGATTTTGTATCCTGAGACTTTGCGGAAGTTGCTTATCAGTTTGAGAAGATTTTGGGCTGAGACGATGGGGTCTTCTAGATATACAATCATGTCGTCTGCAAATAGAGACAGCTTGACTTCATCCTTTCTAATTGAGTGCCCTTTATTTCTTTTTCTTGCCTGATTGCTCTGGCTAGAACTTGTAATACTATATTGAATAGGAGTGGTGCGAGAGGGCATCCTTGTCTAATGCTGGATTTCAAAGGGAATGCTTCCAGCTTTTGCCCATTCAGTATGATATTGGCTGTTGGTTTGTCATATATAGCTTTTATCATTTTATGATATGTTCCGTCAATACCTAGTTTATTGAGAGATTTTAACGTGAAGTGATGTTGAATTTTATTGAAGGCCTTCTCTGCATCTATTGAGGTAATCATGTGGTTTTTGTCTTTGGTTCCGCTTATGTGATGGTTTACATTTATGGATTTGCATATGTTGAACCAGCCTTGCATCCCTGGGATGAAGCCTACTTGGTCATGATGGATAAGCTTCTTGATGTGCTGTTGCAATCTGTTTGCCAGTATTTTATTGAAGATTTTTTGCGTCGATGTTCATCATGGATATTGGCCTGACGTTTTCTTTTTTAGTTGAGTCTCTGCCTGGTTTTGTTATCAGGATGATGTTGGTCTCATAAAATGAATTAGGGAGGATTCCCTCCTTTTGTGTTGTTTGATACAATTTCAGAAGGAATGGAACCAGCTCCTCTTTGTACGTCTGGTAGAATTCGGCTGTGAACCCGTCTGGACCTGGACTTTTTTTGGTTGGTAGGGTATTGATTGCTGCCTCTACTTCAGCCCTTGTTATTGGTCTATTCAGGGTTTCAACTTCCTCCTGGTTTAGTCTTGGTAGAGTACAAGGGTCTAGGAATTTATCCGTTTCTTCCTGGTTTACTGGTTTATGTGAGTCAAGCTGTTTGTAGTAATCTCTGATGGTAGTTTGTATTTCTGTGGGATCCGTGGTGATATCCCCTTTATTGTTTTTTATTGCATCTATTTGATTCTTCTCCTTTTTCTTTTTTATTAATCTGGCTAGTGGTCTATTTTGTTGATCTTTTCAAAAAAACAGCTCCTGGATTTATTGATTTTTGAAGGGTTTTTTGTGTCTCTATCTATCTCCTTCAGTTCTGCTCTGATCTTAGTTATTTTTTGTCTTCTGCCAGATTTTGAGTTTTTTTGATCTTGCTCCTCCAGTTCTTTCCATTTTGATGATAGTGTGTCGATTTTAGATCTTTCCTCTCTTCTCTGGTGGGCATTTATTGCTATAAATTTCCTTCTCGACACTGCTTTAAAGGTGTCCCAGAGATTCTGGTAATTTGTGTCTTCATTCTGGTTGGTTTTGAAGAACATCTTTATTTCTACCTTCATTTCATTGCTTATCCAGTCCACATTCAGAAGCAAGTTGTTCAGTTTCTAAGCGGTTGTGTGGATTTGAGTGTGTTTCTTGATCCCAAGTTCTGTCTGATTGTGCTGTGGTCTGATAGACCGTTTGTTATGATTTCTGTTCTTTTGCATTTGCTGAGGATTGATTTGCATCCAATGATGTGGTCAATTTTAGAGTAAGTGCAATGTGGTGCTGAGAAAAATGTATATTCTGTGGATTTGGGGTGGAGCATTCTGTATACGTCTATTAGGTCCGCTTGGTCCAGCTCTGCATTCAAATCCTGGATATCCTTGTTAATTTTCTCTTGTTGATCTGTCCAATATTGACAGCAGAGTGTTGAAGTCTCCCACTATTATTGTGTGGGAGTCTAAATCTCATTTTAGGTTGTTAAGAACTTGCTTTATGTATCTGGGTGCTTCTGTGTTGGGGGCATATATATTTAGGATAGTTAGCTCTTCCTGTTGGATTGATCCTTTTACCATTATGTAATGTCCTTCTTTGTCTCTTTTGATCTTTGTTGGTTTGAAGTCCATTTTATCAGGGACTAGGATTGCAACCCCTACTTTTTTTTGTTCTCCATTTGCTTGGTAAATCTTCTTCCATCCCTTTATTTTGAGTCTTTATGTGTCTTTGTATATGAGATGGGTTTCTTGAATACAGAATACCAATGCATTCTGACTTTTTATCCAGTTTGCCAGTCTGTGTCTTTTGATTGGGGCGTTTAGGCCATTTACATTCAATGTTAATATTGTTATGTGTGAATTTGATCCTGCCATTTTGTTACTGGCTGGTTTTCTTTCCCATTAGTTAACTCATTTTCTTCATTGCATTTTTGGTCTTTGCCAACTGGTGTGCTTTTGCAGTGACATACTTGTTCCTTTCCGTGCTTAGTGTTTCTTTCAGGAGCTCTTGTAAGGCAAGTCTGGTGGTGACCAAATCTCTCAATAATTGCTTGTCCATAAAGGATTTTATTACTCTTTCATGTACGAGGCTTAGTTTGGCTGGATATGAGATTCTGGGTTGAAAGTTCTTTTCTTTAAAGATGTTGAATATTGGCCCCCACTCTCTTCTGGCTTGTAGGGTTTCTGCTGAGAGATCTGCTGTGAGTCTGATTGGCATCCCTCTGTGGGTGACCTGACCTTTTTCTCTGGCTGCCCTTAGCATTTTTTCCTTCATTTTGACCCTGGTGAATCTTGACGATTATGTGACTTGGGGTTGCTCTTCTTGAGGAATATCTTTGTGGAGTTCTCCATGTTTCTTGGATTTGAAATTTGGACTGCCTTGCTAGGCTTGGGAAGATCTCCTAGATAATATCCTGGAGTGTGTTTTCCAGCTTGGATTCATTCTCCCCATTATATCCAGGTACATCGATCAAGCGTAGATTAGGTTTTTCCACATAATCCCATATTTCTTGTAGGCTTTGTTCATTTCTTTTCACTCTTTTTTCTCTTGTCTTGCCTTCTCTTTTAATTTCATTGAGTTGATCTTCAATCTCTGATATCCTTTCTTCTGCCTGATCGATTTGGCTGTTAAAACTTGTGTTTGCTTCACATAGTTCTCGTGCTGTATTTTTCAACTCCATCAAGTCATTTATGTTCTTCTCTAAGCTGGTTATTCTAGTTAGCATTTTGTCTAACCTTTTTTCAAGGTTTTTGGTTTCTTTGCATTGACTTAGAACGTGTTCCTTTTGCTCAGAAACGTTTGTTATCCACCTTCTGAAGCCTGTTTCTGTCAATTCGTCACACTCCTTGGTCGAGTTGTGATCCTGTGTTGTTGAGTTGTGATCCCTTGAAGGAGAAAAGGTGTTTTGGTCTTTGATGGTTTCATCTTTTTTGCACTAGTTTTTTCCCATCTTTGTGGATTTACCTGGCTGTGGTGTCAGAGAGCTGCTTGATGAGGTCACTTGTCTGCCTGTGGGGGCGCTACTGGGTTTCTAGGGACTCCAGGTTACTAGGGAAGCTTCCTGCGTCTGTTTTGTTTATACTGGGAGATTAGGCCTCCCTCTTCCACTGACCTGTAGGCGCTTCTGGGTTGTCAAGTACGCCATTCTGTTGCTACATAGGCTTCCTGTGTTTTTTGTTAGCGCATGTAGCCCAGTCCCACCCCTCTAGTGGTGGGTTGTGCCCTTCCTCCACTGGGCTGGATCATTCAGGGTTCATCTCAGACTGTGGCACTGGCTACACAACCCACCAGAGTCAGAGCTTCAGCCCTCTGGGGTTTGTGGGGGAGGGTAGGGACCCGCCCAGCCACACCGGCTGCCTCCCCCTTTCAGCTTCCGTTCTCTCTGGTCATGGGGTAGGGGCCTGCCCAGCTGCTCCTGCTTACAGCTCCCTCTCTCTCTGCATAGGGGGAGGGGGCGATAGCTCAGTCTGCAGGCTCTTACTCAACTCTGTGCTTGGCTGGCAAAGATCCCCTGTTCTGTGTATTGCTGAGGCTTTGGGGGAAGCACTGTATCTGGACTGGAGCGCCAGAGGGGGAGCCTCCGAATCCCAGGTCAGATGCACTTTCTGGGTGAAGCAGCACTCCTCCTTGCCTTGGTCTGCCCTCAGCGGGCTTTGCTCACCATCGGATCAGACCCATTGAAATACACCTGGTACCTCGGTTGGAGCTAGGAGATTTCTGGTTTTCTGCGTCTCTCTCGCTGGGTGTTGTGCGCTGGAGTTATGTCTAATCGGCCATCTTGGATCCCACCAAACTCTTAATTTTTTAAATGTTGATTTCAACATTTTGAACACGAATTCTTGGTATTTAATTGCACTGAAAATATGTTCCATCAAATTGTGGTGCATCTTTATGAAAGCCACCTTCTTGAACATAAGAAGGTCAAGTAAGGGCACAAAGTAATTTGCATCAACTTTTTTATAAAGTAGAAGGATGAGGAAATAGGAGGCACTGGTCAGATGCTAAGGCCAGAGAGAAAAGAACAGGTTCTAGAAACTGATGGAGTCTGAGGCAGTTGTTCTGCACTGCACTCACTGACGCCAATCTTTGGAAGGACTAAGGTGCTTTCTTTGGTATCTTGCTTGTGAGCTTGAGCAGACCTATTGCCACAGAACAAAATATGAATAAAGTAAAGAATACATAGCCCAGTTGTTATTTAGTAAATTCTTAGTGAACACATACTATGTGCCAGGCTGTACAACAAGTTGCTAGTATTATACACAGGAAGATGACACAAAACTTGACCTTCAGGAGCTTTCAGGATTGTTGAAGGATTCATCTCTAATGAAGTCATTGTAAGAAAATGTGGTAAGAGTTTTAATAGCACTAAGTACAGAACAATATTGGAGCCATTGATTTCTTTGTTTATAAAATACTTATAGAACGTCTGGTATGGGGTCTAGGGATACAGCAGTGACCAAGAGAAGCAAGACCTCCTGGAGCATATATTTTAAAGGTGTGGGATGGTCATAAGCAATTAGTAAATACACATACAAAATCACTGCCATAAATTCGTGATCATTAAATTAATAAGTTTATAAGCAACATAATTCAGACAGTGACAGATGTTGTGCCGAATAGTTGTCAAAGGAAACATCATGAAAAGTGTCGAGGAATTGATCTGCTTCAGCCGGCATGGTCGGGTACAAACATTTGAGTGAGCTATATGTGATGAGTAAGAATCAGACATATGAAATTCAGAAAGAGAATATCCTAGACCCAGCCCTCCCCGCCGCAAAAAAAAAAAAAAAAAAAAAAAAACCCAGCAAGCGCAAGGCTCCAAGGCAGGCATAAGTTTGGTGTTCACAGATAGATAAGCACAAATCATAGAAAAATAAGTAATGGGATCTGGTGGCTGGCAGTAGGGTGTGAGGTTCAAGGCAAGCTTTGTGGAGTCGATCACTGTGTGCAAAATCTGGAAGGATGGAGAATACGCTAGAGAACCTTTTAGATAGAGGAAATAACACATGCAAGGTCAAAGCTTTTGCATCTAAATCTATTACTGTATTTAATGACAAAGTCAGAAACAAGGTCCTGCAAGCCGCTGGACCTTGTTTGCCTTATCATGCCTGGGCTCAGCCCCATCGCCTGTATACTTGTGCTCCTAATCTGGAGTCCTGACACTTCCATAGGCGCCATTGTTAAGCAAGGAATATCAGATCATGCAACTATGGAACCTGCTTCCCGCCAGGGAAGTGAATGTAGCAGAATGCAGACTCAGATTATTAACTGGAGTTAAGAGGGTGAGATAGATAGGGATCATCTGAGACAACTTTCAGCCAAATTTCCATCACTGCAACTCATACTTCAGCTTTGGTAGTTGCTGCCAGGTTGTTTAAACTTTCTTTGCTGGAAATTTCATGTGGGTTTGTAGATGATCCCATTGAGGGGGACAAACAGCTGAATACAAATGGACCTGATTCCATCATCTGGGAAAGCTAAGGGGAGGTGAGTAATGAGCCTTTAAATTATACCTCCTGGCCAATGATCCGAGTCTAAGTAAAACTGCAGTCCAGGCCCAGCCAACCTGGATTGCCACAGTGCCCATTTCAGTGGCTTTCAATCATCCTTCACTCCAGAGGATGGTTTTGAACGCTGCAAGTCTTAGCAGTCTGTGATACTTAGAGACACCCTATGTTTTTTAAAGAATAGGGGAATAGTCACTTGACCAGGTGAGTGCTTCTGATGATAGGAGGCATAAGATATCTCACCCTTCCCTGGGGCTAGCCCTGGTAAGTCTTGTCAGATTTACCTGTACAACTCAGTTCAGCTTAGATGACTCCAATCATTTGAATTGCTTCTGGCGATGAAAATAGTCACCAGGAGACTAGGAGACGCCACGCCTCTCAATCAGTAACACATCCACCATCATCCTTGATTTTCACTACTTTTGCTGCTTCTCTGACCTGTTTTCTTGATGTTCAGGAGTATTATAAAATAAGAGTGTTTTGTTGTTGTCATTTGTAACATAATGATGCATTCTCATTACATCTTTCTTATCCCAGGATCTGAAAATCTTTCCGAAGCAGGTACATAGAGCTGCATTTTGCCCTTGACATCATTTCCTAATCAGAAAGCCCACAGAAAGAAACTTCAGGTGAGGAAAGGACTGTGTTTCTCCAGAAGAAAGACATTATAGATGCTATTTCATCAAGGCATTCAGGTAACATTGTCAACCTGAGGGAAGGAACTCATGTGGCATATTAATTTTACCAGCTAAATAGAAAAGAAGCCATCAGTTTGTTTTTGTCCTTCAAACACACACACACACACACACACACACACACACACTCCTGTATCTTTTTTTAAAAATACTTTCTATCTCACACATTGTATCTCACACATCTGTATCTTAATAGGTATTTGAGCTTCCTCAGATCTTGGTAGACACGTCTATAGGACCTGCAAGCTAGTGCCCTGTGGCAAATTTGCAATATGAATCTCTTCTCCAGAACATTGAGATATAGATGATGACCATTTGGTCTCTTATTTTAAGGTGCCTATGGTTTTTAGTGCATTTAATGGGAAATGATTTCTAGTGGAATACTCATAGGGTAGCAGCATGAGATGTGTAATCTAGGATGTTAGCAGTTTGCTCTCAGGACTGCTCCCTCTTCATCTTGTGTGCTTAAAAGTCTCTCCTGTCATAGGGATTCACTATTCTTTCTATTTACTTCAACAAGCATTTAGGAAATGTATAACAGTTCCATGTAGTAGCAGCTCCCAGAACACACCATATGGCTTCTATAACCCCCAAGAAGCAATTACACAAAAGAAATTGTAATCAGTCCCAAACACTAAAACGAGAAGAATAGTAAGTTTCAAAATCTGCAGACAAAATAACAAAAATAATCCATGTAGCAGATGAAAGGAAGGAGAAAGATCCATCTTTGTCAGAATTTTCAGAACTGTCAGATGATCAACAAGTAGATATAGCATTGGAAGATGGAGAATATTTGGAAAGATGATAGAAAAATCCAGACTTTAGGCTGAGATCACATCTTTGATCTGGAAAACACACGAACCTAAAACGATTTGCCACCATGGATGAATCCTCCCAGTTGGTTACCATTAGGGTGGATGACCTGGTCACTTTAGTAAGCTGCTTAGGTCTGAAGATAGGCTCCCAATCAGGCTTAGACTAAACTTTCTGAATGGTCTACACCAAATGTGGATAGTATTATATATGAATCTCAGTCCTTGCATTTATTATTTGTGTGACTTTGGATAAGTATTCTAACTCCATTAGCTGTCACTTTTGCCTGTAAAGGATGCACTTTTGTTTGAATGATCATTTCCGAATTAAAAGAAGTAATTCATGCTCAACACCTCACCCACAGCAGGTGCTCTGTAAATGCCCACCTGTATCCTTAGGCAAGACAGCTGGCCACAATGACCTCGGTCACTTTCAAGCTCAGTATTCCTTAGCGAACTAAAGTCACTGGGACACAGACACAGAAATGTTGCCTACCTTCACATTGCTTTTCTACAAGCTAATGTCACTGAAAATCTCTTGGATACCTCAATTTCTTGGGTATCTAAATCTCTAATCCCAACAGCAGTCATTGAATCTTTTCCTCTGATCTTTGCCATAGTATCAGATGAATTCTGAACTCATGTTTTCTTGTTTTATGTAGTTTCTTTTTTGAGACAGAGTCTTACTCTGTCATCCAGGCTGGAGTACAGTGGTGTAGTCTTGGTTTACCACAATCCCTGCTTCCTGGGTTCAAGCAATTCTCATGCTTCAGCCCCCAAAGTAGCTGGGATTAAAGGTGTGTGCTACCACACCTGGCTACTTTTTGTATTGTTAGTAGAGACAGGGTTTTGCCATGTTGGACAGGCTGGTCTAGAACTCCTGGCCTCAAGTGATCTGCCCACTTCGGCCTCCCAATGTGCTGGGATTACGGGCATGAACCACTGCACCAGCCTATTTTATAGAGTTTCTAATAAAATTCCTTGCCCCAACCCATATCTAATTTTATAAGCTTAACATTGTATGATTCTATAAGTCTAGGGCCCACATCTATTCTGAAGTAGGCCTGTCCTAACTTTGAGTACCATATACTATGAACAGCTGTCCCTTAAGCATTAGATCAGAGTCCTTTACTTTTGCTCTGCATCAGAATTCCATGGGGTGTTTGTTCAGTGCCTTACTTCTCTAGGCTGCTTCTTCCTTTCATGTTCTGGTTAGGTTAATCTGCGTAGATTCTACAATAATCTGTTTATTAGCAAGGAATACTCCAGTAATTCTGACATAACCTGTTCATTGTCTAGTATTTGGAAAGCATCATGCCAAATACTAGACAATGAAGATGTCAAGCAAGGAATGAACATGGTCTGTTCACCATGGAAGTTATTGAGCATGTCTGTAAGCCTTTTATTGGGAGTTTCATATGAGTTGTGTGAATAATGTGGATTCATATTATGAACAAATTTGTTGGAAAGGATAAAGTGATTAAATAGACTTCGAAATCATTACCCATCCAGACCTCGCTCTACCAGGCCCGGACCTTTAAAATAATTATTTTAAAACAATCTGGGCTGGGTGTGATGGCTCATGCCTATAATCCCAGCACTTTGAGAGGTCAAGATGGGAGGATTGTTTGAGCCCAGGAGTTCAGGACGAGCCTAGGCAACATGGCCAAACCCCATCTCTATTTTTTTTTTAATTAAAAAAGAGAGAAAAGAGAAAAAAAATTAACAAAATCCAGAAATTATGACAGAAGTTTAGGGAAGTCAAAGCCAGATTTCTGTGATTCCCAGTAATATTATCAAGAAATTATAGATATTTGTCTCTTCCGTTGTCAAGTCAGTCCCATTATATACATGTTTTATAACTACACAGGTATTACCACATTTGGGTCACCTGATAACTTAAAAAAATAGATAATAACAAGTTCTGACATCGAGGCAGCAATTAATAGCCTATCAACCAAAAAGTCCAGGTCCAGATGGATTCACAGCTGAATTCTACCAGACATACAAAGAGGAGCTGGTACCATTCCTGTTGAGACTATTCCAAACAATACAAAAAGAGGGACTCCTCCCTAACTCTTTCTATGAGACCAATATCATCTTGATACCAAAACCTGGCAGAGACACAACTAAAAAATAAAACTACAGGCCAATATCCATGATGAACATTGATGTAAAAATCTTCAATAAAATACTGACAAACCAAATCCAACAGCACATCAAAAAGCTTATCCACTTACTGGGTATATATCCAAAGGATTATAAATCGTTCTACTATAAGGACACATGCACACGAGTATTCATTGCAGCACTGTTTACAATAGCAAAGACCTGGAAACAATCCAAATGCCCATGGATGACAGACTGGACAGGGAAAATATGGCATATATATATCATGGAATATTATGCAGCCATCAAAAACGATGAGTTCATGTCCTTTGTAGGGACATGGATGAACCTGGAAACCATCATTCTCAGCAAACTGACACAAGAACAGGAAATCCAATACCATATGTTCTCACTCATAGGCGGGTGTTGAACAATGAGAACACATGAACACAGGGAGGGGAGCACTACACACTGGGGTCTGTTGGGGGGAAATAGGGGAGGGACAGCAGGGGGTAGGGAGTTGGGGAGAGATAGCATGGGGAGAAATGCCAGTTATAGGTGAAGGGGAGGAAGGCAGCAAATCACGCTGTCATGTGTGTACCTATGCAACAATGTTGCATGTTATTTACATGTACCCCCAAACCTAACATGCAATTAAAAAAAAAAAAAGCTTACCCACCACAATCAAGTAGGCTTTATCCCAGGGATGCAAGGCTGGTTCAACACATGCAAATCTATAAACATAATCCACCACATAAACAGAACCAAGACAAAACCCACGATTATCTCGATAGATGCAGAGTATGCCATTGACAAAATTAAACAGCCCTTTATGCCAAAAACTCTCAATAAACTAGGCATTGAGGGAATGTATCTCAAAATAATAAAGGCTATTTATGACAAACCCACAGCCAATATAATACTAAATGGGCAAAAACTAGAAGCATTCCCTTTAAAAAGTGGCACTAGACAAGGATGACCTCTCTCACCACTCCTACTCAATATAGTATTGGAAGTTCTAATCAGAATAATTAGGCCAGAAAAAGAAATAAAGGGCATTCAATTAGAAAAAGAAGAATTCAAATTGTCCCTATTTGCAGATGACATGATCGTGTATTTAGAAGACCCCATCATTCTCAGCCCCAAATCTCCTTAAGCTGATAAGCAACTTCGGGAAAGTCTCAGTATACAAAATCAGTGTGCAGAAGTCACAAGCATTCCTATATACCAACAACAGACAAACAGAACCAAATCATGAGCAAATTTCCATTCACAATTGCTACAAAGAGAATAAAATACCTAGGAATACAACTAACAAAGGATGTAAAGGACCTCTTCAAGGAGAACTACAAACCACTGCTCAAGAAATAAGAGAGGACAAAAACAGATGGAAAAACATTCCATGTTCATGGTTAGGAAGAATTAATATGGTGAAAATGGCCATACTGCCCAAAGTTATTTATAGATTCAATGCTATCCCCATCAAGCTACCATTAACCTTCTTCACAGAACTGTAAAAACAACTTTAAACTTCATATGAAACCAAAAGGGAGCTCACATAGCCAAGACAATCCTAAGCAAAAAGAACAAAGCTGGAGGCATCAGCTACCTGACTTCAAACTATACTACAAAGTTACAATAATCAAAACAGCATGGTAATGGTACCAAAACAGTGATATAGACCAATGGAACAGAACAGAGGCCTTGAAAACAATGCCACACATCTACAACCATCTGATCTTTGACAAACTGGACAAAAACAAGCAATGGTGAAAGGATTTCCTGTTTAATAAATGCTGTTGGGAAAACTGGCTAGCCATATACAGGAAGCTGAAACTGGACCCCTTCCTTACACCTTATACAAAAATTAACTCCAGAAAGATTACAGATTTAAACATAAGAACTAACACCATAAAAACCCTAGAAGAAAACCTAGGCAACACCATCTAGGACATAGGCACAGGAAGGACTTCATGACTAAAACACAAAAAGCAATGGCAACAAAAGCCAAAATAGACAAATGAGATCTAATTAAACAAGAGCTTCTGCACAGCAAAAGAAACAATCATTAGAGTGAACCCAGATTTACAAGAAAAAAATAAACCCATTCAAAAGTGGGCAAAAGACATGAACATCTCATGCTGGTTAGAATGGCGATCATTAAAAAATCTGGAGACAACAGATGCTGGAGAGGATGTGGAGAAAAGGGAACACTTTTACACTGTTGGTGGGAGTATAAATTAGTTCAACCATTATGGAAGATAGTGTGGTGATTCCTGAAGGATCTAGAAATAGAAATTCCATTTAACTCAGCAATCCCATTACTGGGTATATGCCCAAAGGATTATAAATCATTCTATTATAAAGACACATGCACATGTATGTTCACTGTGGCACTGTTTACAATAGCAAAGACCTGGATCCAACCCAAATGCCCATCAATGACAGACTGGACAAAGAAAATGTGGCACATATACACCATGGAATACTATGCAGCCATAAAAAATGACAACTTCATGTCCTTTATAGAGACATTGATGAATCTAGAAACCATCATTCTCAGCAAACTGACACAGGAACAGAAAACCAAACACCACATGTTTTCACTCATAGGCCGATGATGAACAATGAGAACACTTCAGCACAGGGAAGAGAACAACACTCACTGGGCTAGGTTGGGGGATGGAAGAGAGGGAAGGGGAGGGACAGTGGGGGGGTGGGGAGGATGGGGAGGGATAACACCAGGAAAAATGCCTGATATAGGCAACATAGGGTGGGGGGGGAGCGGGGGGACGGAGGCAGCAAACCACCATGGCATGTATGCACCTATATAACAATCCTGCAGGATGCAGGACGTGCACATGTACACCAGAGCCCAAAATACAAAAAAAAAGATAATAACCATACTTAATATTTTTAAATTTAATGCCATCCTCAAGATACAGAAAACAGCCTATAGAATTTCCCATTCTTTATAAAAATGGTAATAAAAATTTTCATAATAAAACATTTATTATGGGAGTTAGTAAAGCACTGTAGACTGTCATCCATCCATCTGCCTTCTTCCTCCCAATACACACACTTTAGATATGAGAAATCTGAGGCTAAAAATGGATTAACTTGACCAAAAGAATATTTAGGGAAGATTGGCATACGCCTGGACATATGAACCAGTGAATTAGAAATGATAATCTAGTTTTAAACCTGCACATCTATGGTCAGTTGATTTTTGACAAGAGTTCCAAGACCATTCAATAGGGAAAGAATAGTCTTCAACAAATGGTTCAAGACAATTTATAAAAGAATCAATTTGGACCCTACCTCACACCATTTACAAGAATAAACACAAAATGAATCATAGACTGAAGAGCTAGAACTATATGCCTCTTAGAAGAAAACATAGACAAAAATCTTCATGACCTTAGATTTCATAACTGTTTTTAAAATATGATATCAGAAGCACAAGTGACAAAAGAAGAAAATAGATAACTTGGACTTTATCAAAATTAAAAACTGTTGTTTATCACAGGAAATGATCAAGAAAGTAAAAACACAACCTACAAAATGCAAGAAATTATTTGCAAATCATATGTCTGATAATAGTCTTGTATCCAGAATATGCAATTCAACAACAAAAAGACAACCCAATTAAAAATTACAAAACTATTAAGTAGAATTTCTCTGAAGAAGATATATAAATTATCAACAAGTATATGAAAAGATGCCACCATCACTGGTCATTAGAGAAATGCAAATTAAAATCACCATAAAATACCTCTGAATGCACATTAAGATGACCATAATAAAAAATATGCAAAGTAACCAGTGTTCGTGAGGTTACGGAGAAATTGGAATGTTAATACATCGCTGGTGCAAATGTAAAATGGTGTATTCACTGTGGAAAGTAGTTTGGCAGTTCTTCAAACAGTTAAACATAAAATTTCCACATGACACAACAATTCCACACCTGGGAATATACCCAAAGAATGGAAAACATATGTTCAAACAAAACTTATACAGGAATATTCATAACAGTACTCTTTGCAAAAGCCAAATAGTGAAAACAACTGAAATGTCTATCAACTGATGAGAGGTTAAATAAAATGTGGTGTATCTATACAACAGAATATTATTCAGTAACATAAAGGAATGAAGCACTGATATATGCTACAACATAGGTGAACCTCAAAAACATTATGCTAAGTGAAAGAAGCCAATCACAAAAGGCCACACATAGGATGACTCTATTTTTATGAAATGGCCAAAATAGGCAAATCCATAGAGTCAGAAAGCAGGTTAGTGATTGCCAGGGGCTAGATGAAAGAGGCAATGGGGAGTAATTGCTTAATGGGTACAGGGTTTCTCCTTAGGGTAATGATGTTCTAGAATTAGATTGCGGTGGATAATTGCAAAGCATTGTGAATACAATAAAAGCCACTGATTGTACACACTGCTTTACAATGATTAAAATGGAGAATTTTATAATATGTGAGTTTTACTTTAATGAAAGACCCGATGGGGGTGTCACGTTTACTACTTCTGCATCAGTGCACTTTCCACCAACCCGTGTTCAGTGGTGTTCTGAAAGTGGATAGCCCTTAGATATATACCTCATGACTATCCTTATGGCAGAAATATTTTGCGTATTTAATAGGTAGCTGGATGAAAGTGACATTGGTTTTTCAGTCACAAGCACAGTGCTGTATACAAGCAATGAAACAACTGGTTTCATATTTTTTTCTAGTTATGTAGAGAAAGTCCCAAAGTGGACACGATGGACTGTGTCAACACATCATAGGAAGTTCCTAATTAGAAGGCCACCTGGGGGGACCAGCACCTGTCAAAAGCAAGAAAATTGCCAAAGGGGGAAAATAATAGACCCCACACTCTGGGTGATAATCAATTAAATAGCTTCAGGCTCACGGCCATCTGCCAAAGGTCAACTGAAAAGGATGGCTATCAAAATTTGAAACTGAGTCTCCATGGCTCTGAGGGCTATAAGGCCCAGCCGCGGCACTTCAGCTACAATTGGAATCCTCCGCTTTAATTGCCAGATCATCAATTTCCATTGACTGTCTCCTCTTGCTTGGATCCCTGCATGGTGAGAGGGAGACATGGGGACAGACAAATCGCTGCCTGGACGGAGGCTGGTTGGATCTGACAGCCAATCTTTTATGAAGTCTTCTGGGAATAAAGAGGGGGACTGGAATTTTGTGGAACACTCAGAAATGCTTGTCCTTGAAATAATGTCATTGGGACCATTCCTGGAGGCTTCTGTTACCTGGGCTGGGAGCATGACTCTGCAATTGCTCACCTGAGACTTAAATCCAGTGTGATGTTGAGGAGTTCAGCCCTCCTATCTGAGAGACACTGCCCTTCCTCATCCAGCCCCTCAGCATTGGCATCTGACTAGTAAACACCTTGCTTATCTTTTTTTTTTTTTTTTTTGGCAGAGGGGGGGAATAAACATTTTTTTTTTTTTTTATTTTTTTTTTTTTCCCTCAGGCTGGAGTGCAATGGCGAGATCTCAGCTCACTGCAACCTCCACCTCCTGGGTTCAAGCAATTCTCCTGCCTCAGCCTCCCAAGTAGCTGGGATGACAGGTGCCCACCACCACGCCCAGCTAATTTTTTTTTTTTTAAGTAGAGACAGAGTTTCACCACATTGGCCAGGCTGGTCTCAGACTCCTAACCTCCAGTGATCCACCCGCCTTGGCCTCCTAAAATGCTGGGCTTATAGGTATGAGCCACCATGCCTGGCTGGTTTCTGCTTGATCTTATAGCCCAGAAGGCACACAAGAAGAAAGCACAAGATTGCCTTCCTGGAGACACGGTACCTCAGTTTCACTGTGTCAAGAAACCGGCACGTGTACGCCGGGTCCTTAGGCTATGCAGCAATCTTCTTATGAGACACTCATTGGTACTCTTGTCACCATGTTTAAATGCATAAACTTGGGTCCAGATGAATGAATGATTTTCTCAAGGTCACACAAAAGATTAACTGCTAGTACCAGCATTCTCTTCTCATTCTTTCTGACACAAAGACCTCATCTGCTCCGCTTCACACTGGGAAAAGTAAAGACATGGGTTGGATGACTAGACATCTGGTCTGTCAGAAAAGTAAACGTTATTGGGCTTTGAACATAATACACTCTGTCCTTTCATTTCTGTCATAAAGGATTGTCCCTAAGCCTCAAAAGCACACAAGTAAACTCTCTGAAACCTGAAGTAGTTGGTCTCAATCTATCCTTTGGCATCAAACAAGTGCAAGGGTCAAAGATGAAAATTGCATCGTTTGCTTCTTGGATGCCACAGTCCAAAATACTTCTGACAAAATGTAAGTCACACCCAGGAGGTGACAATAATCTTTAATAATGGCCCAAGATTTAGCTATGCCTTTAGGGTTCTGCAGTCATTGTGGTTCATACCAGTTAGAAGCTCATGCAACGCTGAAATGACTTTGTTTGGTTTTAGAGCAATGGTCTGCAAACTATGGCACAAGGGTGAAATCCAGTCCTCCACCTACTTTTGTAAATAAAATGTTACTGGAACATAGCCACATCCACCTATTTACATATTGTCTGTAACTGCTTTTGCTCTACAAGGCAGAGTTAACTATTTTTTTGTTTTTTTTTT
>NW_016107731.1:438172-452327 GCF_001604975.1 Cebus imitator | reverse complement strand
CATGCCCAGCTAATGTTTTGTATTTTTAGTAGAGACGGGGTTTCACCATGTTGACCAGGATGGTCTCGATCTCTTAATCTCGTGATCCACCCGCCTCGGCCTCCCAAAGTGCTGGGATTACAGGCTTGAGCCACCGCGCCTGGCAGAGTTAACTATTTTAATCACAGACTGTTTAGTCCACAAAGTGATACTATTTGGCTCTTTATATAAAAATGGTCTCAAGCCCTGTTATATGAGTTGGAAGGAAAGGGCTTCCTAAGGCTTTCTCACTACAAAGTTTATTTCTCAGAATCAACCAGAATGAACTGTCCAGGGCTGAGGTAGCTATGCTGACTCCAAATGGGGGTGCAGAGGTACAGAACGCGGACTCTGAACATGAGACAGCCTTGGGTTCAAACTGTAACAAACATCTGGCTGTGCACTCAGAAAAGTCACTTAACTGAGTTTCCTCATCTGTGAAGTGCCCGTTCGAATTCTGACCTTGCAGGATCTTCGAAGATTGACTTGGATGGGATATTCGTAGCAGCTTGCCCAGTGCCAGGCATGTATAGTTCTTACCCCATGATGTTTCATATGTGATTCTCAAAAGACTGCATCCCCACATCATGAAGACCTCAGTTAAGCTGACGTTTTGTGGGTACGCACACTGGCTCTCGCTATCCCTGGGCTAGTCCAGCACGACAGTGACTTTACATCCCAGTGACAAGTGACCCACAGCAGGCTGTGTCTTCACGTTCTAAGAATAGGATGGAAAAGCACGGTCATTTCAAAAAAGGAGCAGAACCCTCTCCTCTACCTCTTCCCTGGGTTGTCTTCCTCATGCCTGAACTTGTTATCCTGTAGGCAGCTCAACTTTCTCACTCTGAGGCATAAAAAAAAAATGCACCAGGCAATTGCTAATTGCTGACAGCTCTCTCCCTATTGATCTCTCCATTTAGCTCAAACATCTCAGATTACTGAGTGATCCTTTCAGCTAATCACAGTTGAGATAGGGCAGGACAAAGAGGCCCTGCTTACATATTTCCATGGAAGAATGACACTGTCTGCAGGAAAATAAAATAAAATAAAAAAACAGGTACAAATGCATTTCAAGAGGCAAGGACATTAGAGTTAAGAGCTTTGCAACATATTTAAAGCATGGGGCTGGGGTGGTGGGGAGGCGACCCATCGCAAAAGAGAGTAAAGGACTTGGACTAACCTGCAAAGGGAAGGAAGCTGGTGGGGGTGGATGCCTTAGGATAAGATCAGACATTTGATATGAGGTAAAATTACTTCTTTTTTTGGATACGGTCTTTTTGTCAAATGACATTCTGCTAATGTATCTGTCAGGGTTTTAGTTTAATAGAAAGAGATTTATTAAGGGCCATTAGTTACAGAATGTCTTAGAGGTTCGTGCAGCTAAAGCTTGGGTGCCGCCCAGCAATGCAGCCAGGAGAAATGCCCAAGCACTGGGTATACATGTTCCAGTTGAAATCCAGGGACTGTCACTGCAGTCCCTTGGTACCCATTAGACTGCAAACCACAGAATAGAACTTCAATTGCAATTTGTACAGGAAAACAAAACCAAACAACCGATTCCACCACATTTACCTTGGCCTCCAAAATCCCGAGCCACAGAGTTGGCTTGGTAGCAGTCAGATGACCCCTGGAATGCCAAGGAGTCTGGGAAATTTAGACTTTAACTCTCCCAGCTTTAAGTGAGCTGGGACACATGCTACAAAGGTGTTGGGAGAGGGTTGGGTGAATCAATCTATAATGTCTGCATCTTAAGGATTAGGTAAACAAACGGTATGGGATTGTTTAAAGCGTCTGTTTATGTTGAGTACCCTCCATCCCTGGACATTCTTGGAAATTTGAATTCAGAAGACTCTGCTTTCCTTTGTTACTCAGATTGGTTAGTAACCCATTGAATGAACCACTACTCTGTAATAGCAACAAACTAGACACTTTACCTGGCATAATTTTTTTAGTTTCTTAACAACAATGTTTGATAAATATTATTTAAACTTTCCTCTTGGAAACTGGGAGATAGACAAACTAAGTAACTTGTCCTGTTAATACCACATGCATGCTGTGTAATATGTCTGGATATCCAGGACTGGCAATTAGATCTGCTAGGTTGAGAAGCCCAGAGTCCCTTATTTTTAGAGAGCCTGAAGTACCCACAATCAGGGGATAAAATATTCAGTTTATGATGGTGGAGTTTTTGTTGTTGTGGTCTGTTTCTGTTTATTATTGCTGGAAGTGAAACTCCTGAATGTGGAGACTTTGACTTGAGGATTTGGGGAAGAACTGGTTTGCTTGGGCAGTCTTCATTTGGCATTCTGGGGAAAATTTAAGTAAAATAACAAACGTATTTGTCTGAGGTACGTCTTCTTTTTGGAAATACCTTTCTGTAATACCAGGGCATCTTGTTAGCACTCAGTGCCTAGGTAGCAATCAGATTCCAGATTCAGAGTCCTGTCTAGCATGGCAGTTCTCTCTGGTTCCTTTAGTTTGTATCTGAATGCAACTGTAATTTTCTAGGGCCACTTGTTGTGGGCAGAAATCTTCAGGCAGTTTTTTTCTCTAGTATTAAATAATTCTTTCCTTGATTTCTTGAAAAATGCATGAGCACACAGAAATTGCCCTTACAAGGTGTGGGCGAATAGGGTGGGTGTTAAGAGATGAATCCAGACTAAGCAAGTGCCAAGAGGTAACATTCTCTTCTTTGCATTGGAATACTTAATGCATGGTTATTCCACATTTATTTCTTAACACTCCTTCTCACTTGTTTTCAGAGTAGCTCATCTTATTTAAAAAATGCCATCTGATCTTGCAATGGAATTATGTAAACTCTAGAATTCTTGCACTAGGGAGTCTGACAGCTCTAAGAAGTTGGGGAAATTGAATAAATAATTTAAATTTCACTTCTATGTTTGTGTTGACTTTGGACAAAAAACAGAACCCTCCCCTAACATCTTCATTTGACTCCATAAGCCATTTTGAAATTCTTAGCTGAAAAGTGCTAGGGCATTGCACATAAAACTAATCATTACCTTGTAATGAAAGGGTTCTGCAAGTTACTGCTTAATAATACTTGAAGTCATCAAAAAGTTCAAAGATTAATTACCATGTAACTGACAGTGTTTAGAGTGAAAAATTAAGGTTCCAGTGAAGAACTGAAAAATATCCATATAATTACCCAGGTATAAAATGCAGCTGAATACATTCTGGAATCTGGGCTTCTCAAAATAGCAGGTCCCTTTTGAGAGCATCAAGTGGTTTTTCATTATTTTTCATTATTCTCATTTTTCATCATACAGCGGCCAATATCATGCTTGTTTACTAATATGTATCTAACGGCTACTTTCCCTTTAGCAAAAAACACCTGCGCCACCATGAAATAATTAGAACCACATCATTTGATAGGATATGGTTTTTGTCATAGATCCTCACAATTAACCAACACATCATATTTATACATACGATTTTGGGACATATTTTTGAGCTGTAGGTTACAGAAAGCATGCTATAAAACTACAAAATGTTTGAAGCCATGTAAAGAGAAATTTGAGTTGACTAATTCATATTAGGATATTTAGACTTATTTATGTCTTTTCAGCCTTTTCATATCCTTGCAAATAGTACATCTTAGAAGACAAGTGAGGAAAAAAGGCCCGGAATTTCTTTTAGGAGTTTCTAGGACAGAAGGAAGTCAGAAATATGGAACCTAGGAATCCTCTTTCCATAAGTCTATTTGGTGTTCAACACTTTCCCTTATGTATTTCCAAGTGCCTTTCTCGCTTTGCATAACTGGTTTACAAATTTGTCTTAGAAAACTGGCCTCTTATGATTTTAGGAGATTTTTTAAAGTAAGACATAATTTAAAAATTGAATTGGGCAAGCGGTGCCAAGTTCAAGCATGAGCCATATGCTGGTAGGCAACCACCACCTGGCAAGTTCATTGCAGAAGAGTTTTGGAATGCTGTATATCCCGTTTGAAAATATTTGCTTTAATATTTTCTACCTGAAGAAAAGAAGGTTATTTACAAAGGTAAAAATGCAGAGTAAAGGAATGGATACTGGCCCAAAAAGAAGAGCTGAGCTATCTGATTGAAGACAATGACTTCTTATCAGGAGCAGCAGTTGCTGAGTTAGGTTATATAGCAGGTGACATTTTAAGGGATGAGATGAGTGAAATACCAACTAAAGATTAGTGTTGGGAAACTTTTTTAAAGCAAATTTCTCCAACAGAAGGTCATTGAGTTTGAAATAGGTGTCTCTTCTTAGTACATCTTTGATTTCAGACAAAAAACCCTCAAACTTCTATGTGTAACACTTCTTTAGGTTCCATCCTCAAAATAATCCTTACATTCACCATCTTACAGCTTCAAACATTGCCTTCCTGTAGTAGCAACTATCATGGTTCCTTTAGTTCTTTTAAGTTTCTCTTCTAAATTCTATCAGGGAGCAAAACACTTTCTTGGATAAATGTTGAGGAGAAGCAGAAAAGAGAATATGCATGATTTTCCTTAGCTTATAACTGTTGATGATTATGTCAATGTATATATAAAAGCCTTCTTAAAAACCCCTCAGGAACTCTCTCATGTCCTGCTCTTCTGTGCCTGTGACTTACTATGTTGCTTCATGATGAGGGACTTCTAGCTTGTTAATATTTTATCTGCCCATGGACCCTGATCCTCGTTCATGTTACAACACACTTTATTTCCTTCGTGAGATATTACCTACTTCTGTGAAGCCTCATAATGGAAGATACTACATTCCCAAGAACTTCTCTTGGCATATATTTACCTACATCTGTGTCTGTCTTTATTACAATCTGTCTAGATTTGTTTAACCTTCAACCTAGAGATAACTATATCTTGGTTTTCTTTTTTTTACCTTCAACATGGAGATCTCTCCATCACAGTACAGATTTAGTCTTTACTGATAAATTTTACATGAAGATTTCATGGGTGTTGTGATTAAACTAGTTGGAATTCTCTGAAGAAAAGCAAGTATGAGAAAATAGAAAACATCATTGCTGTAGTTATTACATGTGCCCTCTGGAGAGAGTTGCCAGGGAACCTGGAGATCTCAGAGACTGAAAGAAAATGGGAGTCAGAATCTGGTCAGTTTATGCTAAAGATGAGAAATGAGCAATCCCTGCCAACAACTTATGGATGCTATTATACTTAGGAAGGATTAAGCTTTATATCCTTTTGAGACCAAGCAGCTCCCTAGATGGTGGGAATAAATCCTGAAAACATTTTTGATGATAGTTAGGGATTTAAGTTTGCTGAGTTCTTTTTGTGGCTGTACAGGGAGACTAAGTTTATGAGTCTCCCTGAATGATTCCATATAGAGAAACAGTGGGCAGCATTTTATTTTGCAAGTTTGAGTCACTAGCTCTCAAATTTGAATTATATTTTTTTAGACTTTAGATTATTATTCCCATTCTCAAATGAGCCAGATGCTTTCTAATGAGGTTTTCATTTTTTTTTTTTTTTTCAGTTTTCAGTAGATGCATTGTAGTATTCATGATGGCAGGGAATATGTCTACCTGATTCACCACTGTAACCCCAGTTCCTAGCACAAAGCCTGGCATGTGGAAGGGACTCACATATTTATTACCTGATTCATTTCCAGTGGACAAATGGTTCCAGTTTCATAATGCATCTGTTCTTCAAATCACAAAGTAGAACCATGTTACAATGCTGGAGAACTCAATGTGGTCATATAATTCTACCCTCTTTATTTTTAGTCCAACATATGCTTTATATATATTAAATATTAAATATGTTTACTTAACACATAAAAACTGAGACAATCAAGAGATTCAGTTTCTGTATCTAAGAGGAAACGGGAAATATGAATATCATTGTTTCTAACCTCACTGCCTAGTAATGCGAGGGACTTATAAACAAACAGGAAATCTCAATATTGTGCTATAAAAGCCATTCATGGAGCTACTTAACATAAAGGTGAGATGAAGGTGGACTATCAGCATTTGTGTTCAGACAGACCTGGGTTTAAACTGTGGCTCAGTCATCCACTAATTATTATAATTGCAATTGTCCCTTAACCTTTCTGTGCTGCAATTTCTTTATCTATAAAAAGAAGATATAAGACACTCAGTATAGGACTATCATAAGCTTTTCATGACATAAGATAGGTAAGAAGCAAATCACTATGTTTGACCCATTATTTGGACTGTTATTAACCATTACTCCAAAATCAGAGAGCGTTTCCCTAAGGAAGTGAGGGTTCTTTTGTATTTGCCTCACAGGAAACACCAACCAAATGAGGAGCCATAGTATGGTGAGGAATTTAGATTTGTTTCATAAGGCGCATCGTGTGGAGCAGTGATATGCTTTGGCTCTGTGTCCCCACCCAAATCTCATCTTGAATTCTAATCCCCACGTGTTGAGGGAGGGAGGTGACTAGATCATGTGGGTGGTTTCTCCTATGCTATTCTTGGGATAGGAGTGAGTTCTCATGAGACCTGATGGTTTTATAAGCATCTGGCATTTCCCTTGCTCATGCTCTTCTCTCTCCTACTGCCATGTGAAGAAAGTCCTTGCTTCCCCTTCACCTTCTGCCATGATTGTAAGTTTCCTGAGGCCTCCCCAGCCATGTGGAACTGTGAGCCAATTAAACATCTTTCCTTTATAAATTAAACAGTCTTAGTTATTTCTTTATAGCAGTGTGAAAACGAACTAATACAAACACTGATATGTATATCAATTAGTATTGACTCTGCCTCCTTTCAGAAAAGGTAGGAGTCAACTCTGGCATCTCATGGGTGATCCATTTAAATCATGTCAGATTATTTTCATCTCTCCTTTGAGTTTTACCTCATCTTATGGCAATTTGGAATCTACTAAATGATGTGGCAATATTACTGTTGCTTCTTGGTAAGGACAAAATTCATCCTAAAAGTCTTGAAGGAAAGGGACTGGGAAGGAGATAGTGCAGTGGTCCTCAACCAGGGCTATGGTGTGCAAGAGACATTTGACAATGTCTGGAAACGTTTTGGGTTGTCACAACTGGGGGCAAGGGTGGAGGATGCTTCTGGTATCTAGTGGGTAGAGACCACAGATGCTGCTGAAGATCCTACAATTCACAGGTCAGACCCTCACAGTAAAGAATTACTTGGCTTATTACATCAAGAGTGGTGTAGTTGATTAACCTTGGCATGGGGCAAGACAGTATGGACTAGTGCTTGTAACAAGTCTGTTATCCAGTGGTTTGGTGAGTAGATTTAGGGAAAGAGACATGAAAAAAACCAATCCCTAAGAAACCCAAGTATGGGCTAGAAGACAAAGGAATCATGGGAAGTGACAGAAACTCCAGCCCCACGGTATTTAACATTAAAAGTAAATATTAAAGGTGTGGGAAGAAGCACCGTAAATTTAACTGGAATTCATTTAAACATTCATGAATCTGAGAAAGGGGGAAGGAGACTTCCATCTGCTAAGTGCATGTTCTCTGACAAGCTTTAGACATATCTCATGTTAATTATCATTAGAAAAGACTTCAGATGAGTAGCATTACTTACTGTTGTGAAATTTGGGTTCTTAAACATACAGCTGGTTAATGACACAATCAGAACTTGATACAGAACTTTCTGAAGCATTTCTAATTCATCATGTTTTCTCCTTAGCTGGTTCTCCGTTTCAAGCCAATGGTGGAGGAAGAAACACAACAAAAAACCCAAATCAAAAATAATAACAACAAACAAATCTGGCCTCGGGAAAAATGCAAAACAGAAGGAAGCAAAGCCAAATGTGAATGCTAAGCATGTGTCCTGATTGCAATTTAATACGATCCTAAACTGCAGGACAAGCAATGCCAGTTCTCTTGGCTCTGGCCCAAGACACACCTCAAAAACCCAGACATACTGTTTTCTCTCGCACAGAAATAGCTATATCACTATTCCTGGGGAAGGTATAATGAAGGATGGGAAAGGTAGGTGGAGGGTGAAGCCCTGAGTTTTTATGTCTGCATAGAAGGAAAGCCCTAGAGGATTTTAATGTCTAAATACCAAAGGTTATTTGGAAGAACTGTCTTCCGAACTCATTATCTGCAAAGAAAAGAAGCATCAGCAGCCAAAAACTGTGGAATATAAGTCAGGATCTCAAAGCTAAGGTAGGAAAAGTTTAGATCAGCCAACGAGAGAGATGATGTTCAGACAGAGCTGTCAGGGAGCAAGCAGGGTCCCATGGGAACGGCTGAAGGACTCCCAGTGCCAAGTTTCTAGTGCATATTGGATAAAATAATTGCCAAGAACTCAAGTGGTCTTTTCTGGCCCTAGGAGATAATTGGTTGGCTGAGTAGAGCTGTCTCACCCATGGACCAATGACAAATTATAACAATCCATTATTTTTTCAAAAAGGAGAAGAGAGGGTTTTTTCTTCTTCTTTTTTTCCCCCCTATTGCTCAAAATGAATTATATGTCTGTAAGGAGCATCAGACAAATAGATCCTAGAGGCTGAAGTTTTCTATTGACACATAGTGACTTAACTGAACTGAGCAAGACTCTCCTCTGTGAATTCTTCCAGCACACCATGAGACTTTCTGCCAGAATCTTGTTTCTCTGCCTACTGTACTGACTGCCCAACACTACTACTTGGTGTGAGATGAGAGTTCCTCAGCACTGAGAACCAGTCAGCCTCCAGCCCTCTCTGCCGAGCCTTCCAACAAGGGAGCTAGTTAAAATGTGTAGGACTCTGTAGTGTAGACATGTGCACAATAGGAAGAGGGCTAGAAATGTATCTCAGAGTGCACAAGATTAGGAATTGCTTGGAATGATTTTAGCTGTTCTGAAGATATGTGACCTAACATAGCCCCTTGGGGTTGGTGGGACATGCTCGTTGATTTTCTCACTGTTCTCTGAAATGCCTGTTCTCATAATTTTTCATGTGTAAAAAGTATTTTTTTAAATAAAATGCTAATTTTGCTCTAAATGCACAGGACAGGCATTGACAGGCTTTCTACAACCAACTACAACACACTTAACCAATTACTACCCAGTTGCAATCCCCCAAAGTCTACTCATCCTACAGCTAAGTCCTAATCAGTTTATGACAGACCCAGTAGAAGCCTGGAAAACCAAAACAGTTTACAACACTGCACTTAGCAGTCTGTAACAGCACAAACTCCAGAGAATACTAGTAGGGTCTATGCTGATTTCAGGGGCTCTTTCCCCAGAGACCTTTTCCTGCCAAGAATTCATCAGTGTTCAAGGCCCAGCATATTCCAAATTTGGTCCCACTGATCGGAGGCTTGCTGGAGATTAGGTACTGGAAGGAAAGAAGGGTGAGAAGCCTCCAGAAAACAAAGACATATTCCAGAAACCTGGAGCCAGCTCTTCCTGCAAGAACAATGCATCATCATGCATTTGGGATTCTACGACTCAGCTGATTAGGACATTGATATATTATAGGTCAATGAGGTCAAGATGGAAACTGGGATGATCTCTACCGCTTCAGATTGACTCTGCCAGACCTATCTTAAACAGATTGAGAGGGCACAAAACTCTGAATAAGCAGAGGAAACATGACCTGGGAGGGGAAAATGAGAGAGAAATTACTGAAAAAGCAGCTGGGCAAAACTGAAACTCCCAAAACAAGTATCAAACAGTTAATGCCATATGAAATATGTGTTCTGGGCCTGGAAATCTCAGGAGATGGACCCCATACTAGCTTTACATTCCACGATCGTGTGGTAGTTCAAGACAAGGAGCTAGCTTGTCCAAATTCTGGTTCTAACACTGACTAGTTATGTGAACTTAAGCAAGCTTCTTAACTTCTTCCCTTCCTAATCTGTAAAATGGGAGTAATAATACTATCTCAGAGGGTAGTTATGAAGGTAAATTGAATTAATTTATGGATAAAAGCACTGAGAACAGTGCTGCTACCTATAAAGTAATATATAAATGCTCATTATTTTTATATATATACATTTATATTTATGTGTAATTATTTATAATTTATATTATAATACACATAATGCATGTAATATACAATATATAATGATGCTTATATGTATAATATATAAATATTACAGTTAATGACTATTCTATCTTTTACTTCTATTGTTTTATATAGTACTTGATGTATATTACCTATATGTATTATTCTTTATTGGTAACTACATCTGCATTGCAGCACTGAACCTAATTTATATTTTATATCTACTTTTTTTTCCTTAAAATTTATGACTGCTTTCTAGATTTCCTGAGAAACATTCCAAATCATCTGGCTCAAAACTAGCTCTAAAATATACTAGTTGTGGATCTGTGACAAACCTCCCTAAATCCAAGTTTGTTGATCTTGAAAATAGGGGTGGATAAAGATTTAAATGAGATGGAACAGAGCTGCTCAGCTTTAGTTACAAGTAAGCCAAATAGTGAGCACTGTAGCCTTGCAAATAGACAGCCGGGGTCTGGGTTAACTGGAGCTCTTGCCTGGCTGCCTCTGACCATAAGTGTCCTTTTACTGCAGTGTGCCCTACAAATACTATTTTCTCTGGGTTCATAATTTAAAAAAAAAAACCTGTTGGAGAGAACTGAAAAAGACATTGCGTTGGAAGCACTGAGTACAAGACATGGTACACAGCAAGTACACCAAAAACATGTACTTTTGTGGTTGCTGATGGCAACAGTGGCAGTAGAAGGAAGACGAGACGGAAAAGAACTATTTTTTTGTATGTGCTGTCATTGTTTTGTTTCTTTGCAAAAGTGGAATTGGAACCTGTCATAATATTATAACTTTAAGTAAAGAGGCCACGCAGCCTATGGGTATGGTCTGTCTACCTTGGAAGCCCTGGGTAGGGTGGAAAGTGTGTTGGCTTTGGAGCCATGAGAGCAGGGTGACCAGCTGGCCCAGCTTCCTAGGAATGAGGTGGTTTCCGGGTAATGGGATTTTCTGTGCTTAGAAGTGGGCCCTCACTCTGAATATGTGACTTGGCCTCTCTGAATCACATTTTTCTACTGTCAAGTAGGAAAAACAAATCCTGACTTGTAGCACTTTTGTTATCAAATAAAAAATTGTTCATACAGTATGTGAGAGAGAAGAGAAGTAAAACAAGTGTCATAGCTGCCCTGTTCCACCCATTCCACCCTCCAGTGAGCAGCATCAGAGTGCGGATATAAGCCTCACACTTGGCAGTTGCATAAACATGGGCAAGCTGTGGAAAATTTCAGAGCTTCAATTTTATCATCTGTAAAATAAGAATCATAATACCAACCTTGATAGAGGAGGATTAAATTAAAAAAGAAAATTACTCCATAGGAGCAATTATTAGATGTGATTTCCCTCCTGTTTCTCCCTTTATTTTTTTCTTCTAGTAAATTTTCAATCCATAAATCTTATACAGAATGACCATTCCAAAAAATAAGGCCTCTAAACTGTGGCTAGCCCCTGGTAGTCTCCATGCTTCTTAGTTGACAGAATTTTAGCAGTGGTGCTTCTCCATGCTACCCATGCCTTTCCTGTAGAGAAGATGGTGTGCTTTATACAGCATTTGCACAAGCTTCAAAAAACAGCTTTCAGAAACAGGAGCTGACCAAGATTTTACTAGCATGTCATTGACTTGACATAACAAATAAGTTATTGTATCTAAATCTCATTAATTTTCCTTCATCTTTTATAATGTCCCATAGGAACTGAATGAGAGATATAAAAATGGCTATAAACCTCTTCCACATCTGCTAAGATGAAAAGCTGATTTTTACTCAGTTTTTTGAATTTTGTCTCCTTCTCTTCAGTCTTTCCTTCCTCCCCCTGCCTTCCTTCCTTCTTCCTTTTTTTTCTTTTCTCCCTCACTTCTTTCTTTCCTTCTTTCCTGTCCATTATTTCTTTAGTTGCTTCCATTCTCATCTGGATCATGGTTTCTTCAACTGCTTGCAATTCTTTTTGACTTCACTTTTAGCCATCTCTCTCCTTTCTTTATCGTTGGCAATCATGGATGGATTTTCTGTTTATTTCTGGATAACTTATTCAATTATAAACACAATAACTATTTATTAGCACTCCTGACTGACAATGTGTGAGATACCGATGAATGGAAAAAGACAGAATCCTATGGCCTCTTTCATAACATATCATTCTTTAGCAATACAATTTTATATGAATATCTAAAGAAGGAGAGCCTTGCTATGTACGTTGTCTCATTCCATTCCCAACAACAAAGGATTAGAAAAAAAGAATTAACTTGCCTAAAGTCACTGACTAGACAGTGACAGATTCATAATTCAATCCGAGATCTGTTTCACTGAAGCATAGTGATTCATTCTAATTTGAATGTGCACTGAAATAATTTCTGCAGCTCTTCTTGTTTTTCTGTTTTTATTACTGGTTACTTAAAAGTTTTTACTACCAAAGTCTTCCCCAGACAAATATGAGGTTAGGAAAGTCTTACTTTGATGATTCCTTCTACCCTCAAAAGTCCCTGTCCTTAAAAGCCATTCATACTTCCCTCATAGATACACACACACACACACACACACACACACACACACACACACACACACACATATATATATGAGGGGAGTGAGATATATGTATATGTGTGTGTATGTGTATGTGTGTGTGTGTGTGTGTGTGCGTGTGTGTGTGTGTGTATATATATATATATATGCTGAGCCATTCCATAACCAAGATTCTTTTTCTCCTATCAAGCTGTCTGGTATTTGTCCCATGCCTTTACATCCATGTCCTCTGAAACACATGATTTGATATACTAGCCCTGTGTCCTAACTTGCGAGTGGCCATTAGTGTTAGTACTACTTTATTATCTGGAACATTCTGGTGACATTGCCTTAATTCAGGAGGGTAGGGGTTGAGAAATGCAGGCAGTCCTTGGAATTACGGGAAGATTTTGTCAAGTTGGGGAACTTCCAATCATATTGGGTTATTTTCTAGAGACACGTAGTTCTAGTTACTTAAAAGAACAACATTTAAGAGCGCGTTCATCTATATTGTTTTGGTAGTCCACAAGTTTTCAATGAAATGCTGAAATTCAGGCCATCCAGGAGAGATTGAAAACCTTCTGAGGAGGCAAGCAGCTCTGGATCTGGCTTTGAGTTTCCTTAGTATGAGTTTCATACGCCGTTTGGCCAATAAAAGCTCTGTTGGATCATTAGCTCTTTAATAGGATAAATAATTACCTATAACACAAAAATATTTGGAATGGAAACATTTGGTTCCAGATTTTCTAAAAATCCCATTAAAACACCAAATTAATTCAGCCCTGGGTTCACTGCATCTCGAAGTGAGAGATCTGGCTGCCTTGGTCAGTATGCCTCAAAGAAGTTCACAAGTGGGAAGATTTTGTAAAAACAACAACAACAAAGAAAAACAAGCAGCAACAACAAAAACCACATCAGTCTTCCTTTCCTCAGGACTAAGTAGATTCTTAGTTCTGCTTCAGTTAGTGAGAGAGGGAAAGACAAGCACACAGTCTCTGGAATATAACCTTCTTGGGGGTTTGGCTCAAAGCTATTCCTTTTGAGTGAGTGGGGGCTTCCTCATCTGTCATTTAGCTGCAACATGACCAAATATTTTCTTGCCTGTCTGCAACACACAGTCTGTAGGAAGAACGACCCTTTCACATTCTAGGTCTGAAGACATGAAATTGCCCATCACTCTCTCTTCCTCTGCTCCTTGACATGCAGTTTTCTTCTTGCCATTTTTCTCTAAACCCTATTAATCAGCACCTCTGAAAGGCCCCATTACTGAGAATATTTAAAGTATGACAGGATAATACACTAGGAAATATACTGCACAGAATATTATAGTCCTGGCAGGACTAAATGACCTAAAGTCGTCTCAGTCTCCAGTGTTTCTTTGATTAATTAATCCCATTTCTCAGAATCCTTGAGTTCAGAGTTCTCTCCGTACTGAAGCCTGTGCAGGGCTGGTGCAGAGGAAAAATTTTTTTCCATCTCTGGTGGGCTTTCTTTGCCTTAGTATTGTCCTTACTCTTAAAGTTTAGCTTTTGTCTCTAAAACATTCATAAACTCACTCAACATGTATGATTGTGCCTCAGGTATGGACTAGACACAGGGCATGGTGCTGGTAAGAGCAAAACGGAGGCCGGGTGCGGTGGTTCACACCTGTAATCCCAGCACTTTGGGAGGCCGAGGCGGGTGGATCACGAGGTCAAG